>NC_045778.1:67913767-68225627 GCF_008692025.1 Phocoena sinus | reverse complement strand
CACTCTTATATTACACACTGAAGAGAAGGGGTCTAAGACAAAGGAGGCAACTGTCCTCCTCTATGATGCAGGTGTCTGCATAGTCTAATACTGCATGCTGAGCACCAAACACGGCTGACAGACATGCACAAATTGAATCAAATCCAGAAGACGATAATCAGGATGGTAAAAGATCTGGAATATCATAATAGCTGAGGATCAACATTTAAATAATGAGAATTGTTAGCCAGGGAAAAAGGAACATGATTTAAAAGGACATAATTTTCTTTTGAAAAATGACAGCTCTCTTGAAATACGAAATTTATCCTGTGTGGAACTGCACCAATGGGTAGAAGTTATAAAAAGAAAATTTTAAGTTCACTAGGAAAAAAAGAACTCCATTTAAAAAAAATATACAAAGATATAAAAGCAGGATCCATTCTATTATCTAACAAATTGGTACAGTTTTTAAAATGAAAAGAATACCTAAATGATGAGAGTACCTAGAGAGTGGAAACAACCACTCTCGTTTATGGCTATCTAACTGTCCTTCAGAAAGACTGTCCCAGTTTTGCTTTTTAAAGTATATAGTACATATCCATAGAATGTTTACACAATGATATAACTTCATTCATTCAGTGAATATGCATTGAGCACCTGCTATGTGCCAGGCATTGTGCTGGGCACTGGAATACTATATGCTGGGGACGGAACAAGACAGCTGCCAGGTCCCTGCCCTTAAGATGCTTGGAGGTCAACCTAGAAGCGTGGGATAGGGAGGCTGGGAGGGGATATGGGGATACATGTATACGTATAGCCGATTCACTTTGTTATACAGCAGAAACTAACACAACATTGTAAAGCAATTATACTCCAATAAAGATGTTTAGAAAAAAAAAAAAAGATGCTTGGAGGTCAAACATTGCTGATAGCCTGCCCTCGAAGCCACTGAGTCTGCCAACGCAAATTATACCCCTTGCCCAGATATCTTTGTTTTAATAAACAGCATTTTGCATCTTTTAGGCAGGGAGCAGGAAAGTAACCCACATGAATTCCTATTTAAAAGATCATTTGATGTGGCCTTTGTCCAGAAGCAGGAACCCTCCAGACAGTGGAGGGCACCCTCCTCTGTCTCCACTTTCACGTTAATGACAGTTGTAAGGATTCCAAAGAATGGATGCGTTTTCAAAGAAAACTACAGGGAGTGTCCCCTGAGCCCAAGCTAAAGCAACTATAACAAAGAAAACCTTCTATTTTCTGGCCCTTGCATCCCCTAAAGCCTCAAGAATGGCCTGAGCCCTCCCCTCTCCACTCACTCCTCCAGATACCTTAAGTCCACAGCCCACCCGCTGAGTCCTTTCTCTACACAAACACTCCTATCTCTTCTCCATCATGTAGCATGTTTCCAACCCTTCATCCCAAGTTTGCTTGTTCGAGAGTCCTTATCTCAAAGTAGACTTTATGGGTCTTTCCTAAAGTCCCTCTTCAACCTAACGTCCCTTTTAGCCACCCTCACCCTAGATAATAAAGTTTGCTTCCAGTAAGTAAATACATAACCAGTTTTCGTGTTTGATTTTTTTTTTTTGGCCAAGCAGCAAGGCATGCGGGATCTTAGTTCCCCAACCAGGGATGGAACCCAGGCCGCCTGCGTAGTCTTAACCACTGGACCGCCAGGGAAGTCCCCATAACCAGTTTTCTTAACCTATGTGGAAAGTGCAATAGTGCCACCATGTTGGAGGGCCGATGCAGAGGCATGATGGGAATTGCCCAAAAAGCAAACCCATGGCCCTGGGTATCCCAGAGAAATTGAGAAGGAATCATTTTCAGCTTTGGTCTGGGAGGTTCACATCAGTTGTGTGGGATATGTGTATGCGTTTCAAGAATGGTGGGAAGGGCGGGGTGCAGTTCAACCAGTGTTCGGGGGGCAGTCTAGAGTTAAGCACCACTTTCTCGCACTGGTCTACTTTGAACATGCGGTACCTTATTTTACGCCTTAGGACAGGAGGGGTTACTCATAAGACAGGAACTGTCATCCTCATTTTATCACTATAACGAGGCACAGACAGTTTCCATAAACCGCCCAAGGTCATCTAGCTGTAGAACCGGTATCTGAATGCAGAGATGTCTGACTCCGAAGCCCAAGCCCTTAGCCAGGTTAAGCCAGTTGCTGGTCAACAGAATATGGCCAAGTGGGGACTCCAACCCTCCCCACTACAGCTGTTGCTCCCAGTTCATAGCTCCATTCCCACTGTGCCCGCTACGTACCTGTCCTTACTTCTTCCTCACGCACCCCAGCACTCTGCAGTCTGTCAATCCGTAGTGGATCCTTAGGCTGGCAAACACTCATCCCATGTTCAATAAAGTGCAATCGGGGCTGGTGCACTTGCTTTTTTAATTACTGGTTAAGAGCATGGGTTTGGGGATCAGACAGACCTGGGTTATATCCCTGAACTTCTCTAAGCCACCCTTCTCTGTCTGGAACACATGCATAGTGTCCTGACCTCTGGGTCTGGTGTGTGGGATACACAACACCTGCGAAGCGCAGTGCCTGGTACCCCGGCCCCTAACGACATTAGCCTTTAAAATCGTTATTAGTATTAAAGGCTCACATGAGTGGTTCTCATTGCTGAGGACGGTGACAGCTGTTCAGTGTTCTCGCAGACCAGTCTCAGTGGGTCATTGTCTCTTCAGGCAAGAGCCATGGAACCCGCAGACGCTACACCCATCGCTTGACCCATCGTTGTAACTCTCTCTGGTTGGCCAGCGGTTTGCATTTCTCCAACGTCACAGGTCTCTCTCAGCCAGTCTCCATTGCTCCATGACGCAGGCAGCACCGTCTCCACGTGGCACACAAGTCCCAGAGAAATAGAGAAACAGAAATTTGTCCAAGGATATAGGGTGATTCTGAAAGAGCCAGAAGTGGAATGATCCCACCCTGGTTCCCTTCATCTCACATCCCTTGATAGTGTGTCACGCATATAACGCCCTTCATCAGGGATTCGGGAAGGAAGGCAGCTGCTTCATCCAGGGCTGATGAGACCTTCTCAGTGCAAACAGGACCCTCTGCTGGGTCTCCTCGACAGCCCGGCCATCATCACCACAGGCCAAGTCCATTGCGAGCACGGCTCTGCCAAGAAACATGCAGCTCAACTACACTTGACTCTCAAAATAAATACTTTAAGTCAGAACACATGCGTCAGCTTGGCCCGGAGCCATCGGTGGCACCAATAGCATGGAGAAAGCTTTTGGAGCAGAGGAAACGCAGCAGGAGTCCCCTTGGAAGGGGCCAGGTCAGGCTTCTAGGACCTCCGGAGCACACTCCCTGGGTGGAAGCGAAGAGTCTGCCCGAGGAGACACATTTCAGGAGAGAGGGGGTCATGGTGCAGATAAAGGACTACAGCCAAGGGCCAAAGAGCCAGTTCTTATCCCAGCTTTGCAGCTCTTGGCAAATCCCTCTGGCCCTGGGACTCAGGTCATCCCTGTAAAGGATAGTTGTCTGAAGGTTCAAAGAGCCTAGTGAACTAACCGTAAAGGGCTGTCTGGTGGGTGGGGGATAACAGTAGCCTGGGATGTCCTCTGTTGCTATCATCAGGCAAAGAGGAGAATCAAAAGGGGACTGTTCAGGTGGCCAGGGCCTGAGGACTGGGACAGGAGAAGGCCATGGACAGAATCAGGACCTATTCCTTCCTCATTTCCAAACAGAGGGCTCCTGAACATAAGCTTCCAGTTTCTCCATCTGCTTTACATTCTCCCTTCTTCCTTCCTTCCCTCCATCTCTCTCTTCTTTCTTCCTTCTTTCCTTCTTTGTGCTGCATGGATCCAATCATTGACAATTCCTCTCCATTCCTGAAATAAACTGTGCTTTCTCTATCTCATCGCAGGACCTTTACACCAGCTGTGACCTGCTTGTCCTTCAGGCCTCAACCTAGATACCGCCTTCTCTGGGCTGGGAGAGGGGCCCCTCTACTGGGTTCTTCTATTGTCCTATGTCCATGATTGTCTCTCCTCAGGCTCTGAGCTCGCAGATCAGGGACCACTTCTTATCCAACAGCCTCCCTTCAAGCAGGGCCTTGGAAGGTGTGCACTGAGTGAATGAACAAGTAAATATTTCTCAGGGACAGAGTGGAAGGATGGGGCCCAGTCCTCCATCCACAAGTCCAGTGCTCATTCATTCCTCCCTTCACTTATTCATTCATGCAACAAATACTTGTTGAACATCTTCAAAAGCCAAGTACACCGTCAAGTGCTGGACATACAGTGGGGAAAAAGACAAAGTCCTCTGTTCTCAGGGAGTTTGCATTCTAGATAGAAAGGACAGGAAATAACAGACAATGAGAATAATATTTTGAGAAGGATGAGTCCTACACAGAAAATTAAAATAGGCTAAGGGGATAGAGCTTGACCTAGTAGATATTTTAGATTGGATAAATGGGGAAGACCTTCCGAGAGATGGGACTGAAAGAAAACAGTAAGCAAACAAAAAAAAGAGCCCCTTGGGAGTGTCAGTAGGAAGAATATTCCAGGAGAAGGACAGCTTAAATGGGAGGTGAGAACAGAAGGAAGGTCAGTGGGATGGAATGCAATGGGTGAAGAGGACTGTGCTTGAGATAAGGCTGGGAAAGCAGGGAGGGGCTAGCTTGTGTGGCGCCTTGAGGATCGTGAAAAGGAGGTTCTATTTTAGTCACGTGGAAGGGGGTCCATTAGAGAGTTTTAAGCTGGGAGTGATGTGATATAATTCATGTTGTTCAAAGACTAGCCTGACCACCACGTAAAAATGGTTGGAAGGGCAGAAAGGAGCAGAGGTGGAGAGACCAGATAGGAGGCTGGTGTGCTAGCCCCTGCAAGAGTAATGTTGGCTTGTGCTAAGATGGGCATGGTGACAATGGAGAGGAGTGGCTGGATCCATGCTGCAAAGTAGAATTGATTGGACTTTCTCATGTTTAGAAAGTGGAATTGATAGTAAGTACGCGTGGAATGGATATAGGGGTGGGATGAAAGAATGGGGACTCAAGGAAACTGGGTGGATGGGAGTGTCCTGTACTATGAGGGGGAGAGGAGACTGCAGGAGAAGGAGGATTAGGGCAGATGGCCATGATTGGTTAGGCCCTGTTAATTTTTAGACGCCATTTAGATGTCTAAAGGAAAGTGTCACTTAGCCGTTGACCACACAAGACAAAAGTTCTGGGGAAAGATCAGGGTTGGAGATTTGGGGATCATCTGCTTTAGGTGACATTTAACATTATGGCTCTGGATAAGGTTACTTGAAGAGAGAGAGTGTTCAGGGAAAGGATGGAGCCTGGGCCTGAGCTCTGGGCACTCCAGCGTTGGAGGTCCACAAAAGAGAAGGAGCCAGCCAGCAAAGAGACCAAGAAGAGACAGCCAGAGAGGGAGGAGGAAAACCAAGGCAGTGTGGAGCCCAGATGCCAAAGAAAGGGAGATTCAAGTTCTCTTTCTTTTGTAATCCTGCTTCCCTGCCACCCCCAATCTTCTTAATCCGCCCTGTGCCCTCCTATAAAGGTAGCACCCCGCCCCTCGACTCTCTCGTTCTCAGTGGTGCCACCCCCCCGCCCCACGGACCAATGCTGCTGTACCGTCTCGCCCGGTCTCCTTTGGCATCCTGGCACTAAATGACTAAATGACGTGGCCCTCGACAGGTCCTTGCCCCTCCCCGGTTCCCCATTCCTCCTTGGACGGGAGGAGGCTGGAGACGGTGATGCCTTGCTGACAGCCTCCCCAAGACAACATGACTTCAGGCTCCTCCTCTGAGTGCCCAGGCCAGGCTCTCCAAGTCTGGGCTTTACTTTGGCGCGGCTCCGAGCTCTCTTCTTGGTGGCCTTTCCCCACAGATCATAGGGCCGCGGTCTCTGGAGACAGTCCCAGGCATCCAGGGGGCCTGCTAAAAGCGTCACTCACAGGTGGGGCACGTCCAAGGGCCACGAAACAGCACTGGGAATGAAGCCTAGAGGAGTGTCAGGGGAACATAACCCGGCCTTGGGCCCAGAGCTGCCATGTGGGTTGCCCACGACGTGTCCAGCCACCAGGGTGCTCTGCTCATCAAAGGAGGGCGCCCCCAGGGCTCCATTTGCATTTGCCCAGAGGGACGGATTTCTTTCTCATTCGCACAAAAGCACCCTATGAGCAGTGCCACGTGACCCCAGTTTGGACGTGTCACCTGTACTCCTTGTTCCTGACACTCCGACTTCTCTGAGCTCGCCTGGTTTCTTCAGGCCCACAGACTGACGTCTATAGGCCTGTCTCCACTATCTTTAAGCCTACCATTTGCACAATTCAGGCACGTTGCCCAATGCCTGGCTGGCCTCCTGATGTTTGGGGGCCACCCCACATTTCTTTAGGCTTGCTGTTTGATGTAAGCCTGTTGTGTCATATCTCTAGGCCCGCTGCCAGGCTGCCCAAAGCCCTGGGGCTGCTGCTGAATATCACGGCTCCCCGGCACATGAGCACTGCTCTGAGGGGCTGCTGTCAGGAAGGGGAATGAATGACCCCATCTCTGGCCTCCAAGGGTGACCACTGTGGTTAGGCCAAGGGCTCAGCTGGGCTTTGAAAGGAGCGTTTGTATGGTTTGTTTCCCTGTAAGATACCTCTAAGGCCAAATCCCCCCGAGATTGATTCATGGACCTGGTTTGGTTTTTTTTTTTTTTTTTTGGTAATCCATGCTTAACAGGGATGCCTCCAGCCGGGGACTCGGTGCTGGCAGGACAAGCAGACAGGAATGGCCAGCAGCAGGGGTGGAAGCGGGCCAAGAAAAACCCCCAGGCCTCAGGTGGTGGCAGGAGGGCTGTTCAGATGCCCTGCCCACCAGAGCCTGGCCTCTGAGCTCCCGGGGACCCGCCTGGCCTAGTGCCAGCAGCTGCTGCCTGGTCCCTGCAGAGAACCAGGGAGACAAAACAGAGCCCGGTTTCAAGAGAGACAAAAAGTGGTCTCTTCACAGAGCCCTGCAGCAATCTAGGCCAGTACAGACTGATGCTCTCACACAGGGAGGGTCCTCGAGAAGCGTAATGTACAATATGCATCACGTGCAAGAATGCTGTGTTGGGGCTTCCCTGGTGGCGCAGTGGTTAAGAATCCGCCTGCCAATGCAGGGGACATGGGTTCGAGCCCTGGTCTGGGAGGATCCCACATGCCGCGGAGCAACTAAGCCCGTGCGCCACAACTACTGAGCCTGCGCTCTAAGAGCCCGTGAGCCACAACTCCTGAAGCCCGGGTGCCTAGAGCCCATGCTCTGCAACAAGAGAAGCCACCGCAATGGCCCGTGCACGAGGAGTGCCCCCGCTCGCCACAACTAGAGAAAGCCCACGCACAGCAACGAAGACCCAATGCAGCCCAAAATTAATTAATTAATTTTTAAAAATTAAAAAATAAAAAAAGAATGTTGCACTTGGACAGAATAATAAATAAACTCTCACTCAGCAGCCCCGCCCCCCTACCCGCCAGGCACTGTGCTAAGTGCTTTACATGGGCGTGTCAAGTAACGTGCACAAGAATACCATGAAGGCCCCCGTGGTCTCCATCTTACAGATTACAAACCAAGGTTCACACACCTATTCGAATGGCTAACATTTAAAAAACCAGTAATATCAAGCCCTGGTGAGGATGCAGAACTGCGACCCTCATACGTCACTGGTGGGAAGGCAAAGTGGTACAGCCACTGTGGAAAACAACTTGGTGGTTTCCTATAAAGTTAAACATACACAAACCATATGACCCAGCAAACCGACTCCTAGCTATTTATCCAAGTGGAACGCAATCTGTATGTAAATGTTTATAGCGGCTTTATTCGCAATCACCAAAACTGGAAGCAACCCAAGCGTCCTTCAACAGAGGAATGGATAAAATAAACTAGTTCTTCAATACCACAGAATATTACTCAGCAATAAAAAGAAACACACGGTTAATACAGGGAAAATACGGATGAATCTCAAATGCATGATTCTAAGGGAAAGAAAACTGGAATCAAACGGTTACATACTGTATGACTCCATTTATATGATGTTCTCACAAAGGAAAAACTATAGGGACAAAAAACAGATCAGTGGCTGCCAGGGGTTGGGGGTGGGTGGAGGGGATTGAACATAAAGGGGCCTGGGTGAATTTTTGGAGGGTTTTGAAAATGTTCTCTATATATCTTGATTGTGGTGGTGGATCCACCGTTGTGTATGTCTGTCAATACCAGCAGAACCGCACGCTCAAAAGGGTATTACTAGATGCAAATTAAACCTTGATTTTCTTTTTAATGGAAAAAATCAGAAGCTCAAGGAGATCAAGTAACTTGCCCGAAGGCAACCAGCCAGGAAGTGCCACAGTCGAGATTCAATACCAGCTTTTTCACCACTAAGCTGGAGATCATCTGGTCCAAGCCTCTTTTATTATGAGACCTGGATGCCCCAGGATATTTAGAGAACAGTAGGTTCTGGGGAGACAGCTTTTTTTTTAAAAAAAAAATTAACTGAAGGGTAATCTACAAATCATTTTTTTCAACCCCCTCGCTACAAATGTTTTTCAGTTGTCTGAAAATATTATCACATCTTAGTACGCAGGTCACTAACTCTGTTATGCTTGACAATTGTGCAGAGCTGCAGCCCCACAGTTGGAGGACCTGGTCATCTTCCTTTCTCTGTCACTATTTGCTGTGTCAGCTTGGGTATGTCATTCACTCCTTCCACACCCCAGTTTCCTTATCCATGAGAAGTGGACAATTTCACACACCTCTAGATGAAAATGGGGAGATTAAAAGAGAATCACAGAACCTAGAGTTTTAGATCTTCATGATCTAATTCAACTGCTTTCTTTTATCTCGGGGGATTGATTCATTCCGCCAGTGATGATAATAATTGTCAACACTTATTGAGTACTTAACGATGTGCTACACAATTTACAGACAACTAATCTCGCTCCCAAGCCTTGAGGTGGTACTATCTCATTAATACAACAGGAAAATAGGACACTAAGAAATGAAGTCATTTACCAGGATCCCACAGTAGAGCCAGGACTGAACCCAGGTACCCCCATCTCAACTTTCCACTGCCATCTGGAGAGTAAGAATCGCTAGCTGCACCTCTTGTCCACTGTGCAAGTACTGACCTCTATGGAGCTTTCCTCAAAGGGACTTTGGATACCCCCAAAGGATTCTTCTCCAATGTGGAAGAGCCAGCTAAGACGCAGAGGTCCTCTGTCCTCCTGTTGGACAACTGACCTGTCCCCCATTCCGCCAAGCAAGGGTGCCGGAGGACAGCGGAGGGTGGCAGAGGGTCATTTGGCCCTGGGCAGGAGTTAAGACCGGGGGGAGAGAAGCCACTTTTGTGGGAGAATGAGCGAGTGCCAAGCTCTAACTCAATCCAGGAGGTTTCGTTCGGGCTCATTGTTCCTCATTATCAGAGCTAACTGTGTTCAGGCGAAGGGCAGACATGTTCCTAAATTTACGTCTCTGTGTGCGACCACGACAATGCGTGTTTTGTGTGCTTCTCCCTGAAAAACTCCTCTTGTGACACGGGCGACCCAGCTTGGACTTGGTCTTTCATGTGCGTTACCCACTCCGACTGGCCCCCGCTGGTAGATTTTTCTTAAAGTCTTAAATGAGGGGCTAACCTTCTCTTCTCGGCTTTCTCTTCTCTGCTACCTATAATCTTGATTTGACTCACACAAAAGTTGCTCAGTGGGAGACCCACTCAAGAAGGCTTTGACAGGGAACAATGCACGGGCACCTCTACAGAGGCCGGCCCGCCGCGTCGAGAGAGGGTAAAGGGATTAAAGTTTAAAGATGTCATGTATGTTAACCGACCCGTATTGGTTTTATGTATTTTGTCAAAGAGACAGCAGTGAAGCTGGGCCTGGGAGGGCGAAGGGGGTGCAGGGGAGGGACAGGTGGCTCCCAGGAACTTTGGCCAAAGGCCTCAGCAGAGATAACGAGCCCAAGAAGCTGCAGTGTTTGAAAGGTAATCATAACAATAATAAAGAAGAAAGGGCTGAGAGGAGATTGTCGTGGGATTGTTGTGTGTGTCAGCTTTGTCCTTCCACAATGGCCCAGGGCCAGGAGCCAGGCAGGCGTTGGGGCAGCAGAGGGGCTCCTGCTGAAAGCGGATGCTGCTCTTTCAGCCCGATGCCTTTCTTCCCGGATAATGCTCTGGTGGGCGCCCCTGGAGCAGCTGGAGCCCAGGGGAGCCCTGGGCGAGGCGGGGCAGCCCTCTGAAAGGAACGGCTCCCTGCCGCCCAGCTCTCCAGCCAGGTCCAGCACAGGTCCTGGGAGCAAGGGGGGGTCCCAAGCCTGCAGGGGGCCTCGGCCCTGACCTGGCTTCTTGTTCTGGGGGGGGTGTACCCATAGCACCCCGCTGCCCTGACAGTAAGTCAGGAGAATAGGTCTGGCCTCTGGAATTTCTCTTCAATATCCCTGAAGGAAACCAGAATTCCCCACACTGATTTCTTTGGACTTACGAGCACTTTTCCTTTCACAGGAACGTCCCTTTGTGAGAGTTGGTAGAATTTTCTCAAGTATCGAATAGGCTGAAAATTGGGTATCTTTGAATCCTCTTTCTGAAGCAGTCCAGGCTCAGACAGGACAAACCCAGCTTCCTTGGAGGCGACGGTGCATGACAAAGGATACTTTCGTAAGTTGGCAACTTCCCATTTTGCTCAGAACTCTAAGGGCTGACAACAGCGCAGCCATCCTGGCTGGGCCTGCAGTGTGGATGCTTCAGAGACCAGCCAGGGGAAGGCTTCAGAGCTGGTCTGAAGAATTTTCCAAGGGCTTCTATTGGCCTTGGGGTGGAGGCAGTAGTATGCTGGATCCAGCACACACTGGCTTGGGAGACCTGATTTCCAGTAATTTTGCAAGCCAGTTTTTTTTTTTTTTCCGCTTAAACAACACAGATGTATTTTTTTCCACAGCTCTGGAGGCTGGAAGTCCAAGGTCAGGATGTCAGAAGGATTGGTTTCTCCTGAGGCTTCTCTTCTTAGCTTGTACATTTCACGTTTGTCCCTCTGTGTGCCAAGAGCCAGTTTTTTTAAATTAAGTTGTATAAACTTAGAACCAGATAAATTATATTAACAGCAAAGGTGATAAACACTCAAAGCATCACTTATTTTACCATTATCTATGCCCTTGTGGTGATGTATATCTACTGTAGCTGTATGATGGGAATATTGTATAATGGTATGCTTCTGGGCATCTGTTTCTAACTCCATATGTAATGGTGTCACGTGGATAGATTAAAATTGGCCATGGTAGAGTAATTACACCATAGAAATTGGCAAATGCTACAAATCAGGGCTTTTCCCCCCTGAAGCATTACTTAAACATTTACCAGTACACTGGCTGCAGGGTGGTCTGGCCCAGCCCCTCGGTCACTAGACCCAGTCACTTTCCCTCTGAAACAAGTGGGAGAAGAGATGGAATGGTGCGTGGCTTTGAAGACAAACTGTATGAAAGCATGAGTGCTTCTGAGTTTCTTGACCCCATATTCACGCATTCATCCATCCATCCCCTCTTTTCTGTTTCTCACTCAAAAAAAAAATATTGCATTAGGAAAATAAATCATTTTCAATTCTAAGACCTTTTATGAACAATCTTTTCCAATGTCTGCCTTTAATCAGGATAATTCAAGGCCAAAAAGTGGACCCTCATGCTGGGCTCAGGACTGGGGGTCAGAGGGCCAAGTTCCAGGCTCTGGTGACGTCACCTTCCTTGAGCCCACCTGTGCCCTCACAAGGCCCCTTTCTCTGGGCCTCAGCTGAGAAGGCTGAAGCTGTCAGCCCTCCTGCGGGGTGTCTGCACTTGAACAGGGGACTGGGGAGACTGAAAGGTCCTCAGGGCCACACTGAACGATTCCATGGGGTGTCTCAGGCCTTGGGAGCAAATCTGAGTCTGGTGGCCTTCCAAAAACACACCATGCAGGCCACTGTCTTCTTCCTCCTAGATGACTGCACCTGGTCGGGGCTCTTCTCTCTCCTGCCCCATGGAACACAGGGCAACAAGAGCAGTAATAATAGCCCGTGTTCATGGAAGAGACCCCAAGTGTCAAAGGTCGACCCAAGCACTTCTCATCTGAGCCTCCCAGAGGTAGGCAGTGTCTTAGTTCCACATTATGGCTGAGGAAACAAGGCTTGGAGAAGTTCCTTAACTTGGCCAACAGGCCCAGCCAGGAAACCACACCACCGGGGCTTCACACCCAGCCAGGCTGACTCCAGAGTCCTCCATCTTAACCGCTCTGCTCAACTGGTTCCCAGGAAGTATCCTTTTTGACCCAAAGGACACAAACCCAGCTGGTTCCCCACCACCCAGGTCTGGTCAATGGAAAACAGGAAAGTGGCAGGAGAGGAGGGCGGGGGGTGAGGACAAAGAGGCCCGAAATGGGGTGAAAACCGAAGTGTGCAGGGGACACGGCTGCTGCCCGTCTGCCTCTCTCTGGGCATTCCCTCTGCCCTCGAGGCCTAGGAGTCTACAGGGGTGCACACTCCCTGCAGGGCGAGGCCCGCTCAGGCCAGTTCTACAACGTCCCTCCTCCCCAACACACTGGGCCCAACGCTCGCGTGGAATTGTTTCAGGTCTTAAGGGGCAGCAGCAGGAGCCTGAGACCCTGGGCACTGGACATGCACATCTCTCTCCCCCTGCCCATGGCCCCTAAACAGGAGAGCATCACAGGCTGGTCCCCAACAACAGTGGGGATATTCCACAGTCTTTGTTTTTCTCAACGGCCTCACCATCTACAAGGCACTTTCCAAGTCAATTTCTGACTTTTTTTTTTTTTTTTTTTTTTTTCAGTACGCGGGCCTCTCACTGCTGTGGCCTCTCCCGCCACGGAGCACAGGCTCCGGATGCACAGGCCCAGCGGCCATGGCTCACGGGCCCAGCCACTCTGCGGCATGTGGGATCTTCCCGGACCGGGGCACGAACCCGTGTCCCCTGCATCAGCAGGCGGACTCTCAACCACTGCGTCCCCAGGGTCTTTCTTATTTGCTCCTCATGACCCTGTGAGGCCAGCCCGTTTAACGAGGATACCTTTTGCGGAAGGAGAAGTTAATACAAATGCATCTGGGGTTGGGCCTGGGCCACTCGGCCCAGCTGGTCTGAAGCACGGCCTCTGGACTCGCAGTCCAGTGCTCATGTTACTGCAGCATCCACATGCACTACCCTCCCCCCAGTCCCCTGCAGGAGGCCTAGTTTCTTAGAAGCAGATGAAATCAATTGGTCCCTGGAAATGTGTCAAGGGCTGAGACCAGAAGACAAGTGCTAGGAGGAAAGAAATACTTGAGATTCCTGTTAAGGAACAATGTTGGGTTTGACCTGAATAACACAAGAGAAAAAGGAGGAAATAATAATGTCAGACATTACATAATCCGTGGAGACACAGATTGAAGCTGGAGCTGGAAGGAACACAGCGGGGGAGATTTCAAAGGGGTCACCTTTCCCCACGGAAAGGATGAGGAGGTGGGCAGGGTCACTGCCATACGCTGAGCTGCTGCCATCTACTAGGCAGTGGCAGTAGATCCTTGCCATGGCAATCCTGCGGCCTGAGGATTATTACCTCCAGTCTACGGATGGGGAAACTGAGATAATGAGGGTGATTTCATCTTCCCAAAGCAGCACCGAGATGCCCAAGGGCTCTTCCTCAAATGGGGAGCGGGCTGAGGGATTCAGTATGGTGTTTAAAGGCAAAGACTTTGAGAGCCAAAAAGTGGAAACAACCCCGAAGCCCATTAACTGGTGAATGGATAAACAAAATGCAGCAAGTCCACACAATGAAATACTACACACGATCAAGAGGAAAGCACAAGGATGGACCTCAACAACCTTATGCTGGGACTTTCCTGGTGGTCCAGCGGTTAAGACTCCACGCTTCCAATGCAGGGGCTTCCAATGCAGGGGATGCGGGTTTGATCCCTGGTCAGGGAACTAAGATTCCACATGCCATGTGGCACGGCCAAAAAACAAACAAACAAACAAGAAAATCCTAATATTACGCTAAATCTTATATTCTCCGCCGGAGGATATAAGCCCTAAAATAAAAGGGAGAAAGTTGGGGGCAAAAAATTCTTAGCTATTACAATAGCTTGTGGCGTTCCAAAGTTCAACCCTACCTGACAAAATCCTTAGTACTTAATTTCTGTCTTCAGGGAGAATTTTAATTAAATATAATTCTTCCCCTTGGGGAAGGTATGGATGCTAATGAAAGAAAAGTTGAGAGGCACTGTGCCAAATAAAAGCAGCCAGACACAAAAGACCATATAACGTATGACTCCAGGTATAGGAAACGTGAAGAAAAGGCGACTCTACACAGAGAGAAAGTAGATGAGCAGTTGCCCGGGGCTGGGCGTGGGAACAGGGTGTGACTGCAAATGAGCAAGCGGGACCTTTCTGGGGTGATGAGAACGTTCTAAAATTGAATTGTGGTGAAGGTTGCACAACTCTGTAAATTTCCTCAAAGTCACTGAGTTGTACACTTAAAACAAGTGAGTTTTCTGGTATTTAAATTATACTTCAATAAAGCTATTAAAAAAAAAAGGAAGAACACAGGCTCAGGGATCTGCCTGAGAGGCCTGGCTCCAGATCTGGTTCCCTCACTCGCATGGCCCCGGGCAGGTCGCTCTGGGCCTCTGTGTGCTCATCTGTGAAAGGGAGCTGCTAAGAGAGTTTTGGGAGGCTGTGGGGATGCAAAGAGTCAGGCACCTAGAGTGAGATGGACATAGAAAAACTTATCAACTTTCAGGCCTCAGATGACACAGCACCTCCCTGAGGGGCCCTCCTAAATGCTTGGAGGCTCTTACGCAGCATGTCACCGGGTTTATTTCCCTTTGGCACTTATTGAAATCTCAAGGGGCCCTTTTGTTTACTTGGTTATTGTGTGTCTCCCCACCCTCCCCTGGAATGTTAGCTCTGGGTGGGCAGGGACCTAATCTGCACCATCCCTGTTAGAAGGACACCCCGCACTGGCACAAAGCAGAGACGTAAAAATGTTAGCTATGGTTATTATTACTGGTAGAATGCCAGAGCTAAGTTTGTTCATCCAGAGTCACAAATTTCTGGCGCTGTCTTTCCTTCACAGACTTCTATGTCAGGTGTGTGGAGGAGGGAAAATTCTAGAAAAAAAAATTGCTTTAATAACATTGCTTCATTGGCCCTGCCTGCCTGCCTGCCGTAGTGATTCTTATCCTGAGGGCCACCGGGGCTCATTAACTACTGAAAACATATGCAGCCTGTTGTTTGTAATCAAGCGTATACATTTGTGCGTGTGTGTGTGTGTGTGTATGGCGGTGGGGGTGGGGGCGGTGATGGGCATTCGCACTCACCAGAATTTACAAAGGGTTCACGATGGAAATAAAGCCGTGATTCTCTGGTGCTCCAGGTAAAATGAAGATGAAGACTCCTAAGTATGGAGGCCGTGCCCCCTTCTCTGTCTCCCTCTGTGTCTCTCTCTGGATTTCAAGTACTACACACACTCACACCATCCAAGCTCCAACCCTAATGGACAACTTGCGTCTGGGAAGTGATGAGGAATCTTCTCGAAGCTGAAAATAGACCAGCTGAGATATGAGCCCGGCGAGATGGGAAACAGGAAGACTGGAGACCTCAGGGCTCACACAACATCTGTTCCTGGAATAGCAAATTGTGAAATTAGAACCTGGGCTGGGCACACATAAAGAAAGCCGCAAAGAGAGAAAAGGAGACCAAACCTCTCTTTGCTTCCAGCAGCCGGCGACGTCATCCACCTGGAGCTCATGCGCAGGCGCAGGGCACAGAGACGGGGGCGGGGCTGGCCTGGGGGCACCTGCCCCCTGGGCTCTGTAGGTTGCAGGCTGAGGCTGTGTGATCAACAGGCTTCTATGGGTGGTTTTCCAGGGGTGTGTGTGTGTGTGTGTGTGTGTGTGTGTGTGTGCGCGCGCGCGCGCGCGCGTGTGCGCAGTGGTGGGAATGCACTAGAGAGAGCGGAGAGAGAAAAATTAGTTCTCTACCATGAACGGAACGTACCTCATCATCCACTCTTTTTTTTTTTAACATCTTTATTGGAGTATAATTGCTTTACAATGGTGTGTTAGTTTCTGCTGTATAACAAAGTGAATCAGTTATACATATACATATGTTCCCATACCTCTTCCCTCTTGCGTCTCCCTCCCTCCCACCCACCATCCACTCTTAAAACAGGGTGTCAGACAGCCAGGGGTCCAGGAAACCAGCTCCTATTCTCTGAATATTATGGCCCTTAAAGAATAAAAACAAGAAGGGAGAGGCTGGGGGAACGGGCTCATTACACCTACCAAGCGACAAATCACTTGGAAAACATAAATACGTTTTCAAGGACACTCCTCCACTAACGAAGCTAAAGTGTTTTTCTTTTAAACCCCAGCAAGAAAATCCAAGGGATGAAACAAACTTCGCTTATTTTAGTTTCTACTCAATTACCTGTTAATGGAAAAAATCTGGCACCAAGTGTAATGAGGCAGGCATGAGCTCACTGGCGCGGGGGTCTGCACTGTCAGGAAGGCTGCAACAAGCCTAGCATTTATCTGCCTGTCTGGAACCCTTTTCAAACTCGCTGTCAGGGAGCCCACGCCGAGGGGGCAGAAGAGGAAGGGCTTGGGACCTGCTGCTGGCCTCCGAGGCCCTCTGGGAAAAAGAAAATTGTTGTTGGCAAGTCTGCCTGGCTCCAGAAATTGATCCAGTGCCCCCCACTTGTCCGAGCAGCAGCAGACAGAGCTAAGAATTTTGTTATAATTAAATAGAGTGCTGATTGGTTGCTAGAGGTGGTCTTGAAACTGGTGTTTAAAAGCAGAGGAGAACAAGGGTTACTATTCATAGGAAAAGCCCAGAGTCTTAAAAATCCATCTGTTTCATTCCCAAATTTAGGCCAAAAAAATGCTCACTTGCTGTCTTTAAAAATACCACCTGCTTTGCAATGTTGTATAATGTGCCATTATATAAGGTGGAGGTGGGGCCGAGGGGACAGCCGGGCAGCAGGATGCGGAGTGGTGGCCCAGCCCCTTCCTGGGGAGAACAGAGGCTGTCTGCCGAGGCCAGGCTCTCTGCCCCCACCGCCGAGCCCTTCTCCTCAGATGCCCAACAACCAGCCTTGAGGCACCTGAGAGACTTCCCAGTATCACCTCAGTGAGTTGCACTCTGCTGGGCCCTGGTAACTACAGACATCCATCCAGCACCCACCTGGCCTCCAGGATCGACCATCGGGGGGCTGCACTCAGGGTCCGATTGGACTCACCTCACTGCTCGCCACAGCTGGTGGTACAAGGTGAGGTCACAGCTCCTGGAACCAAGAGAAAGAGAACATCCAGGGGCTCAGCCCTGGAGTCAGGGCCACTTAGTACCTTCCCACGACACACCACCCTAACCCTAGGGCATGGCAGCCACAGGACATAGGGTTCCCCATGAGGTAGCCCCGTTTCTCCCAAGTGGACAGATGCCCCAGTCCAGCTGAGTCCTAACAGCTTTTCCAAAACCTCAGAGAGATGTCAGGACTCAGTTTCTCTTTAATATTCTCATTTGCAGGGTAATTGAGGAGAATTGGCTAATTTTAACTCCAGCTCTGCCACCTGTCGGCTGACTGATGCTGAATGTGTTGCTTAGCTCCTTCTTATGACAATGGAAATAGGAAGACTCCCATCATAGTATTTGGGTGAAGAACAAATAAAATAATACGTGCCGTGGGAGATGCCCGGGAGCCTAGCGTGGTGCCTGGCATGTCAGAAGCGTCTGCTAATGGCGGCTTCTGTATTCCTGTGAGCTGCACACTCCAGTCCTCCATCGCACTGGAGTCCTCAAACTTGGACAATGACCCGAGATTGGGAACAAGTTGTGGAGCTGGCAGTAGGATGCAAATTCCCCATCCTCAAAGCCAGTCAGTAGAGGATTCAAAGCTGGGGTAGTTTACTGGAAAGATCCCTGGTCTAGAGTGCAAGGAATCATGGCATCTAGCCTAGAACCTGCCAGGACCCAGCTGTGCGGCTTCAAACAAGACATGCTTGGGTCCCCTTCTCTGGGCTACAGTTTCCTCTGGTCCTTCTTCCCAGCTCTTGGAGAGGAGACAGTCTGACTCTGTTTAGAGCAGCTGCTCTTGCCTTACAAAGCCCTCCTGGAATTCCTACCTGGAAGGTTAGTACTTACATGTCTCCACACCTCCCTCTTGGGAATTCTGATGCCCTGGGTAGGGGTGGGGGGCTAAACAGGGCCCCCCACACACACCCTGACACCAAGGGTGGGCTCTAATTTCATAACAAGCCCATGATTTCCCATTTCCACCCTCCCCCTCAACCCTTGCACCCTGAAAAGCAAACACAGACACCAGAGTGGTTTCTAGCAGGGTAGTATCTGAAAAGTTATTAATAGAAACTTAATGCTTTACTATATTACGTATCCTTAGAGGCCATTCCAGTAGCCCCACTCCATCCACATCCTTCACTGTGAATTTCCTTCCACACTTGGTCTCATAAAGCTAACAGGGATGTGAGTGAGTGGGCAGTGCATAGCTTGTTTTGTTCTGAGTAGTAACCACCACTACCTTGAGAACCCAGAGGAAGTTAACATCGCTTAACCTGAATTCTTCATAATTCCATAAACCAAATGAATAGGGGCCATTAAATTTTTTTTCAAAAGCCTTGGTTTATGACTTCTGGCTGTGGTGACTCGCTCCTCAGGCCCTAGGCTGTAGACCACATGGCAATCATAGCTACAGTCTTTTAATACCTGCTCCATGCAAGACAAACAACTGAGAGGGCTTTTCTCCCCCTCACGTACCCAATATCATTGCCAGCATCTCAGTGGAATGGAGCATATATCATCTATGAGAAAAGTCCAGAGGGATCTTGAGGGCTTTGGATGAAAACTACCCATTGTATGAAAACCACAATTTATTTGTCCATTCTACTATTGATGAACAATGTGAATGTGTCCGGTTTGGGGCCATTATGAATGAAGATGCTATGATCACCTACTAAGGTAAACTTATGCTACTGGGATATCCCTTTTTTTGTGAATTACCTAGTCTCATTTTCGTTTTGTTTAGTTTGGGGTTTTGCCCTCTTTCAATTGATTAAGCTATCTTTTCTTTTGATTTTTAGGAGCTTTTTAATTCCTGGATATCAGTCCTTCATCAAATAAATGTGTTACAGATATTATCTCCTACCTGTGGCTCGCCTTTCCACGCTTTGAGTCTGTGAGAAACGTTCTCAACAAACTACGACTAAAAAGGAATCTTCTTAATTTGATAACATGTATCTACAAAAACAGCGGACACTATACATACTTAATGGTGAAATCGTGAATGTTTTTCCCTGAGTTCAGAAAAAAGACAAAGAATTCCAATATCACCACTCCTATTCAACGTCCTATTGGAGGCTCTTGCCAGCACAATAAAGGGGAAACAAGGAGGCAGAAGAGGGAGTATAAAGATTGGAAGGGAGGGAAAAGGGAAGAAATAACATTATCAGTATTTGCAGGTAACATAATTGTGTGGATAGAAACATCCAAAAAAGCTACAGCTAATCTATTAGAATTCATATGTGAATTTAGCAAGGCTGTTGGATAAAAGGTCAGTATACAAAAATCAAGTATAATTCGATATACTAGCAATAATCAAATAGTACGTAAAAAATTTTAAATATCACTTATGATAATTTTAAAAAATATAAAATATCTAGGGATAAGTTGAATGAAAGACATACAAAACCTCTATACATGAAACCATAAGACATTTGTTATGGGCTAAATTGCATCCCCCACCAAATTCATGTGTTGAAGTCCTAAGCCCCTTTAAAGAGGGGCCTTTAAAGAGGTAATTAAGGTAAAAAGGACATACGGGTGGGCCCTAGTCCAATATCCCCAGTGTCCTTATCAGAAAAGGGGATGGGGATACAGACACACACAGAGGAAAGACCATGTGAGGACACAGCAGGAAGCCAAGAAGAGAGGCCGTAGAAGAAATCAAACCTCCAACACCTTGACCCTAGACTGCTAGCCTCCATACCTGTGAGAAAATAAGTTTCGGCTGTGTAAGCCATCCCATCTGTGGTATTTTGTTATGGCAGCCCTAGCAAATGAATACAGCATTATTGAGGGAAATTAAGGAATACATAAATAAATGAAGGGATAAACGATGTTCATGGATTAGAAGACTCAACATTGTTAAGATGTCATTTCTCCCCAAATTGTAGAACAGATTCATCACAATCATAATAAAAAGTCCAGCAGGTTGTGTGTTTGTGTATGTGTAGATGGAAGTTGACAATCTAATTCTACAATTTATATAGAGATGCGAAGGCCAATAAAGTCATGACAATCTTGATGGAGAACAAAACTGAAGGACTTACATGCCACATAGCACGACTTATTACAAAGATACAGTGATTAAAACAGTGTGGTATTGGCACCGAGCTAGAAAATGATCAGTGGAATAGAAAATGTCAAGAAGCAGATCCACAACCATACTGTCATTTGAATTATGCTAGGTCAACCAGACACCCATACAGAAAAAAATGAAATTGACCCTTGCCTCATAGATCAAAATTGATACCAGCTGGATCATTGATTTATACATGAAAGGTGAAACCATAAAGCTTCTAGAAGAAAAGAGAGAAAAATATGCTTATGATCTGGAGGGACAATATATTTCTTAAGTGGGACTTAAATGCACTACCCGGTTGCAACCCACAATCTGAGAAACACATATAATATACAATATTATAATACATATACTTCTAATTTTCTTCTAATTTTCGGATTCTACAACTTCGAGCACTGAGTCCAAAACAGTTCAATCCAGGGACTTCCCTGGTGGTCCAGCGATTTAAGACTCCACGCTCCCAACGCAGGGGGACTGGGTTCGATTAGGGAACTAGATCCTGCATGCCACAACTAAGACCTGGCGCGGCCAAATAAATACATTTTTAAAAAAACAAAATAGTGCGATCTGTGTAATTATTAACTGTCTTTATTATTATGACATGCACAGGAACCAGAATGAGAAAAAAAACTTCTGCACACAGAGACGGAAAGAACCCTGTGATATCATAACCAAAGCCTCTCCCAAGGCCATGAATCAAACTAGCTCCATCCTCTGCCTCTCCCCAGCTACTCAGATGGTCTGTGACTTCGCTACGAGGAGTACAGCATGGTATTTAGCTGTGCAGGCTCCTGAGTCGGGCTGCCTTGGGTTAAATCCTGGGCTCACTACTTCCCTTCCCAGATATGTGTCTTTGAGAAAGCCACTTACCCTCGCTAAGCCTCATTTTCTACACTTGTGAAATGAACATAAAAGCAATTTCAATTCCCATGAGGATTAAATGAGGAAACACAGGTAGAGTTTTTAGCACATCCTCTGGTCATTATCCTTATATGAAGCCACTTTCCAGGTGAATGGCTTGCCCAGGCCTCAGGAATGTTTGTGGCCCCTTTTCCTTAAAGACTCTGTCTTGTTAAGATGATGCAGGGCTGAGCTCAAAGGGAGAAAAGCAGAGACCAACCTGACTCCTCCCAGATCTGTGTGCCAGTTCCTAGAACAGTACCTGGTGCAAATTGGTGCTCAAAAAATAGTTGTTAAATGAATGAATGAATCAAGGAATCAATGTGCTTACAGCTCCCATCAAGTGCACTCACAAAACGCCAGCTTTAAAAAAACCCACGCTGGGCTTCTCCGGTGGCGCAGTGGTTGGGAGTCCGCCTGCAGATGCAGGGGACGCGGGTTCGTGCCCCGGTCCGGGAAGATCCCACATGCCGTGGATCGGCTGGGCCCGTGAGCCATGGCCGCTGAGCCTGCGCGTCCTGAGCCTGTGCTCCACAACGGGAGAGGCCACAACAGTGAGAGGCCCGCGTACCGCAAAAAAAAAAAAAAAAAAAACCATGCTCCAGGCTCAGAATTCACTAGTGTTGCCCGTCATACCCACACCAGGATTCACCCAGGCTTCTGCCATTGGCACACACCTGGGAATGCTGAGCCAGATTTGAAATGGGAGATGAGGACGCCAACTCCAGATGGGAACCCTCTAGAGAATCAAACCTCTAGCCTTGTTTATTAGTGATTCCCAGCTCCGGTTTCTGGCACTTGCCTTGAGGCACAAGAGACTTTTAGGCTCTTAGCTTCTTTCCAAAGGGCTTTAATTAAAACATATTTACATACCACAGAAAGCATGCCAGCCACGGCTGCGGTGCCCCAAGAGGTAGAAAAAATATTCATGGGGTCATTAAGTCCCAGGTAAGGTGAATGACTGACTATGGGTAGTCACAGCGTCCCAGGCCCGTGGTCCCTAGACTCCACAATGGGGACATGTCTTCCACATCCAGATCTCTTTTATTCTCTAACCTGGGTTTAAAGACCCGGACTAGCAGAATCCCAAGGAGAAATGAGGAAAACAAATAATTATGACTGACCTTCTGCTTTTGTGATAATAATAAACACTATGATTTACTATTCCAGGCACTCTGCATTCTAGCCCTCACAAGAATCTGTCAAAATGACACTTATCATGTTGACAAAATGACATATTGTCACTACGTGTTAGCTGAAGAAAGAGAGGCTCAGAGAGATGAAGGCATTACCCAAGGACACACAGTGAGGGAGTCGGACGGAGGATTCCCCAAGCTCAGGTTCACGCCACTGCTCCCAGGCGCTTCCTCTCTTCACACACTGGGTCCAGACAAAAGGCCCTCTGACCCTACACGCATTCACATCATCAGAATAAAACGTGAACCTTCCATTACCTGAAATGGAAAACCACCTACTGTAATGATCACTTTCAGCACAGACTTGTCCAAAACCACCACCGACACTGGAACAACTGTCCATTGTGGAGGATCCCGTGCTAAGACTCTGCAATTGTCCCAGAATTGGCAAATGCCTCTGGAGTGCGCTGAAGGGTAGCCCCCTAAAATATATGTCCATATCCCAATCCTAGAACCTGTGAATATTATTTTATATGGCGGAAGATGTGATTAAGTTAAGGACCTAGAGAGAAGCATCTTATCCAGGATCATCCAGGGGTCCCAAACACAATCACACGTATCCTAAGAGAGGGGCAGAGGGACTTTCAGGACAGAGGCAGAGGAGGCAGCGATGTGAAGATGGAAGCAGAGATCTGAGTGATGTGGCTATAAGACAAGGAACACCCAGGACTGTAGACAGCCACCAGAAGCTGGAAGAGGCTCCACACATCTGGAGAAAGCACGCACTGGCTCTTGGCCTTCTGGCCTCCCGAGCTGTGAGAGCTATTGCTTGAAGCCACCAACTTTGTGTTACTTTGTTACAGCAGCCACAGGTAACTAATACAGCCTCCTAACATGCAAACTTCCTTGGCCAGGTCCCAACAGAGGTCAGGAATGATATGGCTCAGAGATGAGGTTATGGGCTCCTAGATGTTGTCTTAGGGTCCCTTAGCAACAAAAAATCCACAGATCCTTTTCATGGATGAACTAGAAAGATGTTCAGTTTGAAAATAAACTTCCCGAGGTAGGAAGAAACCAAACCGATGTCAAGAAGAGAGTTGAGGGACTTCCCTGGTGGCGCAGTGGTTAAGAATCCGCCTGCCGCCCGGAGATGGAAACAACCTAAGTGTCCACCAACAGATGAACGGATAAAGAAGATGTGGCACATATATACAATGGAATACTACTCAGCCATAAAAAGAAACGAAATTGAGTTATTTGTAATGAGGTGGATGGACCTGGAGTCTGTCATACAGAGTGAAGTAAGTCAGAAAGAGAGAGACAGGTACCGTATGCTAACACATATATATGGAATTTAAGAAAAAAAAAAAGTCATGAAGAACCTAGGGGTAAGACAGGAATAAAGACATAGACCTACTAGAGAATGGACTTGAGGATATGGGGAGGGGTAAGGGTGAGCTGTGACAAAGCGAGAGAGAGGCATGGACATATATACACTACCAAGCGTAAGACAGATAGCTAGTGGGAGGCAGCCACATAGCACAGGGAGACCAGCGTGGTGCTTTGTGACTACCTGGAGGGGTGGGATAGGGAGGGTGGGAGGGAGGGAGATGCAAGAGGGAAAAGATATGGGGACATATGTATATGTATAACTGATTCACTTTGTTATACAGCAGAAACTAACACACCATTGTAAAGCAATTATACTCCAATAAAGATGTAAAAAAAAAAAAAAAATCCGCCTGCCAATGCAGGGGACTCGGGTTCGAGCCCCGGCCTGGGAAGATCCCACATGCCGTGGAGCAACGAAGCCTGTGCGCCACAACTACTGAGCCCGCGCTCTAGAGCCCAAGAGCCACTACTGAGGCCGCGTGCCACAACTACTGAAGCCCGTGTGCCTAGAGCCTGTGCTCCGCAACGAAGAGTCGCCCCCGCTCGCCACAGCTAGAGAGAGCCCGTGTGCAGCAATGAAGACACAGTGCCGCCAAATATAAATAAATAAATAAATTTATTTTTAAAAAAAGAAGAAGAAGAGAGTTGAGGCCCAAAGACTCGGCCTGCCGTTTGACTGGAACCCGAGCTGTGCAGAATTAGACAAGCTTGGGGGAAAAGGAAGCTCCATATTAGGGTGGAGAGAAGATCCCCAAAGCATTGCTCAAATGTTCTAGAGCAGTAAGCACATGGCTAGGTGATCCGCATTTTGAATTTTAGGAAGAGATCTGTACTCAGGCTGGCTGATGATGGAGGAACAGCAACCCCTTCCACCTGGCCTTTTCGGCCTCTGTAACAAGGGCAATGACTTATACTCCAGCATGGCTGAAAGGATTAAGGAAGTAACTTGAGACCTTGGAAGTTCTGAGAACACAAACTCTGGAAGCATTATGGGAAGTTTCTATTCTTCTGCTTCCCGCAACACAGGTGTGGAGTTGGCCAACCTCGTTCATTCCTTCCCCCAATATGTATGGAGCACCCTCAATGTGCCAGGCACTGAAACAGAACCCTAGTATAAAACAGAGATCACCAGAGCCACAATCCTGCTCTCCTGGGGGGTTCCCTAGAGCAATGGGTCTAAACTGGGTGTTATTTTGCCCCCCAAGGGGCATCTGGCAACGTCTGGAGACATTTCTGGTTGTCATGACTGGTGGGAAGGGGGTGCTTCTTGCATCTCGTGGGTAGAGGCCAGGGATGCTAACACTCTACAATGCATAGGACAGTCCCCCACAGCAAAGAATGATCCAGTCCCAAAGGTCCACAGAACCGAGCGGTGTTATTAGTGGCCTAACAAGGCCACCCCCATTGACACGATGGCGGATGAGAATGTTAATGACAGGGAAAGACAGGAAGCTGGAAGATCACAGACACCATCAGTATCATCTACGTGGAGACCGGAAGGTTGAGGAATGCGGCTGCAGGAGCAGAGCAGACCTTCCAGGCAGAGGGCAACTGCATCTCTGAAAGCAGAAGGGCAAAAATGCTTTTAGGGGAAAGCGAGTGTGTGCTGCAGAGGGGGGGTGGAACAAACAAGGAAGCCATTCAAAGGATCATCCCATCACTCCATGTGGGAGATGGACCATCTTTACTACGCAAGGAGGCATAACTTGGTATTAAGAGCATGGGTTTGGAGTCAGGGCTGAATTTAAATCCGAGCTCCACCACCCTACAGGCTGTGTGGTTTTGGACAAGACACACACTCTGAGTTCCCAAACCCAGTTTTAGAAAATAAAGCAGAGAGTGGAGGGGGAGGATAATATCTACCTCAGGGGGTAGGATGAAATGAGAAAATGCCCATCAGTGGCTTAGCACACTGCCACAAAGAACAGATATTGTCATTTGTGCTTTCAAAGGTCACTCTGGCCCCAGTGTGCAAAATAAAATGGGGAAGGACAACCAGAATCACTCCTTCCCGGGAATACAAAGCAAATGAAAACAAAATATCAAGATTTTACAGAACAAAAATCACCTTGAGCAAAGCAGAGCTTCCAAGAAAAGTCCTTAAGGACAACACCGTGTAACCGTATGTAACAAGGGCAGTGACACAGACAGCTTCCGTGCCCAGTGAAATCACGTCCTTTGCAGGTGAGGCTGTCCAGATATGCGGAACCACGTATGCATCTATCCATCCGTCCGTCCGTCCGTCCGTCCTAGCCAACGTGAGGAATGAACGCAGCGGAAACCTTAGGAAGATCTTTACTGTGGCCCCTGGTCGACGATGGGGACGAACGCGCACCCCGGCCCGGGGAGAGCCCTGAACTTGAGTCTCAGGGATGGCAAGAGTCCTCCACGCAAACTTGTAATGGAAGCACCTTGATCCAATTTTCTAAAAACCTTCTTGCTTAACAACTGCTCACCCTGGCATCGCTCCCTGCATGTTAATTCTTAGAAGGAAATAAGGATACTTTCACATCAACGATCCTTGAAATGGCAAAGATGTGGTTTCTTAAATCCCCTCCTGGCGAACTAAGTCTCATGAACCGGAATGAAATCCTTTCTGCTTGATACTCCGAGAGGGCCGACTGAGATACATCCGAGCGACGGTCTTATAGCCAGAAGAGTGATATTTGCTTTCAGAAATGAACTAACCAGGTACATAAAGTATGGCAAACGGACATTAAGAATGGGGGCGGGGGGCAGGTGGAAAGCAACCCCTCATAAGAGTTCAAGGCCCCTTTCTGGTATCCAAGTCACCACCCACCACCCATACCAACCACGGGGTCTCAAATTCCAGCTTGGGAACACATTTCTCTTGGTTAAGGGGATCCAGCTTCCCCAGAAATAAAAGCCAAATTACAGAAACAAGTGACCAGCCTTTATCTGCACATACTAAGTTGCTTTTATTAATCCAGAACGGCATGCTACAGATACTGTACAGCATGAACATTTATTCATTACAAAAATGGCTTCCAAACCATTAAAAATGAAATTGGAATAAGAGCATAAAACGGAACAGTAACATCACAACTGTTAGGAAACATTCAAAGTATTCACAAAAAATGTTATAGTTAGCATTTTAATAAACCAGAGAAAAATCGGAGACAGTTTTACAATCGCTTCATGTCAACTACAATGGCACTGAATGAACAGGTTTCAGCTTTATACAGCATTTTGTAACATCAACATGCCTAGGTTTTTTTTATTTTTAAAGTTTGCTACCTACTTGTATGTCATACGTGTACATAAAAGCGGCAGCTGGTTTTTCCTTTAAGAGTAATCTAATATACAGAATTTTTGGCCCTTAAGGGTTTATACCTCTTCATTTAAAATGCTTTCTGGACAATCTGCTACCAAACACATCTTGTTATAGGTGACATTAAAACTACATACAAATCTACCTATGTAACATCACAGCAAAACATGATGAACAAAAATTACAGCATCAAAAAGAGAGAGAAAGCTAAAGTCACTGAGAATTTTGGCACATAAAGTTTTGCACACGGTCAGTCCATGTCCTCAGGGTGCAGGGCGCTCGCCTGCGAGTTCACAGGGGAAACGGGACAATTTCCACTGTCGCTCGTAAAGCGTCGCTAAAATTCCCTCACTAATTTTCAAGTCTTGTTTTACATAATGGCTTTAAAAGCAACTTTTGTTAATGCTACTGATCCTTTAATGCAACTATTAATGTCCATTTGGCGGCATCTGGGTTTCATACGGCAAAAAAAAAAAAAAAAAAGTCCAAAAGGGAAACAAAAAATATATATATACACATTTTATATATAAACTTAAAAACCTTGTACAAATGAGTTGTTATATATAAGATGCTTATGCTAAGGGGAAAAAAACTTTATACAGTTTCAAGAAA
The DNA here is from genome assembly GCF_008692025.1 of Phocoena sinus. Taxonomy (NCBI): domain Eukaryota; kingdom Metazoa; phylum Chordata; class Mammalia; order Artiodactyla; family Phocoenidae; genus Phocoena; species Phocoena sinus. The sequence continues at coordinate 68,197,962 of NC_045778.1, read as the reverse complement.
AAGGAAAACATATTTTAAAAGGGACAACGTACAGGTTTGACAAGCAACCTCTAAAGCAATAAATACTACTGGTCCAACAGCGTTGTGATTCCATTAATTGTTGAATAGCATCCCCCTCCCCCCAAAAGAACAACACCATGGAACAAGGTATATTAACACATTTTAACCCTTTGTTTCTGTACATTTAAACAATAACAAGTAACATCACAATAAAAGTTGTTTCACACAGGAGAAAAAAAAAAAGTAAATGGCACTGCATTCATTGTGCCCTTATGGTTTAAAAACCAGATGTAAAATGATTGGTTCGCAAGCTCGTATTTAATACAAATAATACAGAACCAACTCCTTTTGGAGGGCTGCTTCAAAATTGCTTTTTTTTCCTTTTTGTTTTTTAATCAGTCTTTTAAAACTAAGCTATCCGAACTACATAACAGTTATGTATATATATATATTTTTTAAACGCTACAAAGACTTTAAACAGCTGTTGATAAAAATTTTGGTAGAGTCATGAGGTTCTTCTCTCATCTACATATTTAAAAGGAGAAATTGAAATAAGAATGGGTCAAATATTGACCAATGAACTCGATAAACATTAACTAATGTAGCCACGTGGCACAAACGGAAAAGAGGACAACACAAAAACCTGGCAGAAGGGGGCGCGGGAAATAAAGAAAAGCAGAACGCAACACTCCACAAAAGAGCAACCGGAGCTGAGGAAGGTAAAGCTATTCTAAAGACTTGGTGACGAGGGAGAGCGGCTGCGGCTGCGTCCCGGCCAGAGAGCCGTGGGAATGTAAGGAAGATGTCGACGGCTGCGCCAGAGATGAGGGAGGGATGGCGGGAGGCAGGTCCAGGGCCCCGTTGGCACAGAGGGCGGGGGCCTTGCCGTGGGCGGCCTCGGCAAGCAGAAGGGCGGGCGGCGGAGGCATCATGGGCAGGTGGGCCAGGGGATCGGGCTTCAGGGACAGCGAGAGAGGCTGGGTCTGCTCAGTCTGTGACTTGGCGTCTTGGGGAGGGGAGCCTAGCAGGTTGGGGGAGGAAGGAGGCGAGTCTAGTAAGCTTCCATCTGAAGAGGGTGGACTGAGGCAGCTGCCTTCACCTTGTATGTAGCGAACGCACTTTTTTTTTCTCCTAGAAACAGGGGAAGAGAGTTATCTGTGAATAAAGGGCAAAGATGCCACGGGAGAGAGTTCTCTAACGCTCAGAGCCGAGGTGACGTCACCTAGCGGATGCCCTGCGGAGGCAGGCCCAGCGGCCAGGGGACGATTACAGTCACGCTGGGGTGCCGCGCTCACTGAGCTAAGCCTGCTCCAGCAAACCAAGCATGTCAGACCACAGAACTCCCTACCTACCTGCTTCCCCTGCCCCCACTAAATACCCAGCGCCCCACCCGTGCCCAAATATAAGCCAGCAAGCGAAAGGGTACCACCTGTAGACGGCGGCACTGATTTGCCAGAAGGTGGCTACGTGCAAACTGAGATGAACTCAAAAGTTTGTTATTTCTCTTTTGGCTTAGACACGCCCTCACTCCCCATCATAACCACCCTCCTCCATTTCCACCACTACCATCCCTACCCCGCCAATTGGGTGTGTGTGAGTGTGTGTGTGTGTGTGTGTGTGTGTGTGTGTGTGAGAGAGAGAAAGAGAAAGACAGAGCTCCCACCCCAGGCGCCTCGTATCAATCTGAAACTCTCAAAATGCTGACCGTTGAGCCCACAGAGCTGAAGGCAGTGCTAGCAAGAGGCTTAAAGGTTTTAACCCGTCACCATCACCACCATCACCACCATTACCACCATCACCACCACCACCACCACCAACACCACCACCACCAACACCAGAGGCTGCTGGCGCCCAGAGAGTTTTCGGGCTTGTCTGTTAAGAACCACACCAAATCAAGAGAGGTCAGAATCGGGGTGGGGTTGGGGGGGGAGGGGTGGGGGGAACGAAAAGAAAACCAAATAAACTCAAAAAGAAAACAAAAACAAAAAATAAAAAACCAAAACAAAAAAACCACCAAAAAACAGGTAGAAGAGGATAAACAAAGGTGGGGGAGGGGGAAGAATAAGAAAAACAGAAAATGATCCAAAGGAACGAGAATAACTGGTTGTATGGCCTGCAGGTTGTGGATTAAATTATGATTCAAACTTGATTTTTTTTTTTTTTTAAGATTTGGGGTCTTCCCCTCCCCCACCCCATAGTGAGAAGGCTAGGAGGAGAGACAGTGAGGATGGGATGGAGGGGCATCCTGCCCTGGTCCACATGCCGGGGCCAGTGAATGGAGGGTACAGCCTGTCACAAGGAAGTGATGACAAAGAAGAAGTGCCAGGGAATCACAGCATGGACCTTGTTGAATGGGGGTCGTCAGGATTAGGGTTTAAACCAGAAAGACTAATTTTGCCCTGCACCAAAACGAGAATCTCCCCTCTCCATTTCCTGTTTATGTAAGAAATAGGAATGAGAATTTCAGAGCCTCTCTTGCTTATCATCTAAAGTTGGGGACATGAATTCAAGACATTAAGCGTGTGACCTCAAAGCTTCTCCTGTTATTCATCCCAGTCTGATGGGATAATATTTGGTAGGAAGAGTGATCCTGGCGATCAACCCCACACGTGCTATAAAAGTAATGCAGATACAGGGAATGTGCTGATCTAAGGAGAAATAGTCAGAACTACAGCTGATAACGCTCTGTCTGTAAGCGCCGGCTGGCTTCCGGTCATGGGAAAGCAACTAAGATGCTGCCTGGTTGAAGGCAACCACTGTCAGATGTCACTGGCCTTTGAAAGGAAGTGGGTGTAACGAGTTCCTCCTTGGTTCTGTGCCCCAGAGCTGTCTGATGATGCCCCTCGGTGCGTGAGGTGTGGACTCCGCAAGATGGCAGGAGGGAGGGGGGGAGGGGGTTGTGAAAAGTCACATGCTCAGCCCTTCCTGACTCCCAGAGGCCAAGACCCACTGGACTGGTGGCCTCAGGGTCTATCCATCCCTGCTCTGGGTCCGAAGGAACTCTAGGAAAGCAAGGGCAGCGCCCTCCTTCACCTTCAATTTGACAAGGTTCCTTTTCCTCCTCTGGGATAGACTGAAATAGACTGTGGGTTCTGCTCCCGTCCCAGAAACTCAACACAAATAATTAAGCCTCTCAGAGTTTTAAACCACCTTAGCCTGCAGATCAAAACATGCTCAAAAAACTATGTCCATGCATTTTAAAAATGGGAGAAGAAAGGGGGTGGGGTGGGGGGCATAAGCAAAACTGAGAAAGCAACAGGGACAAATGGGAGAGAAGACAGGGACAAATGAGAGAAAGAGGGGAAAAAATAACAGGAAACAAGGGAATGACATCCAGCAGCGTTCCATGCTATATTAGGGCAGAGTGAAAAAGATGGGAAAAGCAACTTGGTGGGCTCAAAACAGAATCTTGTTAAAATGTCCTCAAATGTCAAATAAAATTAGAAACCCTGCGCAGGGAGTGAGGAGCCCTGATTGGCTAGGAGCGTTTCTGGTGCGCCCCTCCCCCCTCCTGCCCTCCTCATGATAGGAAGTTTCCGTGGTTGTGGGGATGAGTGGGGGCATCTGAACACGGTACACGAAGACTATGTTGACAGGGCGACCGCTCCTTCTAAGAGGTGGCGGAGCAGACGGCAGTGGAACACGTCCATTTCGGACAGGCCAGAAAATGCCTCGTTTTGCAACTTTTTTTTTTTTAAGCACTTACTGATTTAGCATCAAGCTAGATCCTGGCAAAGTCAAGAAGAAACATTGAGGGAAAAAGGGACAAACCCCATTCTCTTACCCTCCCCCACCTACGCTCCATCTCCCAGCAAGGGGTGGCCCCTTAAAAATCCATTTTTAGCTTCTTATGGATTCACTCTGAAAGGAAAGTAAGAGCTCTTCCTGACCCTATTTTGGAATTAGGCACTTAAAGGAGCAGAAACGCATCTGCTAAAGCTTTTAGAGTACGAAACGATATCCCCAACAGAGGAAGAAGGGCCACCACGGAAGGTCTAAGGGTGCTGAGGCGGGAAAGAGGAAGGACCTCTGAGCACCTGCGCTGCCACACTGACAGCTGCCCGCCCCCCCCCCCCGCCCCCAAGCTGCACTGTAGAGAACCATGTTGATGAAGCAGCTCCGAAGGCTTGGGGTGGTTTGTTTTTGTTCTGTAAAAATGTCATGAAAATTCTCGTTTCTGAGGAAGGTTCCACACTCCGCTTTAAGCAAGGTGCAGCTGGGTGTGAGAAAGGACTGTCTGTCTGGTCAATGTTGGTCATGATTAACTTTCATCCCCCAAAGTGCCAAGTCTAACTTGCAGTTACCTGCTTCCAAAGCAGAAAAAGGGACTCATAAGCCACCACTCACCTCCCACAAATAAAATACACAAACCAGGCAAAAAAGCACATTGCGAGGGGCGTACGATGGTGTCAGCCATGTGTTTCTACAGAGCGTGGGAAATCCTCCCTTAGGAGTGGGCATTGCGATCAGCTAACCCTTCACCACGGCAGGCGTCTCAGAGCAGGATTCCGTAGCTAATTAACTTCCCACTCAGCGCAAAGAAAAATCTGACACAAATTCACCGCCTAGATAGGGTCGGCAGAGTTCCCATCTTCCAGGCCAGCCCTAATGAAATGCCTAACACCCTCCACCAACTGCATCGTGAAACTCTTTTCTGTTGCACAGACAAGACCCCGGGACTGCGTGGCAAGGCCACCTGTCACCTCCGTGGGCACTGTCAACTCATAGAATGGGTGGGGCGGGGGGGGGGGTCCCTCTCCTGCTGGACGTGCACCCAAGGCCCCCCGGTCCTCCATCAATGGGCATGAGGGTCGCCTGTGGAGGGCGGCCTCTGTCAAGACAGACTCTCGGGCCCTCTCTCCCCTCAACGCTTGCTCAACGCGAGGCACTTCGCCCATGTCTCGTTAGGCGTCAGGGGAGGGGGAAGAGACACAGGAGACTGGTGGGCATGCACGTAATGGAATGGACATCTGAGCTAACGTCTAAACACGGAACACATGGCAGGGCGTGGAGGAGAGGGACACGTGACAAGGGAGGCACTACAGACAGGGGAGCGTGTTTGGGTGTTGAGATACCTACCATCATAATATTCCAAATTCAAAGACTGCTTGTATCAGAACAAAGAAACAACAAATTTAACCAAAGGTGGTCATTAAAGGAAAGGAAATGAGACAGGAACTAGTTGGTATCCCTCCACCAAGAAGGAAGTACCTACACCTTCACCTTCCCTGAAATTACAGGTTGGATGGAACCTGCAGGTGGAACACAGGCGTTTAATTTGGACTCTCCTGATTCACTTTGGAACCAGTGCTCTCTCTGTCTCTCTAAATATATGTATAGATATATATTTTTCATTCTGCAGGCTACCAGCACTGCAGTACGTGACTGCACGACTCACTGCTTGCAGCCCTGTAGCTGGTGCATGCCGTTCAATGCCACGCTTCTTTCCAGCACTGTAAAACAATGTCAGCTAACCAAGCTCCTCTGTCCAGAGACGTGGTTTTGAAACAGAAAACAAACAAAAAAACAAAACGAAACCAAAAAAAGCCTGCCCCAGAGCCCTTCTCCAAGTGTCTGGACTCCAAGTGCATGGGAATGCTACTGCTACCAATTTGAGCTCATTGAAACCTCGGGACATGGTGGCGCTCTCTCTGTCCTGCAGACGTGCCACGGAAGCATTGACAGGGCCGGGCCAGTTCCAGAATGCTGGCTTTCAAAGCAAAAGGATAAGTGCCCGTCCTGGTCTGTGAGGGCTGTGGTCTAGGTCCTACCACCAGGGATATGTTACTTGTAAGAGCAGGGGAAAGAGAGAAAGAGAAAAGTAGGGAGAGGACACGGCATAAAATTAGCAAGGAAATTTTGAAGAATGAGGATCATTAGTCATTGATGCCAGCAGGGAAGGAGATAGGAATGAGGTCAAAATATATTGACACACTAAGGTACCAGAAGGACAGAATGCTTTGATTTTTCCCAAAGGCCTCGCAGTAGGGAATATACCTGCACGGTTTGCACCATAAAGTCTGTCGGTCAAGCCCGAACAGTGCCCGACACTTCTTTGGAGTATTTGCATCTGTTAGCATAAGGTAAACACAAAAAATACAACACAATGGTGGGTCGTGCTCAGTTGGATGTGAAATCTCAGCTACAGCTGACTTGTCTTCGCTATCACCTCGGTTCTATTTGACTGTCTTCCCTCACCAAGGACATGAAAGGAAAGGACTTCTATGCATCAAAAGAAAAAAAAATAAAATAAAACGATAAAACACAAAGAAAAAAACAACAACCAGAAACCAAAAAACAACAAGGAAAAAATAAAAACAGAGAGAGAAGAGGAGGGGAAAAGGTGACGTTATTTGCTTCTACCTAGGCCAGGCTTACGATGGATGTCACTGAGCCCCCATCCTGGGCTGTCGGGAGGAAGGGGCTGGCAGGCAACATTCCCTGGGAGGGGGCGCGCTGGGGTTTGCTGTCGCTGACCCGAGGAGGCACGAGTGATGCTGTTTTACAGTGGCATTTTGGCTAGCAGCAGCGAGGAGGACAAGCACGTCCCTCACAGAGCAGTGTCCCGCGCCCTCCTGTCTCCTAAGATCCACACACAGAGCTACAAAGCAACAGGCCAGAGAAGGGGGGAAAGGACCAAATAGACCAGCTGCAAACCAGCACAGCGAATCTGGGAAATCTATACACACCTGCAAGGGCCGCACCAGTTATTCTGTTGATCAAGGCCAAAGCGCGCTCGGCATTTCTTAGGAGCGCTCAGGTCTGAATGAGTTCAAGAGAGAAGCGAGCGGAAGAGGAGGAAGAGGAGGACGTGGGAGAGAGGGAGAGGGAGAGAAGGGAGAGGAGAGAGAGAGAGAGAAAGAGAGAGAGAGAGGGAGGGAGGGAGGGAGAGAGAGGGAAGGAGAGAGGAGGGGGAAGAGAAAGATACAAATAAGAAAAAAATAAAAATAAAAAAGGGAATAAATCAATGACCTGGTTACTAATTACATAATATTGACTTTCGTTTTTAACTTTCTTTAATTAAAAAAAAAAAGGTAAAAAAAATCACATTCTTATTCAACTTGTGAAATTAGCTGTTGCAAATAAAGCTGCAGTATCCCTTCTTTAAGGACTGTCTCTCCGATTTGGTTTGAACTGATAAAGGAAGTTAGATACTGAAGAACTAAGTTTTAAATGTTTTTCCTCTTTTGGTTCTGCTTTTTGTTTTTCTCTCTCTCTCTCTCTCTCTCTCTCTCAATTTGTTTTTCTTAAAGAAGAAAATAAAGCAAAGGAGGGAATTAAGTTTGTCACATGCTTTTTTCTTCTCAGAGTACAACAGTTTAAAAAAGAAAAAAAAAACTACAAATAAAAACAGAACAAAACGAAACAAAACAGAAAGAAATAAAGAAAGAAAGGGGTTGTGGTACTGGGATATTGCAGCTTTTGGAATGTTCATATTTTCTTTTTGTAAATCTATTTTCATTAATATTAAGAGAGGAACAGATAAAGGTCAACAGGCTGTGTGAATGAGCTGTTAAGAGTTAGTTGGAAGCTCACAGCAGCATTTAAGCAGGTACAGTCAGTGAAATGCTAGTGGATTTGCAAGTTATGAGCAGAAAAGCAAAAGGAAGGAAAAAAAACTAAAATAAAAAAAAGCAAAGGAAAAAAAATCATACTGCGGATGCATGCTTGCGTGAGAAAACTTAGTGGGAGCGATGAAAAAAATGCCATTAGATTAAGGAGGTTTATTACTGAATTCCTTCCATTTTGTTGTTGTTGTTGGTTTCTTTTTTTTTTTTTTTTACCAGTCTCTTTTAAAGAAATACTGCATATTCAATTTGCACAGTTAGTTCAACTCTAAATCACTGTCATCATGGCTTAAACAACTGTTACGGGAAAAATAAATAAACAAAGCAGAAGTTAAATTAAATTCAAAAAAACAACAAAAGCAACTGAAAAAAAAATCTACCAAAACATACGAAACCGTGTAGATGGTCATTTTAAAGAATGTTCAAAGGTCATACGTGTTTCATGTTAATAAAACTATAATGGCAAGAAAAATTAAAAAAACAGTTTATCAACTATTTTAATGACTCAAAATGACATTAGCACCTGTAATCGGAGGAAGTGAAAGGCAAGGATTTAGGAAACATTCGCTGTGTTCTGAAAAAAAAGAACAAATTATACAAAGCCTTCAAAATGTTTTTGTCGTTGTTTGTAAAAGCCTGGCCTTCTCGAAGGGACCTCTGAGATTGCCTATGCAGTATTTCTAATTTCTTCTAGAGAATGACAAACCTCCTTAATTTAAATTGGGTGCAATTGACCACTGTAAAGGCATGCATCAGAACATTCAGGAACGGCCCAGTTAATATCAAACACTCGCACACACCCCTTCTGCTCCCCTAGCCCCCTCCTTCTCCCTACTCAGACACATACAAAATAAGCAGACTGTATAAATCCCCGCCTAGGCATGCCTACCGCTCTCCACTTGCAGGCTCTGCAGTTATTTTAAAACACATTCCACTAGACTTAACAATGTGCTTTTCATGCAACAATGAATGTTACTAGCTTTAAAAGGGCAGTCATGAAGCAATTAATTAAAATGCATAAACAAAAAGGCTGGCTAAGATGGGTCCCCCCCCACCCCAGCAACAATGTCCTGGCCTTGAATTTCTCCTGCCTCCCCCAGATAGAAGCCTGACATAAAAGAGTGGTCCTCAGAGTACCGCTCCCTTTCTCCATCCTGCTTATTCAAACTTACCATTGGTCTCCCCGGGCTGCTTGTCCCTTTTCCTCTTCTTCTTCTTCCCCTAGATGATGAACAGATGAAACACAGGGAATTATTTCAGGAAGCAGATGGGAGGAGGGCGCCTGGGCTCACCTGGAAAGGAGGCAGGAGGAGAGGCACTGGCTGCCATCTCCATCCGCACGGGCTCCTGAGTGTTTTCCCACCCTCCACCCACCTTTAATCCAAGCGCCCTTCAACTGTGCTCCAGCTGAAGGAACGCGCGCCCAGCAGAAGAGAAGGGATCAGCAGGACAAAGAGGAAAGACCTCTTTCCCGATATGTCTATGTCCATCCTCAAGCCTGACCCCGAGCATCCATAAAAGGGGAGAGGAGAACTGGACGGCGAAGATTCAGGGAGGTGTGGAGAAACAGGGTTGGAAGTGGCCCAAGAGCCTGGGGGAAAATGAACGATATTGAGATGGCTGTGAGAGCCTCCTTGCCCCACGCAAATCTCTTATTAAGGCCAAATGGTCCTCATTCGGAATCAAAACATAAAAGCCTCAGTATGGGATTTTCTTGGCACTGTAGCGTGGGCCTTGGTTTTAACGACGGAAGGGGAGAAAAAAGGTGAAACAGAGCCAGAAACCATCTGAGCTGCTTTTCAAACCGCCAAGTGGACATCCATAAAGGGGAACATCCGGCTCTCGTCATTTTCCACTTTCATAACGACTATAATACTCTTAGTAATAACAGCTACCATTTACTGATCACATACTATGTGCCAGACATGATTCTAAGTGTGCTATTCCTAGTGACTCATTTATCCTCACACAATCCTATACACCAGGTGTGAGCATCATTCCAATTTTACAGACAAGGACACTGGAGCACAGAGGAGGGCATGCACTCTGCTGAGATGACAGAGCTGCCGATGATGGGGCCACATGATGGGAACCCGGGCGATCTTGGCTCCATAGCCCTTATCCGCCAGGCTACACTGCCTGCCTATTTACTGCCTTGCCCTCCGAGGAAGGCGCTCAATGGATTACGGGTGATACACTGCATGCAGTGATTCATTCTCCAATCTGACCCTCCCTGATACCTTGACGGTCTGTTCCCGTCTGTGGAGTTGGAATGGGAGTAGGGAAGAACTCTGTAGAGGTAACCGCCCCCTTCCAGATCTGAAGCTAGTTCTCCCTCACCCCGTTAGCTCCAGTCCCATCCATAGGAATTAGCTGCCTGGTATATATGAAGCGTCACAAACAAAAGGAACTGGTGGTCTGACATGTCTATTCGTTTCAGAATACCTAAATATTAAGCTTTGCCTAAAAGTTCTCAGGGTATGTTGACGTCAACTCAAGAAGAGACAAGAACAGCCACTGGCAGAAAACTCGAGAACCCATAAGGCCCTGTAAGGAGAACCCCAAGGCGGAGATGCCACTGAGCTTCAGATCCAGCTGAGGGCTGAGAACCAACGGTTCTAGAGAAAGCCTCTCAGATCTGGGGGCCTGCGCCTCTTGGGAGATCTCTACGGGCCTTCAGTTCAGTGTTTCCATCGGAAACATTTCATGTTCCTTGGCATCCAGGTAAAAAAAAGGAGTTCGTGTGCTTTCTCATGAACCCCAGCGGCCCATCTTAATGTCTGTGTCTCTCCTGTGTCAGGAGCAAAGTACCACCTGGCCATCTTGGAACAGGCAGGAGGGTCTAGTTTCAGTTTATTTAGGAACCTGAAAGAAAATCTCAAGTGGGGCACAGAAACAGTTCAACTCCAGGTGGTGTCAGCATCCATGTAGCCAAGGGCTTCCCGATCATCTGTAATACAGGCCTCACCCATTTCCAATCTCCTGCAATATGTTCTGAAAGGCAGGTGAACATATCCGCTACCCCTGGGAAGCTGTCTGTTTAGGACACATAACTAAGATGTTCATGGCTGAGGAAATGATCATTTAGACTAAAGGCTTCTAGAGGACAGGGACTGTGTTTTAATCGGAAGAGGACATGAAGAAATAAACACTAAGCAGTGAAGGGGGAGATGCATTTCAAGGGAAGCGGCCATCCCATTATCTCGGGGCTCAAGATATGCAAATGGCCTGGGATTTATCTCGTTAACCTAAAGGAGAAGAGCTAGAAAGGCAATAACTTCTGTTACAAGGCCACAGGTTAGATATCACCATGGGACCAAAATGTTTCTTCTTGTGTTCCAGAATGTACCAAGTCCAACAACCCAAATGTGACTGTTTTACTCAACTCTATTTTGCTACAATAGTGTATAAAGGCTTCTGTCACCACTGGGCTGGAAAAGCAGGAACGTGAAAGAGGGATAAGGTGATTAGCTGAGAAAAGTTTTTCTACAAGAACCTTGTGAACTTTACAGTACCCAAAGTAATTTACAGAAGCTTCTATTTCAAGTCAGTTTAAAAAGAATACTAACAAGTTCCCAGCACAATCAAATCTATAAACAGTTTAACTCTAATTCTTGTTCCACAGACCATTTCCTGGGGGAGGGGAGGAGGGAGGGAAGGAGGGGGAAGAAAGGAAGGAGAGGGAGGGAGGGAGGAAAGGAGGGCTGTGTGTGTTCAAACTCATGTGTAATGAACCACTGATAAAGGAATCTGACAGAACCCCTTACAAGAGGTAAAGCTCCTAGAGCCCCAAATCCAGATCTACCTCTAAACTTTCTCTCAAGTCTTTTCAGGGGTTCCCCTATTATACCAAACCTTATCCAAATGTAAAATTGAGCTAAAGTCATTTCAAGCGTCTCGTGAATCTTCTGAAACCTAGAAAGCACTACACAAAAAACCTTGGGCAATACCTTGCCTGACTCCAGGGAAGTCCAAGGCAGCATTCTGTCGAAGCTCTAACAAAGTCAGCTTTGTACCTTTGTGGAGGTTTCACCCAGCACAACTCCAGGGGGCGCCACACACATCGACCGTAGTGTAAATGGCACACTCTAAAGTTGTACAGTGCACGCCCTGCACAGCTGTACGTGCAGGCCCTACTATGACCCAAAATGTCTACTGGGGATAGGATACCTATAGTGTAGCTGAATTCCTCTCTGTGGTGCCATTCTAGATTACTCAAAGAATTGGGTCTGTAGCAGGGAGAAGCTGGAGATGAACTCTAAGAACTTCTGACCCGAAACCAGGAGAGCAAAGCTGTCCTGAAACGAGATGGCTGTACACGCGGAGGCTGCGGAGCCTGCCTGCTGTTGGCTATCTCCACCTCGAGGTCAGGTGAGGGCAAGCAGCAAGCCTGTGGGAGAGCATTAACTTTCTTATCCTCTTCCTTTCAGCTCCAGAAGAAAGGCTTCCCCACTGCACACATGCTGAGGACAAATGGAAAGGTCCCAAGCAGTTAAGACCCTGTGTCTGACCATGTGTGAGTGACAAGGTGCCACTGAGAGGTCCCAGCACTGATTCCTGTTTCTGCTCCCAGGAGGAATACAGTCTAGTGCTACCAGCTAAAGGCATGGGACCTACGGGGATATGGCTGGCAGCAGTGAGGGAGACACGGGTGTCTCGGTCCTCCCCCATCCACGTGGCAAAGAGCAGAGAAGCGAGCGTGTGTTTATAGGGATGAGACTAAAAAGTGATGAAAACTGCTACTCAGAGCAAGCAGAAGACAGCCCTCACTCAGGACCCACATATCCACGCAGATGTCTGTGACTTCCTGATGGCTGCTAAGTTCTGAGAGAGTTCTGATTGAACTCTGAATCTCCACACCCTGTGTACACAGTAAGTTCACAATCAGCGGTAGATGAGTGGATCTCAAGCCACATACACAGAGAGTTTCCTCACCACGGATGACGGCCAGGGTAGAGCTAGGTCAGGGAGCACTGCTGGGTAGAAGAATCACCCACGGCTCTGTGCCACTGACAAGAACGAACTGGGAGGAGAAGGCTGCTACCGGCATTAAGACAGGTTTTGTTTTTCCCCGAAGAAAGAGCGGATGGTAAAAATCACTTCATGAAACCAAATGCCACGTAATAAAGTATGAGGCAAAATAAGAGACATTTCATCCATTTAGCGAGGAGAGCTGGCCCAGAACTTGAGCTCCTGGGCAAAATACAAAATAAGAAAGAACGGACGAGAGCCAGTTTACGGGAAGAGAAGAACCCTGAGTGTCACTATCACTGTGATTAGTAAAGACAACAACCCTACAGTGTTTTCTAAAACCCGCGGGAGTAAATTAGGCAAATGCTGCAGCCAACAAAGAGAGCCCAGGAACACACACACTTTCTCCCTACCCTGTTGGGCCCTGAGCCACTTCATCCATCCTGCCAAAGGATGACTTCTACTGGCTACTTTCAGGGATATTTCCATCATGCCCCTCTCAGGATGAACTAGGCTTCCAACTTCTACTGTACCACAGCCTAAGGCAACCGTTTCATTTTTCCCTCTTAAGGGTGAAGGCCCTGCTAACACAGCTGTGAGGAAGTAAACGCTCTCCCTCGACCCCTACCCCCTGGTCTTCTCTGCAAGGCCACCCTCACTGCCGAGAAGCACACAAGCCTCACTGGGTGTATACCTGGAGCCACGTCTCTTCAAAGACATCGGTAAGAAGGTGTGAACAGCCCTAAACTGACCCCACGGGTCCCCTGAGCTGGAGCCTCATCCCTCTTCCTTGAGGAACCATCCCATGCTGATGGGAGCCCTACAGGAAGCCAGACAAAATCCTCCAATCTGGTGCTCGGGTAAGATGCTAACAGTCCCAGGACTGGGCAGACCGAATGGTAACTGAGGCCTGACTTGTGTTGGCAGGTTGTGTTCCCTTTGTCCAGATGGACAACCAATACATCTCTACAGACTCTAGTCCTGAGAAAAAGCAACCACCTACATAGTTATCCCGTGCGGACCAGCCGGGGTACAGCTGCATGTGAAGCTGTCGCTCCTTCCGGGCCAGCTCGTAGTATTTCGCTTGCTCTTCTCTGGACAGTGCGTGCCACTGGAGGGGACACAGTGGGGGGAGAGAGAGAGAGATGCAGAATCGTCACAAACCACACCGTGGCTGGGGCATAGAGAGCGCTTCCAGCAGAAATGCTATCATTGGCAGGTGCCGACAGTCTGCAGGGGCCCGGCACTAACAGGAGGGCTCAGCCAGAACCTGGCTTTCTGCCTATGTTGTTCTATTCTCGCTCTCTCTGCAGGCGGGGAAGGCCAGGCTGTGGCCGTTCCGAACCTCACTCGAGTGCTGGGCTACTGGTCCCAACTCCATGCTGGCCATGGAAGGACTCAGAGTGGCTAAAGGGAAGGGACTCTCCAAAGCAGTGGGGACAGGGACAGGTGCCAGCCCACCCACTGCGTCCTATTCTGGCCCTCTTCTCCCAGCGGGGGAGCCACCTACCCTTCGGCCCAGGATCTGGTTGATGGCTGCACTTTCTTTCAATGTGCACTCGGCTACAACCTTTGCTCTCATTTCCTTCATATACAACATGAATGCGTTAAGAGGTTTCTTTATGTGGGGCTTCTTCTTTTCTTCTTCCTTTTTGGAGTCCTGATGCTTTCTGGATGGAGACAAAAGAGACAGACACCATCCAATAAACAATCGCAAGGTTCCTCGGCAGCAGAAAGCCCACCTCCTCACCGCCTCAATACCCTAGCAGTTTGGAAGGAGAAGCGCACTCCCACTTTGGGTCTTCTCCATCCTGGAAAATGGCACAAAAACAGGTTGGGGAGGCGGGTGGAGGGGTGAGAGATTTTGTTATCACTTCCTCAAGGCTCACAAATATACAACTGTCCCAAGCTGGAGGGGGAAGCACACTGTGGCCGTTTCCATCTCAGCTGGTGTCTCTCATGCCCGCAGGACGGAGAGGGGTCAGGGACGGGGAAGGGGCTGCAAATCCCAGTCCGTCCGAGGACACAAAGAAAGAGTTGTGTTCTCTCCCCCGCGATGGGCGCCAGCCGTGAAGCCCCGCATGGTGCGTGTCTCCCTCTTTGTGAAGCTGGGTGTTTCCTGGAGTCACACCAGCGCAGCCAGCCTTGGACACAGCGCCACCACCCAGGAGCCACCGGCTAAACACGCGGCAAAAGAGAAACTGATCGCAAGGAGGACACTTACGCGCTGTGGAGTGAGCCGACGTCACTCTGGGAAGATTCCTGTTTGACTGTCGGCGTGACTATGGCCGGGTGGGGAATGCCGGTCGTGTGTAGAGTATGATGTGGTGGGACCATATGGGGAGGGAACCTAGAAGACAGAAAGCTGTGTAAATTGTCAGAATCAAAATGAATGAATGGGGAGGGATGTGTACACACAATTAAAAAAAAAGAAAAAGAAACAGCACGTAACACCCACATGAAAGCAACTCAAGGCATATGAAGCCTGTCAGCATTAATTAGCAATAAATTAAACATAATGATTCTTATAATGTCATTAAAGCCAATCTCCCCCTTCATTATTGCTACTGACATGAGACATTACGATTTTTAACATCTCTAGCAAAAGACAAGTTCAGCCCATATACTTGGGTGGAAAAGGAGGCTTGGGCTACCTGCTGGAGATCACAGGTTTGGGGGGACATTATTAGTGATATCTAAGAAGACTATTTCCTAAGTCCCAATCGGCACCAGGATAAAAGGTGAGATCTTTGGTTGCACGTAGACAGCTAAATAAAATATTCGCGCGGCTGAAGCATTCACACATTCCTTAACAACGCTGCGTATGCCTCGTTAGGCCTCATCCTGTGGATGGGAGTGCAGTAATATTTTTATTTCTCTTTTGCTGCTGTGCCCCCCCATCGCCTTGACAGGAATGGGAGAGAGTGATGCAGAAAGATGGGGGACATCCAAATAGTTCCTATCTGGTTCTCAACACAGGCCACGGACGTTTTAAATAAGTTTGTATCAAAGATGACCCAAAGCAGTATTTTACACACACACCCACAAATAAAGCTTTGAATTCTGATCTGTACATCCTTTCCCACTCTAAAATTCTAGGGCTCCTAAATTACTTTTACTTAAAACACTGCCTATGCATTGAAAGGCCTTATAAATGATGATCAGAATTGTTAACAAAGAAAAGAGAAGTTTGTGTTTTTTCCTCTAATACTGTTTATTCTTAGGAAAGTTTTTTCAGACACAGTTTAGGCCGTGAATTGGCATTTCTCAACCATGCAAACTAGCCAGGACGAACAGAGCTAATTTTAAAATGCTCTGGGTCCATCTGCAAACTGACAACGGGATCCGACAAACAGCTCTCGCATTTTCTGATATGCTTAGAGTCACCATGATTTGTTCTGGGTTAGAAGAACCACCCTCTTAAAGGAACGAATACTACTATAGAGAAAAGTGGGGTGAGGGACTACAAGGGGAGATTCCCCCAAAGAAAACAAAACGGAGGACCCCCCAGGTTCCGCCCTGGCAAGACCACGCGAGATCACTCAAGTTCAGGTGAAGGGGGGATCCCAGATCAAGCAACTGTTGCTTTCAGAATAAATCCAAACCACAACAACCCCACGTACCCCCTAGGGAATGAGCACCTGTTCTTTAGGAAGCTAATTCTGCTGGGCACTGAGGTGCTAATGAGACTTTGCTGTGACAGTTATTTCACAAGGATCCTGTACTTATCTACAAGGTTCTTTTCATATATGGGCTGGAAATGAAAGTAGCTTCCATTTTACCAAAAGAATGCAGCAAATGTTCATTTGAAAAATTATGAAAAATTAAAGTCCTAACTGACTGCATCGATCAACAGAGAAAATATCAATGAATCATGCAGATTTTTGAAGGGGGCCCAGAAGCAGAGTGGACATTTGACTCAGAATTTCTACCCTGATGTGGCCCCTCTCCCATGGCTACCTTTCCCAGTTTAAGTCAGTATCAAAGTTTGGTAACAATGGCATGGTTTTTTCATAAGAACCATGCGAGTTCTTTTAGGGTGTCAAGAAAAAGAAAAGAAAAACCCTGAGAAAGAGCGAGAAAATAAGAGACAGAAAAAAAAAAAAAAAGAACTTCCAATCCCATGCCCCCAAAATTGAGAAGTAAAGCCTTGGGAGGCACTTGGGTTCCCAAGTTACACCCTGTTCCTTCCCAGAGCTCGAAGGTCTCCGAGAAAACATAAGTTAAGAACATGTGTTCTTCGAAGCCCTTGGGTGAAGCGGTGGGTGGAGCGGCAGCTTTTACTGTGAATTTTAAAGGCTTGACATTCCTCAAATACATATGTTCCCTTCCTGCTGAATGAGAATATGTGTATGGGGTGGGGGTGGGGGGGATAAAAACTGTGTGTGTGTGTGTGTGTGTGTGTGTGTGTGTGTGTGTGTGTGTGTGTGTGTGTACACCAAACACCACAGGGAGACACCACAATTTGAGTACATTCTGGGGTGGGGAAAGATTTCCGGTGTAGCCATGAAGACCAAACACTTCCAAGTTCACATACCTACATACATATTCCTATACCTGAGAAATGTATAGCAGAGGAAGAGATGTATGTGTGTTATAAGTGTGTGTGTGTGTGTGTGTGTGTGTGTGTGTGTGTGTATGGGCTATACGCATACCTTCGCGTAAAGAAATTCCTTTCTGCAGACAACTATCTCATGCAATGCAGTAAACACCCTAAAAATTCCAAGCCGCTCGTTATATCCCCCCATCTGCTTTCATGGCTCCAAGCCAGAATATAATGATGAACCTTAACTTCTTAAGGACAACTAACTTTTGTTTCTGGCTGTCTCAGGGGCTTCTGCCTTCCTCACTCTCACTTTCCTTCACTGTTGACACGCTTCTGTTAACTGGCTACCATCTGCAGGCCTTGATTTCATGCACGAGCAGTGGGATGCGTTTTCCTGTGCAACAAGCCAGCTTTGAGCCGCATTAGGTTTGTCATTATTCTCTCATTTCCCCCCTTGCACTTGTAACATTTCATCTCTTCCTGCCTTATTTTTTGTGAGCCACGGTGCACCCACATTATGGTTTATACATGATCTCTCTCCCTTTGAAGCCGGCGGATTTCAGAGCCCGCTCTCGTCAGGAGAAGAGCCTTGCGCCAATTTAGCAGGCTGAGGGCCCGGAGCTCCAACATCTCAATCTAAAGGGGGTCACAGGGTGGCACAAGTGAGTGTCAGCAAGAGCTGTTTAATTGCCAATCTAGGCTTCTCCATGGTGTTTAAAGTATAATGACCCATCACTTAATTCTGAGAAGCCCTGGTCCCGCTGCCGAAGAGAATGAATATCAAAGGGTGTTGTGGAACAGGGCAAGCTGCCTACATTCCCTGTAACTGCCATAAGTATAATAGACCCATACTTCTGTCGCCCCATTACCACAATAATGTATTTAATTTGCTGTATACTCTTTTTAACTAGCTGCCTTTCATAAGGCCTACCTGGGGAATCGGCCGCCTCCCCCCTGCACCTCGAGCCCCCTAAACTTCCCTCCCACCGTTCCCTTTCTTTCCTCCACCCCATGCTCACCTCGAAATCATTGGCTAACCTCCTAATGATAATTCAATCGATAAGCTTAACCTCAATCCCTATCCTACGATTACTGCACCGCTTTTAACCTCTGGAACGCACCGAAGGAACAAACACGAAAACCAATGCGTTCTATGCACGCTGCTTCGGAGGAGGGTGAGCTGTGGATTACAAGGTGCTCAGAAGCAGCTCTCCTCCTGGGAGGCTCCCTATTCGTTCCCAGGCTTTGCGAGGCTGTGATGACATCATTTAATGAGGATAACCTTCCTCTTCTCACTGGAGAAGAGGACCCACAAGCATTTTCCCACCTAACCGATACTGGTGTGGATTTAGAAATTGAGATGATTTATCACGTATGGGACATGGATCTTTATTAGCTCCATGATACCCATGGCATAATTACAAACGTTAGAGATGCTACAGTTGGTGTTTCTTAACGACTGTGGTTCTTACTCTTTCCTCCACCAAAATCTCTGTTTTGTAGGTAGGAAAAGAGGCATCTTGGCCTGCCTTCCAACCCTTCCCCTGGTCTTGGGTCCTCGTGCTGGCTACAGAGCTTGGGGGAAGAGCTTGGGGGATGGCATCTCTGCCATGTTCATGCTGATTTAATTAGGTGCCATCCTCAAAACGGATTAGTTGTTGCAGCCCATCAGGAAAGTCTAAACCTCCACCGATTTAATTAACTTGACTGAAAATCAGATGAACAGAAAATAAAACTATCATTAGGAGCAATTAGTGACTACTTAAACATACTGCTGCCAACCCGTTTGTAAATAAACTAGCAGTTGCTGAAAAATTAGCCAGAATTAATTAGAAGGGGGAAAAGGAGAACATGGGGATTAGAAAGATCTAGGTACACGTATGCAGGTATATGTGTGTATGTATTATATATACATTTATATGCTGAAAGATATGTGAATGTACACACGCGTATGACTTTTTAACTTGCAAACACTTATTAGCGCTACACAGGCCAACGTGGTCCCCACCGGCCGTATGTGGCTGCTAAGCCCCTGAACTGTGTCCAGGCCAAACTGAAATATGGCGCACGCGTGAAATACACAGCAGATTTCAAAACACTAAGTACAGAAAAGGTAAAACCTCATTAATAGTTGCTTTACAGTGATAGCATGTCAGAATGAATAATATTTTGCCTCTATTAGGTGGAATAAAATATATCATGAAAAATAATTGTCTGGGTTTTGTTTTCTCCTCCTTTGAAAAAATGTGGCTACTCCCCTATGTATATTCCCTATATATAAGGCCCACCTTCTATTTCTACCGGACACTGCTACTTCAGAGAGAGGTGTGTTTGGGTTGGCGGGGGAGTAGGGTGTCCTTTCTTATTGATGCTTAAGAGTCTGGAGCTTTGAAAAGACTGATAACCTTTCCTCCAATTCTTCTTTGTATAATAATAAACTTACCTGAACCCTTTCCTTTCTTACCAGGTTTAGGGCAACAGAGAAGTAACACTTTAAAAAGCTCTACACGTCCTAATTACTTCTTCCTGCCTTCTTAAGTTTTCCTTTTTTTTTTTTTTTTTTTTGAAATATATTGACTCAGAAATTCAACCTCGAAATTCTGCCATCATCTACCTGGGAAGTTCAGGGCAATTTTTCAGTATTTTCTAGGAGGAAAGCCTAACGCACTGTGGGTCTTATACCCTTAGAACTACACGTGGCAGCAGTCCCTGGATGGTCTGGAAGCATCTAGAGAACTTTCTGAGAAGTGACCCATGGCCTTGGTTGAACGCCCTCTTTCTTGGAACTCACCTGGACATGGAAGCGTTGACCGTCAGAGCTGTGGGGTAGGGGTGACGGAATCCTCCTGTCGTGATGGGGTACACTGGCTGACCTTGCCTACAAAGAGGGGGTACACAGTGAGAGCATGCAAACAGGGGCGGAGGTGGGGAAAAGGAAAAGAAGAAAAAAGGAAAAGTTCTCTCTGCACAGTAAGCTTTATTCTCATTTTCTCAGAACAAAAATCTTGGGGATTGTACAGGAAGGATCAAAGGGAAGAAACACAGAACAATTTGAATACCATAAATCTGATAGGAATGGCTAATTAAATTTTATAACCTTTGCTTATGTCAATAGAGACCCTCTCCCCAAGCTGAAACTAGGTGTTTTGTTGTAATAATTAAAGGCGAAGTCTCGCTTGCTTTAATGGAGCCATCACACTAATTGAGGGCTACACATCCAAAGGAAAACAATAATGAATGTAAATTTATACCAAAATAAAGTACAGTGAATCAAAGGACTTCAGTTGCGCTTTGGGCCTCTTTCAGTATTTAGATCTCGGTGAGAAAACATTAAATTAACAGAGCTTAATTTGTAGCCTTTTGTCAAATTAACAAGTGTTGACAAGAGTTACCGGGGGGAGAGTCCCCAAGAAGAATTGTGGGTAACCAATAGACAATCACACCTCATTACAATAATTAAAAAATACAGCAACATGCAAAGTAGCATCCTCATGAAAGACACACAACTTTTTCTGACAGAGGGTTGTCTGAGTTGGCTATTCCTTTTTATCTATCCTTCAAATCTCTCTCTATCAGCCGAACGGGGCAAGTGATGACTGAGGACTATGGGAGGCATGGTCCCACCCACTGAAGAAGAAATAGGACACACATTCCCATCCACGTCCACCCTCCCTAACAAGACTAAGGAGCAAAAAATAAACAGAAACTCGGCCCAGGGCTGGTATTTAGCACAGCTACTGCATAATACAAGACGGGTTTTTTTGTTGTTTGTTTGTTTTTAAAGTGTAGAATATGCTCAGCTAGAGAAATCAGGGTAGAACTGGGGGAGAGGAGGTGAACCCCTCCAAAACTGTATCTTCTTTAAGGCTATAAAAGTATGTCTTCCCCAAGACCCAAACTTGAGAGTTTTACCAGGAATTATTCCTGTTAAGATTCAACAAATTGTCCTGTGTTTTTTAAAGAGTAGAGATCACCGATAAACGCGGAGAAATATATATACGAAAGCGCAGCCCCATAAAACACATATTACACACATGTACACAAACACACACACACAGAATTCTTACGACATTAAAGGCCTTTCTACTGTGATTTTTAAAACACACACATTTTTTAAAGTTAACTAAGCAAGGTTAACGGGTGGTACTATAAAAGCAAGCCCGGGCGACAGGAAGACAAATTGTAAAAGGCAGTTTGATGATCTGGGCGCTGCCAGGACCTAGGGTTGACAGGAAGGCCCCACATGCCGGAGTGAGGATTCCAGCTGCTCCGCCCGCTCCCCTCAAAATTAGATGAAGCACTCCACATGCAAAGACTCTCAGAGAGATGCTGGTTGAGTAACATGGAGCTTCTCAATAGACACAAATTTCCACTGTGGTTGTCAATCTTGGGAGTGATGGTTGGGATGGGGGGTGGAGTTATAACCCCCCACTCCCACCCCCAGATTTCAAAACTAGGCTGTGCCTGTACCCACTCCCCTGCTGCCTCAATCCAATGACAGGACTCCAGTTTGGGCTGCCACCAGCAGAAGAGCCATGATCAAGAAGCCCTCAGAGTCTTCTGCAATTCCCAAAGTACCTTATGGGTACCTTTGTTCACAGAGAAGAACCTAGGGCCTTTGGGGACCATGGGTTCAGAGCGCCAAGTATCAACAGCCTTTTTCTTACGTCATCCACCTGAATGGCTACTGACTTGCCTGCTTTTCCACAGGGCACTTCAGCAAGCAACTTCCCCATGACCTCCCACCCACTGCCCTCCCTCCCCAACTCTGTCTTCTGCGAACACAAACATACATGCACAGAATAAATAATAAGCATGTGCCCATGTGAGAAGCAAAAAAGGAAATTAAAAAATGGAACTCCTTACTGTGGTACTAACCATCCTAGCGGATGGGGGATTTGTCCTACAGCGCCGGGCGATAGCGGGTAATACGGAGATATATCTGGAGGGTGCGGAGGCCGTGGGATTCCTGAGAGAAGAAGCAGAATTTTAGGTACAAGAGAGGGAGGGAAGGAAAGAGAAACTGTCAGGTGATGGGAAAAGGTAAAGGATAAAGGGAGACAT
The DNA here is from genome assembly GCF_008692025.1 of Phocoena sinus. NCBI lineage: Eukaryota > Metazoa > Chordata > Mammalia > Artiodactyla > Phocoenidae > Phocoena > Phocoena sinus. Next base: position 68,175,813 of record NC_045778.1, on the reverse strand, counting down.
TGCCTCTGTAATCCTAGCATGAGGTTCTTTTCACGATTCTGATCCTAAGAACTTGTCGGTAAGTTTCATCTCATTATCCCTCTGCCGCAGCTTGAAAAGTTTCTCTCACTCTAGACGGATCATACACTGGCTAAATGCAGACAAACTCAGAAAATGCCAGCTTGGGTATTTCTGCCTTATGCGATTGGTATGATTATTTGAATTGAAAAAAAAAAAAAAAAGAGGGCTTGCCTGGTGGCGCAGTGGTTGAGAGTCCGCCTGCCGATGCAGGGGACACGGGTTCGTGCCCCGGTCGGGGAAGATCCCACATGCCGCGGAGCGGCTGGGCCCGTGAGCCATGGCTGCTGAGCCTGCGCGTCCGGAGCCTGTGCTCCGCAACGCGAGAGGCCACAACAGTGAGGGGCCCGCGTACCCCAAAAAAAAAAAAGAAAAAATCTAAAAGGGTTGGCACATAGTAGGGGATCAAGTAATATTAAATCCCTTTGTCCTCACAACTTGTCCCTTCCCTCTTTCCTTTTAATTCTAATGACTTACCTACATGAGTTACTCCTCCGGTTTCTAATATACTTTTCGAGTTATGGCTTTTGAAAGGTTACCCGTGCCTTCTTTCAAAAAAGTTAATTCTGTTTAAATGTGTCCAACTCCACTTTGAAGATGAGCTGTAGGAGACACTCACACAATGCCTTGGCATCTTATCCAAGGCAGAATCTGAACTGAACAGACCAGGAGATGTTGGAGGCCTGGTCCACTCAGTTCTAGAGCCTGGTTTTCTAGAGGACCAAGTTGCCTGCGTGAGTTAACCCACCCGCTGACTGGGTACTGCTGGACCACGGGGGCTGAGGAGTGAGTTCTGAAGGCCTGTGCCACCGTACACTTATTAATTCCACAGGGACACATCCTGCAATCGATCCTTAGAAATCAAGAGCGCTGGGAGCAATTTGGACCCAGAGGAGCAGACCCACGCAGCTCAAGTGGGAAGCAAAATGAACAATTCCTCAGAATTGAAACAGTATTGAAGGGCATGAGCTGCCTGTTCGCGGATGAAAACTATTTCATTTTTTTTTTTAATTCTTTCAGGAAGCTTTTAATCTGTAAATTAAGCCTCCCTGGGTGACATTTTCATGCAGACATTGCTTTCTCTCTATTACAAAAACCAAACAGATTAGCTGGGCTTGGACCCTACACCGAGCCATTCGCACACTTGAAAGAACATTTGCGGAGGAAAAGTAAACAGTCCGCAGACGTTAATCATATGCTTTACGATAACCATTTAAAAGCTATTCCCTGTACTACCATTATTTAAATGAGACGTTGAAGCTGCCATTCACTCGTGGAGCCTGGGGCCGGCTGGCAGCCTCCTCCAGCGGGCCAAGCACCAGGCTCGGTCCCCCACGAGCACAAAGGGGGCTCAGAAGCTGGTGAAAGCCAGCTCATGTGTGGCTTCATTCAGGGGCAGCCAAGGCGGCCTGAACAGGCAGTCTACCTCAGCTCAACACCAAACAATTCCCTCCGACAAAGTGACATGGGAATAGCCATTCTGAATCCATCCTTGTAATTAACTAGCTGGGAAGAGAAACCAACCCCAGCCAGTGCATCGCCCAGCCAGAAAGATACACCCTTGGCCTTAGCTGCTCTCCCAAGACCACCCCGCCTTGTTTTATATCTTGTTGCAGGGGAGCTATAAGTAACCTCGCCTTCTCCCTCTCTCCTCTTTAGGGAAAAAGCACGTGGGGTGGAAAGGAGGGACACGTATAAAAGCTGGAGTAATGTGGCATCTTCTGCCTGTTCCGTGATGCAATGAGGAAACCATGTTGGACTTGGGTCTTCCCATCTGCAAAACGGGCTTGATAATAAATACCTAGGGTATTTCAGGGGAGAAAGAACTCAAAGAAATCAGCAAACAGAATGCAGAACCCAGTGATGTGGTCCCTCGAGGCTGCACCAAGTCATCGTCAAGTGACTATAGTCCCTTAGCCACCAAGGAACTGGGGCTTCAGGGAAACACGCTGTTGGGGATCTTACACTCCCAAGGAGCTGAGGAGGAGTCCATGACATGCCTCCAAAACTATTACTGCCTCCGAGTCTGTTTGAGGCTCTTGGAGTTATAAGCCACTCCTAAGAATCACCCAGTGACTCACAGCCAGGTCCCCAACACAGCCCCTGCAGGTGTACCCGGAGCTCTAAAGAGATCCTTAGAGCTGCAAATGGACTCCTCCAAAGGGAAGGAGAGATCCACTCCCTCACCAGGCTCTGGCCTCCCTGAAGGGTTTCCTTGTCAATATCCGGGAGAGGAACGAGAGCCTCTCCATCACCACTGCAGCCAGTCCCCAAGTCAACATCCCTCCCCAGCGGGTCCTCTGGTGGCCCTGAGACCAGCACACTCTCTTTGCACCCAAGCACTCAGCCTACCTGTTTTGGGGTCTACGTCAGCTGGTAAGTGTGGAGGTGGGTTTCCCGGCGTGAAGTGTTCATTGCTGTACGTGATGAGAGGCGTGAGAGGGTGGACATGGTGAGGATGCTGCACAACCGGTACTTTGTTCGACTGTGGGGAGGGAAAGAACAGAGGAGGACACCGTCACGCCAGTTCCGACAGCCCAGGACTCCCGACCCTCAGGATGCCCTGACCACTCCCCACACCCTCCCAAACCTGGACTTTGTAAGACGCAGTCAACTCCGCCCACCGCCCTGGTCCATGTACTAAAATACCAGACAGCTGTGATTCCGCTCTCTGGGTAGGTGCACCTCAGTCTTTACCTCCCCCTGGGCCTGGCTTCCTACTGTGTTCCTGCAGGTGGCGGGGAATCTCCTACCCCAGGGCCCACGGGGAGGGACCTTCAGGAGGCAGGCAGGCTTCACAGGGGACCGGCTAGGGAAACCCTTGGTTACAAGAAACCTGGCAGGGCCCTAATCCCACCCAGCCAGCCTCCTTATCCACCACCCCAGGCTCTGAACCCCTCCTGGCCCCTTAGAACCAGTGGGCAAACTACAGTCCTTTACAGACAGCCAGGATAGGATGAAAAGCCTCACTCACGGTCTGGTTGGGAGTGTGAACTTTACCAGAAAGCTCTACACTGCCAGGCGAGCACCTGCATGTTTTATGCACATACAGCATCCCAGGTTCGTGAGGAATCTCATTAGGAAGTCGCGGGGAACGCTAACAGATTAACTGGATGGTGATGAATTGGGCTAATAAAAGGTATGTACGCATTTTACAAATGGGCAGTTCTAGAAAACAAAGTACAAGGCATTTCTACGTCTGGGAAGAGTTGCTAGGTGGAGAGGAGAAAAAAATAAAAAGAAAACCATTTTAAAGACTTTCCTAGTTGCAATGACCAGACCTTCCCAAATTATCTTCTGCTCCTTCCCCCACCCCAGTCTCCACCACCCCCTCCCCGGTCCACTATGAGACGCTATAACTCAGCCCAGCAAGATCACAAAGAAAAACTTAAGCTGAAACAAGCGAACTACTGGGCCATTTACCGAGAGTAATCCAATTGCAAAAAACCCTATTCCCCATAGAGGATTTTCACTAAAATCCTACAACAGGGACATTTAACCAGATTAGGTACCAGCAAAGATAAAGAGGCTAGTATTAGATGATGAATGGATTAGAGTCAAGTTTCATTTTAGAACGTGTCTTCATTTCCTTTTATTACTTTTAGGAAGGCACAGCTTGCATTAACATCAAGGAAAAGGAATTGCATTAAAAGAAAAGAAGGAAGGTTCAAGTGCTGCCCACTAGCGCCTCTTGAGTTCAGGGACCACCAAGCAGTTAGTTCTCTCTGTTTTCCTTCTTGTCTTTTTTTTTTTAATGGGTGAAGAAAGAAGGGCTGTGATATAGTAAGAGTATTTCTTACCACAGTTAATTGTGGGGAGGGCGTTTTAAAAGGCTCTTCTAACTTTTTCATGGGTATGTTTGGAAAGAAAAATATGGCTTTCCTAAATGCTCCTGGAAAAAAACACAGAAAAAGAAGCCAACACGCCCAACAGCCGGGTTTAATGATTTCTATAAACAACTGGACACTTTCAGAGAAAGACGGTAGCTAGTGGCTCATGGGAGACTTGTATCGTGAGCTATCATTTTGCAATCACAACATCGAAATTAAAAGCACCCAGTAACACTTCCTTCGTCAGCAGCTATGAAGGTCTGGACATGGCCCAAGTCAGCTGAGTGAAGGGCAGCCACTCCAAGGCCAGTGCCAGCATCTCCTGGTCATGCACTGAGGAGTCTTTCAGGAACCATTTCTGTTTCGGACAACTTGAAAAATAACCAACAAATAAGCTCTCACTGTGTGCTGGGGTGGACAGGGAAAAGAGCAAGAGACAAAACCTATCAGATGGAGTGGAGACCATTAGGAGGAAAGGAAAATGACAGTTGCTGCCTTCTAGAAGTTTTCTATCTGGTTGGAAAGACACACACCCGCTGAAATAAAAGAAAGCAGACCAGGGCTTCCCTGGTGGTGCAGTGGTTAAGAATCTGCCTGCCAATGCAGGGGACACGGGTTCGAGCCCTGGCCTGGGAAGATCCCACATGCCATGGAACAACTAAGCCCATGCGCCACAACTAGTGAGCCTGCACTCTAGAGCCCGCGAGCCACAACTACTGAAGCCCGCCAGCCTAGAACCTGTGCTCCGCAATAAGAGAAGCCACCGCAGTGAGAAGCCCGTGCACTGTAACGAAGACCCAATGCAGTCAAAAATAAAATAAATAAGTTAAAAAAAAAGAAGAATCCGCCTGCCAATGCAGGGTACATGGGTTCGAGCCCTGGTCCGGGAAGATCCCACATGCCGCAGAGCAACTAAGCCCGTGTGCCACAACTACTGAGCCTGCGCTCTAGAGCCCGCGGGCTGCGACTACTGAAGCCCGCGCGCCTAGAGCCCGTGCTCCGCAACAAGAAGCCACCGCAGTGAGAAGCCATGAACCGCCACAAAGAGTGGCCCCCACTCGCCGCAACTAGAGAAAGCCCGTGTGCAATAACAAAGACCCAACGCAGCCAGAAATAAATAAATAAATTTATTTTAAAAAAAGAAAAGAAAGCAGACCAGTCCCAGACAGTTTAAAATAAGTGTGGAGAAACTGTGGGACCCGTGGGAAGAACCACAGATAGCCCAAGGGAGGGAAGATCGTCACTTAGGAGTCTGAAGGACTTCCAGGGAACGAGGCCACCACAAGCAGTGGAAGAAAGCAAGTGTATAAACCTGTGATGGGAAAAGGGCAGTGAGACTTGCATTCCCCAGCTCTGCTCGAGTCAAGCATCTCTCAGGGTGCTTATCACGAACTTGGATCCCTGATACTAAGAAATCTCTCAGGAGGGACCTGATTCGGTAGGTCTGGGCTCAGGACCCACGCATCTTGGGTCTGCCCATGGAGTTACCACAGTTGTCTCTTCTGTTTAGCCATGACCCCTAGACCAGAGAACCACGAGATCCCAGACAAGCACAAACGTTAAGAGACTTGAGTCCTAATCATGAAGTGTGTCCTAGTTCTGACAGAATCCATGGAAAGGGCTTAGAGCAAAACCTGCCACATGGTAAGCACAGGAAAGGTGGCTTATCATTGTTGCTATTTTTGTTGTTCGGGAGAAGCTTCCCGATGGCACGGTTCTGTTTGCGGTTCTGAAGTGCATATTCCATGGCTGTCTTCCAAGCAGGAAACACTGGGGAGACCCTCTTTCTCTACCTGTCCACTGAAGGACGAAGATAGCATTTGGGCAACAGTGAAGTTCACACGTATGTGAGAAAAATGCTCCCTCTTCCTGTTAGATACGTGTATAAAGGGGATTCTAACAAAAGTTGGACACCTGTTCTGACTGCCATCACTCTCACATTATTTTGTACATCTCAGCCTACTAGTCAATTAGTCTCTTCCTGTTCAGTCAAAACTCTGTAGCATGGGGAGGGGTGGTCAGAGGAGGGTAAAGGGATCTGAAGTTTTAACTGCTGCCTGGCTTTGGGATGGGGGGATGCAGGGACCACTGGGACATGGAACTCTTCTGATGTGACTGCATGACAGGCAAGTCCCTAGAAACAATACAATCACACGGCTCTCCAGGCTGGCTGGTTCCTAAGCAAGTGCAGGGAGACGCAGTCATACGTGTAGAAACCAGGGTCTAATTGCCACTCCCACTGAACCTGCCTGTACCTGGACTGCTTTTATGATGGGAGGACGTCCTTCTAGAAAATGCCCATGTCTCTCCAGCCTCAGATCCCCACAGTCCCTTCTGTCTGCACCATATTATGTCCACTGCTGGGGTCGCAATAACCTTTCTTGGTGCCACCATAGCTAAGTCCCAGAAGGACAAAGACTATGTGTTGCAGACCTTTGTGTCCCCTGTAATGCCCAGCCTGTGGGAGTGGGGGGCACACTCTCATAAACTGCATAAGAACCACCAACTTGCAACAGTAAGCATCGGAAGAAGAGAAGGACAGACAGAGCCAGCCTCACAGATTAATTCAGTAAATGTCGCTGCTCTTAAATGGCATCTACTCAGAATCACAGAGTAGAGCTGGGGAGGTAGAGAGCACTTCAGAAACCGTTCAGTCCAATACCTTATTACCACAGCGTCTTTAAAAAATGGTTTTAGAGCCCACTGGCTTGCACACGGTGACCAAGAGTGAAGTCTGAGAATTCCAGGAAGACTCGGGTTTAAATCCTACTTCAATCCAGCTGTGTGACCTCTCACGGGCCTTCGTTTCTGTGTAAACTCCGGATGAGAACTGTGTCTACCGACCAGGGTTGTTGTGAAAATTAAAAGAGATCACGTCTGCAAAGTGCGTAGCAGCACAGTGCCTGGCACGTCCACACATGCCGTGCAAAGAAGCTTTGAAAACTACAGTCCAGTGAATACTAACAACGAGGGACCAGTGAAGGTGACGTCTGCTACCCCTCCGGTCTCTTGTCATTAAAGTCACAGGGGGCAACGCAGTCACAGACCGCACTCCTTACTGCAAAGGCAAAGATGTGCACGGCGGGGCAAGAGTACACGGATGTCCTGCAGCCACCCTCCCTCAGGTGCACGCCCTGCTTAAAAATGCGATGTTTGGTCCATAAATGTATTTTATTATGTCTTTTGAGAAAAGCCATCACTTTATTATGCTAATAAATAACACTGCCACAGAAGAGTTGAAGGTTAAACAAGAATAGCCGATGACAACCAAGGTCCTTCCAGAATCAGGGGGAGGGCCTCGACGTGGGAGCTGATATAAACGAAACACGGAACCACCACCCAAATAGCAAATGTCCCTTAGACTTTCCCCTTCGCTACGAACAGCTCCCACTTCTTTAAAGAGGTCTTTAAGGATTGTGTTCAAAACTGTACAAACCTAAGAAAATTCAGATGTGAAAAGCACCTTTTGTGAGGGACACGGAAAACCTTCCAGAAATGCATCCGGAATCTAAATTAAAGCTACAATGTCTGCTGGGAGTGTTGGTGGGGTAAACAGGCTGAAATATGTACCTCCTCCCTCTTTTATCTTTCTACGGAGCCCAGTGTTCAAGGCAAGTAACTGTAACATAAAACTAGGTGCCTCTTAGGCAAGCGCTTTATCTAAATATTAAATATGTCTTCAAAACTACCCAGGGGTGCGAAATCAGGGACAGCTAACTAAAGTTCAAGGTTGTGAGAGTGGCAATCATGGGAGGCTGCATGGAGAGCTTAAGCTGCTGCAAGTTAAGCCTGAAAGAATACGATGAGCACTGGGAATCTCTGAGCCACAAAAAAGCAGCAAACATTCCTAAAATATTCCACACAAGGTCAGGGAGTTAGGCCATAGTTGCCCATACACACCAGCACTACCCGGCGCCTGAAACTCACCCAGAGCGCCACTCAGGACCCCTTGCCTAGACAGTCCTCTGACCGAGACCTCTCTGGCTCACACCAGCGCAGCTCACAGCTGCTGATCTAATGGAGCCTGTGTTGAGTGTGACAGACTTTATTCAGTCCTCACAAAGAAACCTACGAAGTAGTTGCATTTGTCATTAGCTCACCCGGCAGGTAAGGAAACCTGTCCCAGGTCACAGGCTTTGCGAGCTCACCTGTCCGACTCTACCTCCTGCTGCTGTGTCTGCAGAGACGAGCCCTGGGACGGGGTTCACTGCCAGGTGGGGTAGTGAGCGGCACCCAGGAAGCCCAGCCTGGGCCAGCCTTCCCAGCTGGACATAGATGCTTCAGGCCTCATAAGGGGATCTGTCCCCCATACTCCCCACCTGCCAGTCTCTGGAACCTAGACCAGTTCAGCACACAATGCTCCCGCCATCCCCCAATTAGGAGTAGCTCAGGGCTCCCCGCCTCAGCCAGGCACACCCCTGCTATGGAGCACGAGGCATCTTTAGCAGGGGTTTTTACACCATGTGGCGGATTACGGAGGGAGGGGTGTAAAACATTTAGTGGCATGTTTCTGCTTCTCAAATACAGACACACAAGCGATATCACGGCCCAGCAGGACTCTGGTGATAGACGTGGTCGGTTCTGGCAGCAAAGAAAAAGTCAGCTAAAAACCCGAACTTATTAAATGAAGGAAACACCATCTATTTAAAAGGAACCAAAATCCTCATCTGACTTTAAATTATTGAGGCTTTATGTTTTCTACCTGGAGGAATGGCTGTTACTCATTTCTCCCCCGGTTCTGTTCATCAGGCCCTATGAGTTTTGAGCACTGAATAGTGAAATTAGAAAGAAAAGGTCCTTTAACAGCCCTCGAAGCACACAAAGCCTTTCCACCCAAAGTATTCATCCTACTGCAGCGGGAGGAGTGGGGAGGGGGCACCCCCTGTGGCTGACCTTTGACCCCTCGAGAACCCTTAAGCCCGGTGTTCTGGCCGTGCCACCCTCATCGCCGAGCGCCCACACACCCGTCCACCAAATGTTGCTCTCGATCAGGAACCCGGCAAGTGAAAGAGTGATTCAGGCCCTTCTAGATCCCCCTGCTGGCCCTCCTCTCACCCCAACCCCTCCACCTTCTCTAACTGTGGGGAACCCAAAGGGAATGAAAGCTCGCCATTCACCCCGCAACCTATTAATCAACAGACGTTGAAAACAAATAGAGCCATTGCTAGCCCTGGCCTCTCGGGTGGCCGGCCCTCCTCTTCAATACTCCCCTATGGCTCTCCCTTTCTGAAGAAGAAAAATGGGGCCAGAAAGCGCCTTTACGGGGCCAGCACAATAAAACAAAAGCAGCACAGAGGAGCATTTGTCAGCCTTCTCCCCTCCCCAGGGTGGATATGAAGGGTCTCCAGAGTCTCAGATGACCGGCCCTCCCAGGGTCTGAAATCAGCATCAGGAAGGGACACTGTTCACTCAAGGTTTACACTGAAAAATGGGTTTATGGCTCATCTCTATGCACTTTTTTCCAGATGCCACTTACTATGGCTGCACCAAGGTCAATGGCGACTAGTGAAACGTTAATAGACGCTGCTAGTCACTGGAGTCATGGAGCGCAGATGAGAAGGAGGGGCTGGAGAGGAGAGGCTGTTTCTTCCTCATCAACAGCCCCTTGTTGACTCAACTAGTCTTATTTTTTTGGGCTATGAACCAGAGTGGAAGGGTCAGCGATGGTAACCTTCCTGCCTAAACAACCCACTGACTGCATCAACAAAGGAGCAGCCACTTCCGTTACTGGGATGATGACGTCAGGGAGGAGCCTGTATCCAGGCCGGTGCGCACAGCCTCACTTATCTGCTGAGCATCTCGCTACTGTATCCCGTAAACCTCCTGCATGCACAGAGGGGAAGGGTGGCGGGCGGACATCCACCACGGCCTGAAGGGCTGCTTTCCACCCTTTACTCTGCCCCTCTCCCCTCACAGCTGTCCGAAGCCCAGCCAGCGAGGACCCACCTAGTGCAGGCGCTGTTCATGGTTGGGCACTGCTCCACTCTAAGGCCTTGCCCCCAGCTAAGGGGGCACTGTTTCCCTGGGCAAGACTTCTACTGATGGCTACAGCACTGCCTGTTGGAAATAATAAATAACACCAAGAAAGTTTTGCTTAAAGAAATGAGGTGGTTAAGAGAAAGGAGGTCTACCTATGAGATGCAAAAAAGAAACACCCATTCTGCAACTATAGCCTGTATCACCCTGCATCACCCAGCCTGCATCACCTGGCCTGAATCCTGTGCACATAAGGCTGCAAAGTTTTAGCTTCTACAACCACCAGAGACTGACACTCAGGGTGCTGCTTATTTGTTTTGTGAATCATCAATGGCTGACTTCTTCTCCCTCCCCGCCGCAACCCTTCTTTCTCTGGAATCAAATCCATTTAGACAGCAAGAAGAGGGAGAGAGAAGATTCTCCCAGCCGTCTATGAAATTCTGCCGACTCACAGTTCGTCCTGTACTCACACAGGCATTAAAATTCCTCGTGCAGGGAAATGATTGAACAGGGCAGGCAGGGAGAGAGTAAATGTGCAGCCAATTTTCATCCACATTCTCATACACACATGCATATACATAGAACTAACACAAACCATCCTAAGCTCTTGGCCTTTCTTGGGGTGTTTTTGGGGGTTTTTTTTCTTTGTCTGTTTGTTTGTTTTGCCCCTTCTATAATATAACAACCCGGCGGGTAACACACCAAACAGATTGCCAAGCATTAAGGGTCTAAGGGGCCAAATTCAGCGTTTCTTAATGACCTTTTCTCAATCCCCCAAAAGGAGGAGGGGAGGGTAGGAGGGGGGCTGGAGGTGTTAGGGTGGGGAGTGGACACACGAAGGGGAACACTGAAACCTTGAAAATAAAGATGTGCTCCGGCTGCCTGGCTTTGTGAACGTCGCAGCCAAGGCCCAACCCAGCAGGGCTGTGCTTTCACAGGCTCTTGAACAATTACTTCCAGTTAAGTTCATTAAATATAATTCATTTCCACTCATTCTCATTTATTTTCCAATAAAAAGAAGGCATCCCATTGTGCTTCCCCCAACTAACCTTTAAAGCATTTGCGAGCTTAAGTCTTGGCCCGCCCAGTCCAGGCTCCCCCGTGACCAGTGAGTTCCCAGGGTTTTCTTCCTGCCTGCCACAGGATCCCGGAGGGGAGTGAGGGGTACGGCGGCACAAGGGGGCCCTCTGACCATCTTAATCCTCCACCAGGTCTCAGAAATGAGGACCAGCCGCTCCACCCTGAAATAATTCCCCAGGAAAGGCAACCTCCACCCTCCCGCGAGATATTTTTCTACTACTTGGGCATTAAATGATTAGCGTTAGCATAATCAATCTTGTTAAGTGTCCGAGTTTGCAGGGAATGTTTGGGACTTGGGTAAGAGAGTACAGCTGTTTCTAGGAGAGCCGATTTTCAAAACAGAGCCAGGAATAAAACTAACCTATTCCAAATGAAGAAATCCAAAAGCTCAAATTTAAAACAACTTTTAAAAAAATAATGATTTCCAGACCATCTCCCCCCGCAAACACAACAACCCCAAATCTAGGGATTCCTAAATAAGATGGAAAGGAAATCACCAATTTTGATTTAGAATAAGTTTTAAGTACATAATGGTTATTACATCCTGGGGATTTCAAGAAAGAAGCAGTGAACAAAATCTGATACCACCTTTCTAATTTATTTATAATGAACAGCTGTATAAAAATGTCTTTCGTATTTCTTAAACACCCTGTGCCTAACTTTCCAATCTAGACGGTATTTGAAAACCATGCCTGTTACATGAGTCTGATAAGTTTCCTTCAGAGAGCAGGTAGATTTCTCTCTAGCAACAAACAAGTGAACGGAGAGGAGGGATGGACATTTTCACGGGGCCCACGGATACAAATGGCCAAACCTCAGATTTGGCAGGAATTCAGCAAAGAGAGACTAAAGAGAAGACGAAAGCAAAGGCAAAACTGCATTCTTCTGCTCTATTTTGCCCCGTTAGTGTCCCAAACGTGGGCATTCTTTAACAGACATCTATAGCCTCCATAAACGATATATGTAAAAGGGCGCGGAAATTCAGTGTGGTAAGGAGGACACAGCACCGCTACCCCCTCTGAATGCAGCTGTCGAAAGTTTAAGGTAACATGGGAATGACCCAAGCAAAGTTCACTTAAAAAAAAAAAAAAAAAAGCCTTCGAATGTGTGCAGAAGTATGTAATCTGGAGGGCATGTCAGGATTTCATCACATAACAAAATATTGCAGAAGGAAAGAATTCCATGACATAGTCAACCAGGCCTCCACCATCCCCAAACCACAAAGGGGAGGTTTCCCTAAAAATACAAGGTTGCAGGCTCTGTTGCTTCCAGAAAACACGGAGGCAGCAGCCTGTTGTGACAATACAAAGATCATAATATCTGTATCATCAGAGTCGGGAATTTACCCTTTCAAAGGAACTCCCTTCCCATAAGCCATAAAGAATGGAGGTTTCCCCATCCCCAAAGCAGCAGGACCGCTATGAAGTAACCCCAAGTAATTTGAGTAAACAAAGGTCTGGAACCTTTCAGGAATCTGGAAACGGGAGGCTGTGCTGGGTGGGAAATTTGTGGCAACACAATTTGTACACTTGCAGTGCCAGCCTGCACTCTCTCTGCCACAATTCTTGACAGTTTACACAAGTGTATACTGAACTAGAAAGCTGCACGGAACCAGAAAGGAAAACCAAGACATACATCTGTCGTTCCTTCACGCTCAACCAGAGAACTATCTACCACCTTGATAGTTCAACACGACATATAGGATTTTAATTCATGACTTTGAAAACACAAGGACTCTTACGGTGTGTAGTGTATTTCATTCCTTCTTCCCCCAAATATGGGATCTAAGAGCTGACTGACCACTGCAAATGTTTCCGTTTGGCCATTTAACAACAACAAAATAATAACGAAAGCAATAATAATGACAATTAAGGAATCGCCTCCGAATTCAAGAGAATGCTCTTAACAGCTCGTGGCAAAGGATTTGGACCCGAGAGTTGAACACGGTATCCCGTATTCTAAGCCCCAAACTGGTATTGCAAAAGGGCCTTCTTCCTAACCATTAACAGCACAATAGGCGGTCATCAGTCTCTTGCTCGGGTTTCCAAAACACATTTTATATTAAGTTTACAAAATACAAACACTGCAAGCAAGACTGGAGCCCTAAAAGGCCAGCAGCATCTAAATTTGGAGATTGAAAATAAATACAACCGAAGACAAAGCAACAGAAAGTTAGCATTAAATATGAAACCACAATACACGGTTTACATAAGCCCTGCTACTGGAAAAGCCTTATAGCTCAAAAATGTCTCAAGCTTCCAAAGTATGCTCCTCTATGAGCGCATGTCATTCTTCCTTCTCTTTCTTCCAGTGGAGCCCACCCTGGTGGGTGAAGCGGAAAAAAATTATTTGTTAGAAGAAATCCCAAATCCCACCGCCCTTTTCCAGATTCCAGCTCACTTGCACTTGGGGAGCCAGGTCTGCATCGCTATAGAACCGTAAGGATTGTGATGAAAGTCAAGCTTTCTCTCCTCCCCATCTTTTTTTTTTCTTTAACCCTTTCCCCCCTCCCCCAAAAACCACTATGAAAAGTACACCGTGAAAGAGCACAGCTTGAGATGACCATTTATTCTTGTCTTGTTTTTCCTTCCCACCGTCTGAATTTTTTAAAAAAAAGCACAAAGGTTTAATGGTCAAGACCATAAGCAAGGACACGAACACACACACACACACACACACACACACACACACACACACACACCCCTCACTACTCACCCAGCAATTCAAATTGAGGTGCCAACTGCCCAACTGGTGGAAGAGAGTGAGCCCAGAGGCCACCGTGCCTCCCTTCCCACTCAAATCTTCCATTCCCACTAAGATGGTATCCCTAGGGTACATAATAGCTTTGGTTTTCTTTCTCTCCACCTCAAAAAAAACTTTCTCTGTACCTTCAAGATGGGACTGGGCCAGCTTTTTTTCTCCTCCCTTATTGCTTTTCTCACTTTTCTTCTTCCTCCCAGCTTCCCCTCCCTTTATTCCTTTCACTTAAAGAGCTGAAAAAAAGCATCTTAAAAGATGGAGATGGCTCCCAATTTCTGCCCTGGGGTACTCGGAACGATCACAATGCCTGCAGTTATTTCGTTGATTCTTCCCTGTCCACACACATGCCTCAGAAACCAAAAACAAAAGAAACCAAATAATCTAGTTCAACTGGTTGCAGATTAAATTTTTAAAAGTTAATGAAAAGAAATTGCTCCTAGTTTCTACTCTGTACCACTAGGAAATCCGTGAAGGAAGGGGGAAGGCCCATCTTCCCCAGCCAGCTCAGGGCACTAAGCAGACTTCCCCTCCCTCACCGGTTACCTTGGGCAGCAGGGACAGAGCTACCGCTAAGAGTAGCTAAGAAATTACGGTCAGCCGTGAGGGAAAATGATCAACCGAATGCAGTAGGCAGGCACTTTATCTGCAAGATTGTCAAATCCCTCAAAACAAATTTCTCAGGGAGAGGGCTGCCATGGGAGAGGGGGAGGGAGGGGGAAAGTGTATTTTCCTGTCACAGTGACACGGGAGTGACACTTGGTAGGGCCTTGCCAGCCACGCGTACACACCCCTCTTTTCCTTCCAGAGTAACAGACTGTGCCTGAAAGATTTTCAACTGACCTCTCTGGAAGCAGAAGAACGGAAGCTTCCTGTGTTCACTGGCATTCCAGTAGTCTGAAGCCTGACTTGCTTTTTTGATTGTGAGTTTTGTGAGCTTCCCCAGAATGAGACGGGGGGTGGGGGGTGGGGGGTGGGGGGGGGGAGGGAGAGAGGAGAGAGGAGAGGAGGAGAAAGGAGAAAAGAGAAAAGGCAATCCCTGAGTCCCACCAACCCGACTTACTTTTCTGGGGTCTCTCCTAGGTTCCAGGGCCAGGTACATGTGTGTGGGTTTAACTTAATTGGAGTTGAGAGACTCAGACATCATAGGCCTGAAATCGTCCTCTTTTCCATGAAGGAGGGGAGTGTGGGAGGGTGTCTGCTCCAGGAGGGGGTTAACGACACAAGAAAGTTGCAGAGGACAGAAGTCGCCCAGAAGACCTTTCAGGTCCTTTCCCACCCCAAGTGTTAATTAAATCATTTCACCCTCTTCAAAAGCAAACACACAACTCTGATTTGCATGCAGGTAAGAAAACACCCCTACTGCCACATGGGATCCCGGCCCTGTCTTGCTTGAAGCAAGACCGGTGGCAAAGATTCGGTTTCTTCTGGCGCGAGACATCTAACGTACAGGAGATGTTTTTAATTTACCGACTCGACTGCCCAGCTGTTTATCTGCAAACCCACAGGGCTGTTTTCATGATGTTGGTCTTTAAGCAATCCGTTAATACACCAGACAAGTTAATAACCCTCGAGCCAGGCCCCACCCATCATACCCCCTTCTACAAAAAAACACAAGGGCTGGAAGGGCTTCAAGATAACAAAAAAGTGAGGCTTCTTAATTTTCTTCCTCTTCTCTTTTAAAATACTGCTCCGTGGCCCCTCTTTCTCGACTTATCCGGCCTTCCTGTGTAAGTGTCAGGCAGCAAGCTTTAAGGAAGGCCCTTAATACCAAAACAAAACCCTGCCATTTCCCTTTACATGGAGGTAACAAAAGCAATGAGGCTCCAGTTTGACAAGTAAAAAGCCCCAACACAGCCCCCTAATTGCCTTCCCTCCCTCTATTCACGTGGACCACCACACTGGGGCAGCTGCCTTTGTCACACATGCAATTTCTTAAGTAAACTGCAAGTTCCTTCCCCGCTGACGGACAGCTCCCAATCATTCAGCAACAATAACTCATAAAGGGCAGCCAACAGGATGGGCAACTTTGACTAGAAATTTATATTCTGGCTTTCTCAAAAGACAAGGAAAATGGAAACAGCAAGACGAGCCAACACATTCCAGACAGACCTCCTCCTCTGCAGCCACCTCCTCCTTAAAAAGGACAGGGAAATCTTGTGAATTTCTTCAAACTAAGTCCTCCTAGGAAACTATTCCCAGATATCTGCTGCCCCACTGCTCTGTTCCGAGGCGGTCCCCAAGGTGCCCCGTTGTCAGCAGTACACCCACGTTTAGAACATTTCCATTAAAAACACCCCACAAGGTGATCGAAGGCTGCAAAGTTCTGTGGGATTATTTTTTAAAAAGACGTCCTCAAACCAAAACCAAAACAAGAAAAGCCAAAAAAAAAAAAAAAAACCAGGAGATCTTCCTTTCAACATGCAATAAGACAACAGGAGGGGCTGCCCATTTATACCCCACCGTCCTCATCCACATCTTCAACAAAGTTCTGTTTTTGTTGTTTTAAATAAAGAAGTTTGAGATGGAGGTGAGAGGAAATGGGTCTTGGAAGAAAATATATAAAAAGTACAAAAATGCGGATCCTTTAGGAAAATATTTGGGGAGAGCCAGAGAGGAGGGGAGCCAGGAGGGTGGCGCGTTTCAGAGGATTTAACTTGCTGGGGCGAAAAGAAACAACGGCCCCCCCTCCCAAATATTCACGTCCGAGTTAAACAATAATCATAAAGCATGTTTTTATAGTCGCGGGCTAGAAGTTCAGAATGAAAAAGTCATGTCATTTTCTTCTTTTCGTTGTGTGTGTTTAAGAGGAGTTAAAAAAAATTACTAAAAAGAGCAACTCCATCGGGCACCTTACCAGTCAAGGGACATCAATCTTAAAGTTTCTACAAAGTGACAGCGAACCCTGCGGAGGCTGAGAGCAGGAGCCTGCAACGGCCTTGGACAAGCCGGGACGCGGCAGGGCAGGCGCGGGGACGCAGCGGGCCGGCCTCCGCGCCCCGCGCGCCCGCCCGCCTGTCTGCCTGCGCGCGCGTGGGGCCGCTTACCATCTAGAGCGGGTTGCGGGGCTCTCCTTCCCGCCGCCGGCTCGCGGGCATGCTGCCGCGCGCCCCGATGGCCGCCCAGGGCCCGCGCCGGCCGCAGGCTCCACTGGAGGGCAGCACCCGCCCTGCAGCCGCGCGGCGCACCCGCGGCACAGGGGAGCAGCTCACACCAGCAGCGCCGCCAGACAGGATGCTCAAGCACAGTTCCATTCACAGAATTACCTCGCTTGATAGGGAAGGGCACAGTAACTGGGATCTCACCCGATTCCACAACAATCCACCCCCCCCAAAAAAGGGAGGAGTGTTTAACAAAAAAAAAAAAAAAAAGAAAGAAAGAAAGAAAGAAAAAGAAAAGGCAGGGCTTTCTTACTCTTTTTTTTTTCTTCTTCCCCCAACCCGGCATTCAATCAAAAGAACAAAGCCTGATATTTTGTTTGCCGACTTGGCAAACATAAAGGCAATTTCAATAGTCCAAAGAAGTTCACCTAAGTTGGCGAAAGTAATGCTTTGCAGTTCTCCAGTGAAATTAAGCTTTAATAGCTATCTGATGCCGTTCAGAGAAGGAAAGGGGGGAGGGGGGAGCCAGCTGAATTTAGATAAAGTTAGAGGACCACTTCACTCCTAAGTTTTGTGCCCGCTGAAAGCACCCTCAAAATTCTTGACAACATCCAGAGCTTAATTATCTTGCTGAATTCTTTTTTTTTTCCTTTGGTTGGGGGGGGAGGGTATACAAAAGTCAAAATAGACCATTAAAAATACCAATATGTAAAAGAATTCAGAACAATTTACTGTATAACATTTTCCAAGACTAACTTAAAAAAAAAAAAAACCTACCGAAAACTTGTGGATATGTTCCTTTAAAGCAAATGGTCCTAACACATATTAAACCACCGCTGCGCATCTTCTAAGCATCGTAGGAAAAAATGACTATTGATCTTCAAATAGCGATAATTGAAAAGATCAAAAAGATTAAACAAAATCAAGAATGTGCTGACTTACCATGCTATGCTTTTTTGTTGCAACTTTGTAGAAATTTCACTCAAAGAAACTGCATCAGAGGTGTCAAATTTTTTAGCGGACTGTGATCGTATTATTTCCGCAGCCCTGCCTTCCAATGCTTCAGAACTTTTTTCCCTTTCTCTTTTTTGTTTGTGGTACCTAGCTTTTTGCTATAGACTTTAAAAGCCTTCAGCTCAGCAAACCAGCACAAATTATCTTGCCACCTTGCGCAGCTCTGATGCTTTGGCCGCTAACTTTGGAAGACCCTTTACTACTGCATCAAAATTAGCATTGTCAAAGCAGTTAATGAATATTAATATTGTATTTGTCATTGGAGCCGGCCCGTTGCTGAACTCCGAGTCATCCATCAGGGACAAGATTAAGAACACAATTATTTCTGACTGACAGGGACCAAATCTGCTAGAATTTTTTTTTTAACAATTCGGGGGGAAAAAAACCCACAATATCATCATCTTAAGGTGTCTCCCAAGAGACTGGGAAGCAGATTAATACGCTTTTAATGAAGTAGAGATCATTATGTATGAAGGGAAAAAAAAAAAGATGTACTATTCAAGCTATTTAGTTATGGTGGCGGCTAGAAATTAAAAAAAAAAATGCAGATGGCATATCTTTTTCGACAGCTGTCCAGATTTTATTCATACTGTTCTAAAGAAAAAGACGATTTTTTTTTCCTGAAATCTTTTCCTTTTTAAAAAAAAGAACAGAGAATGAGCGATTCGTCCCATCTGGGATAATTTTCCATGTCTTCACTTTTACTGTAGCAGCTCAGGAAAGACAGCACGGTAAATAATTCCTACACAAATTTGACAAGAAACACCTTCATCAGCTCGGCTCCTTCCACCTCTATTCCCCAGATTCCAAGCACTGTCTCTCTCACTTTATCCAGGAGGAACCATTGCATTTACAGAAACTCTTAAGTTCCCTTTAACAGTGACAATCTTTCTGTAATAAACACACAGAAAACAACACAACTCAACGAGAGCCCACTTAACACACTGCAGATCCCGAAACGCCGCCACAGAGAGAGAGTATCCAGGTACCCTCCTGGCAAGCCAAGATTGTCTAACTGAGGGTACCGCAAACTTGCACTGGAAGTTTTGTCAGAAATTAAACTAACCGAAGCTTAATGACCTGAGCCATCAGCCCAGTAGCAGAAAATGTCTTACAAGATTATTAAAATGCAGAACCTTCTCTAGAAGACAGGCAAAAGACTAATTAAAAGGAATTAAGTTTAAAAACTTGCAGCTTACCTGGCATAACCAACTTATTTGAATTCACCAAAATCATTTCAACATCTATACGTCACGCAAAGTTATATCACATATAACTATACTGTACATATATACACACATAGACATGTATGGCGATTTCTTAGACGTTTTAGGAATAGCGAGCTTCACTGGCTTGCTCCATATAAACTGTCTTCGAGATGATATTTCCACCCCCCTCTTCGTATTTTAAATGTGGTAAAAAGGGGAGAACTAAAAGGGATAAAATGACAGATGTGATGGTTAATCTACCCAATGAATCGTGGGGGTCTAGGTAAAGCCGCAATGGCCACTGAGCTAATCTACAACACCCACTGACCACCCCACTGGCCTTCTAATACCATTATCAACCCTTAGATGAACATTCTAAATTAGAGTTTTGTTCGAAAAGGGTGTGAATCTGACCTTCGATGCTGGGAAGCCGGTGCTGTACATACAGATGGGGAAGTTCTTATAAAAAAAAAATTTTTTTTTTAAGGTTTCTACTTTCTCGCGATTTGCATCTTTGAACTCTGTATCTTTACACCCTCCCCTTGGCACAAAGAAAAAAAAACCTCTCCCCAAATCCCCTCCTGCAATAGCCACTGATGTCATCTCTACCACACACCCCACAATGTTTATGCTTATCCTTTAAGAAGACCCTAAACCAAACCAGTGAAAACAAAGAAAAATCCCAAACATATATAAAAACATTCGCCCTTGACCCAACTTTTATTCTCTCTCTCAATTTTCCAGTGCCTTTACCTACTGGTTTACTTCATGTCCAACAAACTTATCATAAAAAATGTATCATATCATAAAAACGAGGGAATATATCATAAAAAATGTATCATATCATAAAAACGAGGAGACTTGATTGAAACCCATGTAAGGGAACGGAGATAGGGTTCAATAAAGAATCCCATTTGTTTGCACACACATCGAGTTATGCTACAAAGAAGGAAAAACTTGGGGCTAAGACTTCTCCTGAAGAGCTCCTTTTTTTTTTTTTTTTCAAGTGGATCAAAATGGACTTGTGTCAAATTATTATTGCCTAGGTACTATTCACTTCAGGAGATATTCCCAATGCCACTTAAAAAAAAAATCAGCATAACCCGCTATGATGCAAGCATACTTTCAAAGCTCCCTTTAAAAACCAGAAACAGATTCTGTGCCTTTTCCCCCCACACAACACCCCTTGAAAACCTACAGTGGTCCTTATGCAAAGTTCCCCTTTTATTTTAGAAAGGTAGGTAGGTAGGTGTGTGTGTGCGCGCGCCCGCGCACGCGTTTCCACGGTCACATGTTTATCTCTACCAAACGGACATTGTGTACACCCAGGTACATGTGTATCCAAGTAAAGATTTTTCAAGCGTGGACTAGCTTCCAGATAACCTGAGATGTCTAAATTAAGGACCCCTTGCTTTATCAATTCACGGCTTCCCCATTCCTGGCCAGAGCCTGTCTTTTCAGGGTCAGGGATAGATCGGTAATCTGC
Organism: Phocoena sinus; assembly: GCF_008692025.1. Classification (NCBI taxonomy): domain Eukaryota; kingdom Metazoa; phylum Chordata; class Mammalia; order Artiodactyla; family Phocoenidae; genus Phocoena; species Phocoena sinus. Next base: position 68,155,304 of record NC_045778.1, on the reverse strand, counting down.
ATCTTTGTGCGTTCTGTACTGGAGTTGTTAATAGGCAGCTTTCTCTGCCTCTCTCTCAGCTTCCCCAGCACGACCGCATCAGCACTAGTATCAAATTAACTCTCCGACTTTGAAACTTATTGATCTGCTATTAAGACACCAGTGAACTTGATGAAATGAGTGCTGTAGGTGCAGTCAGGACTTCAAAGTCTAGCACAGCCACATAAAGCAAGCGCCTTTGATCCTAACTCCGATCTACTGAGGGTTTAAAGCCCAGCTCTCCCTAAGCTGCCCTTCACTCTCGTCATGTCTGATGTCTTACCAACTAGTGACTTGATAATGTTAATAATGCAAATTTTACAAATGATTTTTACAATGGCAAAATTAATTATATGAATGGATGCTTCTTTCAATAGGGGTTTCTGCACTTCTCTCCCTTGTAACATAACAACTGGAGCAATTGGGATGGCTAAGAAGGGGTTCGGGGGCCCCAGGCAACTGCAGACAACGTTTTACTGCCTTCTTTCACCTTCTGGATTTGTACTGAAAACCAAAACAATTAAAACTAAAAATTCCATTCATAATCTTAGTAACTTGTATTCTGTAATTCTCATTTCCTAGTAAATATCTACCATGGAACAGAAATAGCCTCCTCTGTACACAAGGTTTCTATGTTTGTATCACAAGTCAGTACAAAATCCTTATTTTTGTGTAGAATTTCTTCTCGATAGTTACCACAAACCCACAGTGAAGTTGTCGGATCTCATACCCTCCACTACTATTGTTTCAATTAGGAATTATCTGAAATGGTATTATGGTGAAGAATCAGAATGAACTACACAGATTCTGCGACCTGGAAAATTCATATATGCATAAATTCTCACTCAATCTGGTTAAACAAAACTTTTCATCTCACAATTATTTTTATCACCAAAGAATATGTCTTGAAACATAGATAAATTTTATAAATTCCCTCAGTAAGAATTCTGAATCCTTGCTATTAGAAATACGTTTCAAACTCAAACTCTCTCTAAAAAGAAAGATAAGCATCACAGTTTCACCAAGAAGTTTGGATTTAAATAATACGAAAGGTTGTTACGGTCTAGGATAAAATAATCTTATATACACCAGAACAGCAAAATTCAAGCAGAATCGCATCTTTTGATATTCCAGTGAAGAGTCTGAGAACAAATCCTTTGCCAAGAGGTTATTCTCTGTATGTTGATTTTGGACAGAAGAACATTGGTAGTTCAGAGTAAAATGTGCTCCACTAATAGAAGCTTCATGGATCCCTTTTGACTTACAGCATGTTATGTAATGTCTGTGATATTGCTATTCCGAGTCCATTTACTATAGGAAGAAACTAAGGAGTTAGAATGGATATATTTCCCTCCATCAACATGACAATGTATCTTCCCCAATTCCTAATGTCAGGACTGGAGCCCCCCAAAATGAGCAAACATCATAATGAAAGTTTAAAAGGACTATCATTTTAATACTTGCCTTCGTCTGTGTGTGTGTGCGTGTGTAATCCAATTAGTTTGTTTTCCAATGTGACTCTAATCATAAAATTTAGGTGGTAGTAACTTTGTGTTAGTGTTTTCCCTCCTCCAACACCCCCCCACGTTGATACTCACTTAACCTACTTGCAATTCTAAAGAAGTCAACACTTGATTGTGACAACGTTCAAAAGAATTTCCTCTGCCACTAGCACAGTAAAAAAAAACTTTCACCAATTAGTGCAGGAAAAAAGGAGGGAAAAGCCACAGTGCTGGCGCTCAAAGAGCCAGGCCTTGCGGCAAATCTGTCATGTCGAGAGGATTGATCAACAGGACGGCAATTTCTAATGGCATGTTGTCATGAAAAGTCAGCCACAGGGAGCCACCTGCTTTGCTCCTCACAGACAGCTAGGAAAGGAAGGAGGAAGAGGGCGGGAGGGGGAGAGAGGGGAACCACTCTCCATTCCTAGCCCTGCCAGTTCCCTTTTGCTAACAACTTTGGTAGAGGTATCATGATTTTTCGTTCGGTTGAAATATGTCAAGTCTCCAATCATATTACCCTTCCTCTAAGATAACAGTGGTTTGAAGGCTGGCTCTTTCTTTTCCCTCAATCCCCTTTTCCCCCATCTTCAGCAGGGGATGAGGTACCTTTATTATGCTCTACTGCCTCCCCCTTTTTGTCAACCAATACTCCTCAGATCAGAAGACATCTCTAATGGCTTTAAATCAACAAGGAGCGTCCTGACTTAATAAAATCCAAGTCTGGAAGATTCTGGAAGACCAAAGAGAGAGAGTGACACCATCAGCTGTTGTTTTTCTGAGCCAACTGAACGTATGTGCTGCTGGCCTCATACTTCGTGGGGCTTCGTCTAGTTGAGAAATAGTCCTGAAACTAGGTTTTGTAGGCTATAATCTAATCCATTAGAATCTACTCTGGGGAAAGTGGTGCTGATAGTTTTGGCTGTACATTTTCTGGTGCTCAATGCAACTCAATATCCCGTAACAACCTCCAACTTACCCTTGAGAAACAGAAGATGCTCTGCCTTTGACTACTCCTCTAGAAGTTATTATTTTCTTGGTACTCAAGACTCTGATTACCAACCACTCCAAAGGAAAGGACTTTTCTTCCTCTTCCAAATGCCCTACTCAATGCTCTCTAGTCCTTTCAAAGAATGCTGGATTGGATTACTAGTACTTACAAGATACTCTAACGGTACCATTCCCCCAAATGTCAAGCTCCTGAAGGATACTAGAGGGACTCAACACAAAATCACAACATTTGAAAGAATGCTTTCCGTAGACCGGATCCTAGAGGGTTGACGTGGCTGCTCTCCATAAATGCTGGTAACACAAAGGGCCATCCTCACCATCTCCGTGAAGATGGTCCGAAATATCGCTGTGACCTACTGTCCCTGGTAATTTTCATACTTTAAACAGTCACAAATATACTCACCCCTCAACCTACCTTGAACAAAAGAGAAAAAAAAAAGTCAAATAAAAGTTAAAGAACTTTTAAGCTCATGAAACCAAACCTCACTTGGCATGCAAATCACGTACTGTAACCTTTTATTGGCGGAGCCTCTGGTCTCATCAGTCGATGAAATTCTCAGCCCGCGGCAACAGCTTAGCCGAGGGACACAGACCAATGAGAAAATATTCATTGTGTTAGCATTTCAAATGGCGAGAAAGGAAGAAGAAGCGCTAACTGATCACTGCCCGTGGAATTAATTGGATATTCCAAGAATAATGTCTCTCACTGAAGATCCTTGGAGGCCGAACGCTGGTAGAGACCACATTTTGTGTGGCGCCTTCAAAAAGAGACCGCTTGGGGGTACTGGACACATTAGGGTTTTAGCGCATTTCCCTAAAGGCCAGAAGATAATCAGATGCACTGAACCAAACTCAACTAATCCAATCCATAATTATACACACAAATCCAATAAACTTTGCCACATTACTGGAAAATTAAACTATTCCATTAAACTTTCAATAACTTAGAAAAATAATTTTAAGGGGCACCACGGCTAAAATGTTTCTTTTGGTGGTTGGGGACATGTAGCCAAGAACTCAATTATTATTTTTTTGCTTGCAAGTCAGAGCCTTCTGTGAGGCTCGAGGACTGATCTCAGTGCCAACTCGGTTTCTTTATTCAGGGAGGGATTTGCGTTTCGGCTTTATTTCACATAACCCAAGCATTTGCAATGACCCTGACCGATATTAGTATATCTTTCCTTAAGACACATCTTAATCTAACCTTTTTAAGACTCTTTTGCTTTCAAACTCAAAACAGCATAAAAAATAAGCATTGTTGACGGCACCGGGAGCCTGAACTGAGGCCCTGGGGTTGTCCGAAGCAATAGCCCCCTGAATAAACAGCTGCTGGTGAAGCTAAATAACCATCGGAGACCAAAAGGTAAGGGGGGGAAAAATGAGATTAGGAACTTTCCCAAATGTTCCATCTCTCCTATCGACCACTGGCCTAGCGTGAGGTGTCAATTTTGACTCCAAAGAATTCGCAGTGGTCCCATTATGCGGTCTCCGCTCTCATTGTAAATTCTGTCAACGAAGTCAATCTTATTAACTTCCGCACTGGTTCACACATGACATTTTCTTCAATTTTCTTGCTGACATCAAAAACATCAATTAGCAGCCCGAAAATAGGAAGGAACGAATGACAGCGTCTGATAACGTCGACTATTTGAAGCCAAGGGTAAATCTATTCTCCAGTCCTGAATGCGTTCATTACAATTGCATTTTCAAAGAAGACCTCCAAATAGCAAAGAAAATTAAATTTATCATCTAGAAATGCCTAGAAATTGTTTTTTTAATCCTATGTCTATCTCTCAATCCCAGAATGTAATACAAAGTATCGCAATTGAGTTTTATGATAACATGCCCCAACTTTAATAGAAAGTTTATAAAATATGCAGCCTGGACCACACTCACTATCAAATAACTACAAAGCTTGGGGGAAAAAAATTTCCCCAACAGATTGTGGCCTCGCCTTGTAGGGTCCATCTATTTTCCTGCGCTGTCACTGTTGGCGAGGCAAATGTGTCGGTGAATACACACACACACGCACACACAACAGACAACCAGTTGGTTGAAAAGTTTTTAAAAGGAGAGAGAAAAAGCAACTAAGGTCTACTGTTCAAAACCCAAAAGTTTTTACGGAAAGCAACCAACACTATACCTCCCTATTAAATGAAAACTGTCTTACTAGCCACATACCCTATCTCCTCCTCTCTAAGAAACAAGTTTTCACATAAAATCTTAACTCGCCCCACTGATCATCCCAAGACATATGTACATAAGCCTTGTCCAAGTAGCCCAGGCCAGGGACAAAACACTTACTCATCTGCCCGACGCGCCCCACCTAATTATCACCCATTTCACTCGTATTGACTTTTTCCCTCCAAAATCAAATAAATAAATAATAAAAATGTCAAGTGTTCTCCCCTGACCGGAAAATGAAAATGCCCACGAGTGAATCCTCTACCCCATCTGCTGGGATCCAGCCTGGCGAATCTGGAAATGGCTGGAAATGGATGGAGAGACCCAGGCACCCCAAACTCGGATTTCAGAGTCTTAAAAGCAAAGCTTTTATTTATTTTATCATTTATTCATGGTGGGGAGAGAGAGGGGGCGCGGGGCGAACAGGCTAACGTGCCCGCTTTGTGAAGCATCGCAGCATCTCCCAGGGAAGGAGGCAGCAACGCGACTTCGGTGCCGACCCCCCGACACCACCGCCGACTTCTGGGGGAACAGAAGGCTCCACCCCGGTAAACAGCTCGCATTCCTGCCGCCCATTGATTTTTGATCTTTTGACATTTTTTAGTTGCTTCCATTCCCTTCCTTGTCTTTTCTTCAATGTCACAAAAGACAAAAATGTCTAAACAACTGAGGGCAAAGATATCTATTAGCTGTCAGACCGCTGTTTTCCCGGCACTGACTAAGCGCACGGCACACAGAATGCCGAGAACCGGTAAGATGACAAATTATATCATTTTTTTCCCCTTAAATAGGGATAATCATATTCCAATACCTTGGCTTCTCCTAGCCAACCAAAACATGCTGTGCGAGAAGGGAAAGAAATCTCATTGTATCCTTCTCTGCAATTTCTATTACGTTAGCTCTATTTGTTGAAAGAGGAAAGAAAAAAAAAAAGAAAAAATCTCTTCGAGGAACGGAGTAACATATTTCAGGTTGTAGCATCTGAGAAGCAAAGCATATCTTCCTGATTATTTTCCCTTAAGAACTGCTTCGATAGTGCAAGTACCACATTAATAAAAGAAACAATTTGTTATACTTAGGGATGAAAGACTGCAAAAAAAAATGAACGGATGTCCCCTAAGTTACTTGTTTCCCCCTGAAGACAAGCAAAGCCATTCTTTCAAAGCAGTTAAATTGTAGATTTGAAGTCTGGCCAACCTCAACTTTCTAAAATCTAAAATCTGAAACTTATCATTCCTATAAATAATGCCTTGACAGGAATACTTTTTAAAAATTATTTCAAATGGGTTCTCTCTGCCTGTGATTTGACTGCCATGAACATGTGTACATCTATGATTTCAAAGTTAAAACTCAAAACACACACTGTGCTTTCCTTCAAAACCAATAATCAACAATTTATGGACAAAAGGCTAAAATGGATCAACTGTACACTTATATTTGAGAAGATTAATGATTTTCTTTCAAGGAAGCAGTGTGTTAGAGGCATTAGTATCCAGCATATATTTGTGTAGGTAATAAAAATATTAAACTGGGTAAAAAATCTATTACTTAGAAACCTATTTTATAAGGAAATGATTTTTGAACACTTTTTAAAAATGGGCCCAAATTTGTAGGATGCACTTAAAAAAAAAAATGTTCTAATTTCGAGTAACTACCACTTAATCTTATAAACAACTATTTCAGAAATAATCAAAGGAATCTCCAAATTTAATCTGTACTTGTGTTTCTATTTTATTTATACAGGCTCCTATTTGACATGTAACATCTAATGTTTATTTTTCTATTTCCAGTGACGCTCTTGATAGAGACTAATAAATATTTTAAGATACTGGTGCATGTTTGCACTCTTACAATACAAGGAGAAATATTAATTAGGTATAATATTTAGATTGCAAGTGATAAAATAGAACTAATTCAAATTCAGGAGGAACAGAGCCCTATTACGCTTTTAAGAATTGTATGAAATACCCTAACAATACTCAGAATATTCAATCTATGCTTTTCAAATACAGCTTCAAACCAGCAAATATAAGAACAAATTCATAAACTCTGAAAGAGGGATGGGGATGGGGGAAAAATGGTAAATCAAATCCTTCATCCAATTATCAAGGTAACATATGTTTGCAAACATAATGAATCCGATTTTTCTGCTGTTACAATAAACTGATTTCTGCGTTAATGCCAGCTATATACATCAATGTTTTCTTAACAGAGCACACCATAGTCAAATAGTTTCATTCAAACATGTTAGTAAAACAAGACCAAACTTCCTTAAATCATTCCATAATTATGGAAGACAGGTATCGGAAAGGATCTCTCTCTCTTTCCCTCTCCCCATATACATATGTGTGTGTGTGTGAAAATATTGTTTGGGTTTCTTTCAAGTTTATGAAATAAAGTATGACGTTACAGCAAACCATGTAAGTGGGGGAAGGCAGTGGGAAATCACGGCAAGAGGCAAGCAGGCACACACACACACACACACACACACTCACAAAACTGACCAAAGGTTTCAGACGGGATGGTCGGTAGTTGTGGTTTTTAAAACCGCGCACTGTCCTTGAAACGGAGGCCGCACACGGTTCCATTAGATACAGATCCAGTGCTCTTGATCTATTATTTACAAAGAAAAACCCTTCACTGCTTAAGTGCCCCCTCTACTCAGCCTTCCATTTCAACAGCTTCAAACAACTTAGTGGGAGAAAAACACAGGACACAACTTGTGTTCATCACAACATTCCACGCAAGTCAGAATTCCACTTCAATGGAAAAAATATATATATATATATCAGAATACCCTGAACACAGGATGTCAGCTAAACGACAAACAAATGAGAGGTTTGCTCCAAAATACAGATTGTCGTTTTCTAACAACTGACGTGAGGTTTTATAATCCTTCTGTAAGAGGAATTTCTCTTGGGAAAAGAATGGGAAAAAATTCAGGAAAACCATTTTTTTACCTCAAGGATGTGAAAAGAATGTTTTCAGAATGTATATTTGGTATAAAATTCTTTAATTATCAAGTCTGCTCTTTGAATCAAACTGCATTCGATCTAATTAGTAAGCTTAGATCTCACCTTCATGCTGAACTTTAAACTCTCTGAAGCCAATTAAAAACTATTTAAATGAATATTAAAAGGATTACTGTGATCATTTCTGACATGAGAGAAAACATGCTTTTCAGCAAAAAATAGGTTTACAAAGCATGCCTGCATTTCACAAAATATTTGAATTGAGTTTTGCATTTAATCTGTCTATTACCCTTCTTCGATTCTGTCATCCAATGCTCTTCCTGGGCTGTTTTAATCATCCTTGTTCAGGCTTATCTGCCGCCAATACAGTTTCAACTGCAATTAGAACTGTTTTATTATTCAGTGCCCTTCAATTTTCAATAACTTATTAAGATTTACTGGATGGGACCCATTTCCCACTTTCATTTCGATACACTATTAACTTGAGCACGTATGAGGATGCACCAATAAAAGTTGGAATTAGAAAAAAAAAATCTTAGCCATTTCCAACTTGATGAGGCAAAGCATACTCAGACCACAGCAAACATCAAGTTAAATACACACTCTTTCTCTCTACATCTAGGCCTTGAAATAGCTTTTTGAGAATTAATAAATTATTCTGTTTGCTTATGAAATTAAATGCTCCCATGCAAAGCCGTTACAATTAACACCACTAAATGTGCTAGGTTACACTGAAGAAAGCCTCACAGTGTAATTATATCAATGAGTCATTTAACTCACATATATTAATTCAATTTATCTTCATTTTGAACTGTGGGGACTGATGGATTGTCATCATTAGAAATGACAAAGCTCCACGCTGGAGGGAAACACAAACCTGCTAAGGATGTGACTTCTCGCAAGACCACACATCATTCCTCCACCAAGGGCGCCCACAAGTCATCAAGGGATGTATTCTCTGTTAAGGACCAAAAAGTCAGGATGCAAAAGAATATCAACTGGACTCTCTGGGACCTACACACCAGTGTCAATAAAGCAAGTTCCTGTACAGAGATCAAAATGGTAATATGTTCTTAGCACAAGGAACATTACATATTTGGTATTAAAGAAAATCTCTCCAAATACTGCTTGGGAAAATACTACACTACAAATGCCATTTTTCCCAACCATGAACCTATTGATAAGCATTTCTGATTTCAACCAAAAAAACACAGCAGTGCCAGAGAAAACATATTATCCAAGAGAGCTCAGCTGGGGATACTGTCAATAAAGAAGACGTTACCAGGCAAAGCAATTCCAGGATTGCTCAACAAGATTTCCTTCTGAAAACTCACAGGATTAGAGGGGTCATGATTAAGATTTTAAGAATGACTGAGACCATTTTCGACCAAGCTAAACCTACCCTGATGGCCATCCTAGGTTTTGAGAAACAGAATCACTGTGGGAAATTCGAGGCTAAGTGACTGACTTTTGCGTTTGATTCTTAAAAGGCTGATTTTTTAAGATCTAATATCTTGAAACTCCTGACTCAATTATTTAGTTTCCCTTCCCTCTTAAAAAGACATCCTTGAATTCAAAGATGCCCATAATGGCATCATTTATCTCCAGTTTCTCTAATCTGGACAATGGGGAAACAAAGGAAATTAATTTTAATTTCTTTGAATGCTGGTGCAAAAGGGAGACTGCAAAGCTCTCTGGGACTAGGAGACCGCAAAGATGTACAGGAATGGAAGGCCACAACTTCTCGAGGGGGCACCCTTCCCCCAGGTTGGGGGGCACCCAACCTGGCCACTGCACCCGGCCCAGTCAGCTCTCGGTGGAAGGGAGGATGCCCTATTCCCTCTGATTCGTGTCCTCATAGCCACTGATCAAGTGCTGGGAGAAAGAATTACAGAAGCACATCAAGCTGTGTTGAGAAGTTAGAAGCCGCTGATCTGGTCAAATTAAAATACTTCAAAATTCCACACTTATGGGGATCTTTGCATTCATTTGCTGGATCAGAACTCAGTGCTATGCATCTCCTCCACTGATCTGCAAGGAGGGGTGGAAGGACCCCACAAGGTGTCAGGGTTTCACTGGCCGGACAAGGCAGACCTGGATGGCCAGCGCTGGGGTGACTCTCTGGTTACAGAACTAGAAGACTCCTGTCACCCATGAGGCACCTAATTAGATACCACTGCAGCAATATGACAAAAATAAGGGAATTTGGGGAGAATAAAGGGAATCTGCTTTACGGAGAACTGCGTCTCTGCTAGAACCAAGAGTTGCAATTAACAATGAACTGGGAGTTTGTGATTAGCAAAGGCAAACTATTATATATGGGATGGATAAACAACAAGATCCTACTGTAGAGCACAGGGAACTATATTCAGTATCCTGTGACAAACCATAGTGGAAAAGAATATGAAAAAGAATATGTATATTCATATACAGAGATACAGATATATATATAAATGAGTCACTTCACTGTACAGAAGAAATTAACACAACATTGTAAATCAACTAGACTTCAATAAAAAAGTTTTTAAAGATGCAGGTAATAATAAATTTTAAAAAATAAATGAATTAGAAGGGAAGTCATTTTATAAACAGCAGTGACACACAGAAACTCACCAGAAAAGCATAATAAGGGAAAAGCACCCCCCCCCCGCCCACCCTCTTTAAAAGGACAAGGATCTGAGTATATGGGCACTGGCTAAGCTCACCTCCTTTTACTACCTCATATGCTTAAAATACATGATTGCTCACCTCTGGGTAAAGACAACCTGCCAACAAAACATTAGAGAGAAGATGACAGTCCGGGACAGAATGATTCCGTTCTGAAATTCCTTGGTTTTCATTAACAAATAAATGATGTTTTTGTAGAGTTTGAACCTTTGCTTTTCACAGCAAATTTAGGAACATTGCCAGGAAAAGTCACCCAAACCCGGTAAGTGGATTTCAACTCTACTAAATAAGCACGGGGACTTGCCATCCCCTTTACCACACGTGTGTTCTTTGAGAAATTAGGTTCACACACACTCAAGTCCCAAGCTGCTGCCGCAGGAAATTACAGGGCTAAGGGGAGGGGATTTTAGGAAGACAGGTCTTTCTGAGCCTTCTGAGCCACTTGCTGAATGGTGATGATTTCACCCCTGGCCAGTACTGGTGCTGGATGCCAAAGAAGAGAGGGGTGTGTGTGTGTGTGTGTGTGTGTGTGAAAGAGAGAGAGAGAGAGAGAGAGAGAGAGAGAGAGAGAGAGAGAGAGAGAGAGAGAGAGAGAGAGAGAGAGAACATGCCTGGCCCTTACAGTGACAAGACAGCTTTATGGACAACACAGCCTCTACCTCTTTGCTAAGCTCCTTACAAACACACCCAGAGGCTAACATACAATGGGCACATCCAGCAAATAATAAAGTAAAATTAAATTATGTCATGCCTCCACCATAGCAATGCCCACTGGCTGTCTGGGGAGCGCCGGTGCCAAGGTGCCCGCCACAGTGTGGAGTTGGAGCTCAAGTGTGCTCCTTCAAATTAGGCACAGATGGAAAGCATGTTGCTTTCCATGTTGCAACCACCCGCCTAAAGCAGACTGTGAAACTGGTTTCGGATGCAACCAAGCATCTTAGTATACAGTCTGGACTGGGGTGTTTCTTCAAAACCATCTTGTTTTTGTCTAGCACCTCCTTCAAGGAAGTTTGGGAGGGTGTATTTCTCATAATCAAATGAAGTCTTAGATGACAACAGCCCCATTTTATAGACAGAAAAACAAGCTCAGAGGACTTGGAAGTACGCATTTGAGATTAGCTGGTTAGTAACTTTAGCAAATGAAAAGGAGGAGAAGGAGAAATTACTGCAGCCAAGGTAGGAATCGTCCCTACATTCTACACTTAAAGATGCACTCGCTGATTCGATCAATACTGATTCAGTGTTTCTTTCATGCCTGGCACTGTTCTAGGCACTAGGGATAAATCAGTGACCTGAGGGAAATAGACCTTGCCCTCAGGGAACTTACAATCGAGAGAGGGCGGTAATAACTTACGAATGTCAAAGCGCTACCAGATGCACTCCTGGAATACCTTCATGGAATAATCTAGTCAAAGCCAAACAGAAACCAGTTCTCTGACTATCCAGCCCAATGTTCAACTCCAATTATTCTGTTCCTGAAATATGTAATTGAAAAGCTTGCTTCGTATGCTTAGAGAAGACGCACAAGTTTTTAATCATCCCTTTCTTGGTTGTTTTTAAAGAATCCCAAATGCTAAATTATGCTGTCAAATCACCTACAGATGAATAGCTATTTGCACTGGAGGTCAGAGAACATCATAGACTTGGGGAATATGGAGTAACATTCAGATGCCGGGTTTTTCACACCATCCTAAACACAGAGCTGTTGACTATTTTGTTTGATCCATATATAGTTGGCCAAATTAGTCTATGCTTGGGACAGAAACATCACTGGCGCTCAGGGAGGGATCATGAATACCAGTTAATACTAATTTAATTTCTTCTCTTTGACCCAATACATAACGTGGGCTTTCTGGTACTTCTGTACTTAATTCTGGAGCTATATAAACTACAACTCCTTAAACTACTAGCATGAACTCAACATTTTTAGCTACTATTCCAACTATAAATTAGATAAAATATACAGGTGTAGAGGTCAAGAACAGCAAGTAGAATTTACTTCATTCTTCACTGTAATTTGGGGGCAGCCAAGCTTGTAAGAAGAGTTTCCTTTACCAAAAAAGTGGGTATATCACATGGTGATCACTGTGTCCTAAGTATAAATATACAGAACAAATTAAGCCCTGGGTAGATGCTCAAAATGTTTGTTGCAGCTATTTATATATAAAAACATTGCTGCTGGAGTACATTTTAGAAAAAAATTTAAAGAAAAACTCCAATAGACAATCTCAAAATATTTCAAAGCACATAATGGGATCAGAAATTCTTTAAATACAGCTCCTAAAATGGATTTTTTTAACAATTGTTCCGATTGTGATGGTCTGATGAAAAGGTATCACAACCTAGTGCAATGAACTAAAGTTCATTGGTATCTAAAAAGATAGTATTGTTCTAAAAAACGCATACTTTACTCAGACATCACAGAGATCTATAAGAACTGATTCCTCTAACAGAAGAGTTTCTTAAATGCAGGGAAAGAAGCCCACAATTACTTATGTTTGCTTTAAAATGAGAATAAAACTAGTGTTTTTTTTTAACATTTTCTAAACATGTCTCTTTGGTGGCTTCAACGAGTGTATTTTCAAAGTGTAAGTACAGCAAAGCTAATCTCTGTGGGAAATTTGTTACAGTCTTCAAGCCAGAGTCATGTTTTAAAAGAACTGTAAAATATTATATGCTCTGATGCAAACCACTGTTTAATTAGAATATAAAAATTATCAAAGAGGTAAAAAAAAAAAACCCAGCAAAATGAACTGTACGTATGTTATGTTTCCAAAAACAGACAATGCATGCCATTGTATCATAACCTCTAGGTTACTAAAGCTGCATGAGGTCTTACTTCATATGATGTAACACTGAATGGCCCCTGTGCAATGATACCTAAAAGTTGTTCTTTGCCCTTTCATAAACACCTCGTTTAAAACCCACACCACTCCTGGATGTTGATACCACTGTCCCTATATTTTTAGATGGCAAAACTGAGGCTCCCATGGAATAAGATAACTTCCCCAGGATAACACAGCGAGGGGCAGAGTCGAATTTGAACCCAAGTCTTCTAACGCTCCCCAGTCCTATGGCTAAAATCCCCTTCCAGTCAATACTACAAGGCAGAAGTTCTAGATGGAAGCAATTCGAAAGCTGCCGGTGATCAACACATCAGTTCAGATGGCCTGTGAGTGTGTGTGCACGCCCGGCAGACACGGTGTCAGTAGGGACTGTAGCAATTCCCTTTACTAACCAAGGGGACAGTTGGCAAGTACGTTGGCACAATTAGTACAGATAAACCCTCCACAGCCTATCTGCCTTCTGATTTTTAAATAAACACAGGCTGAATGCTATAATTAAGATCAGAAGTGCCTCTGAAAGACCAGATGGCAAAGGGAAGTTACACAGAAAAGTCGCTGGCAGGGAATTGGGTGTTATCCCTAAGGTGGAGTGAGTGATTTTTAACAAATGTTTTTAACTCCACTGCCTGGAAGAGAACAGCAACCACCCTGCAGAAATGACGGGTGGGCCCAAGGCGGGCAGCATCCTGCAGGTGCAGAGGAAGGAAAGGCCCACGACTCATGCACACAGCGGGCACCAGGTCTATACTGCAGGGGGCTCCGAGGAGCTTCCTATCTAGGCTGACCTTGCCCACCACTCAGGTCAGGAGTTCCTCGAGGATAATGCAGACCTAGAAAAGCAGTCAGTGCAGTCGCTACACTGATGCCTGGAGGTCCCCAGAGTCTTCCTCCTTTTCTTATGACTCAGAAAACAATGGCATCTCTATGCCCTCAATGGCTTCAGTGTGAGCCCCTCCCCGCCACAATGGCCCCATTCAATCCCCCACCAAGAGCGACTGCCCCAAGTTTAACGGCCTGTGTTAGGAGAGCACTGGACACAAAGGGAGGTGTTTCCAGGTTCAGTGAACACTTTACTTCCATTCATCAGAGAAGGAACAAAAGCAACACCACCCACACTCACCCCCGGCCATTGACCTCGGGCACGGCAGAAGCTGGGCTCTGCCAACCCCACCAAAATGCAACCTTTTCCTGGTGGAGGCAGGGACCACGCTGCGTTTCCAGATCACTGTGCAAACAGGGTTCCAGATTATTTCTACCTTCCACGAAAGACAACTCCATAAAAATGGGATTCTTTTGTCCCCTAAGAAGGACCAAGAGGAAACTAGGGGGTGTGGGTGGGGACCATGAGAGCAAAGGGAGAAAAAGGCTCCCAAATAAAAACCAAGAAGGTCAGCAGACAGACGTTAACTTATACTTCAGAATCTTTCTTAGGAAACTAGCCCACCTCTTTCTTTGCTTTCAATTTTTTATTAGGGTTGACTGCTATTTTTATTAAGGAACCTAGCATTTACTTTGTATAACTGCTTAAATTACTGAGCACCACTGCTCGCAACACTTGACCAATACAGGCTAGGTGTTTAAGAAACATCATTTCCCATAACCCAAAAGTGTTATTTCCCCCGATTGCAAGTGATATATTCACCTTGGCGTCCTGACCACACATTTCTACAGCAATGTTGGGTATCAGTCAACAGCCCCTGACTTTACTAGTTGGCCGTAGGCTCAACTTTTTTCTTCCTTTTGCATGGGGTTGGCGGGGGCGGAGTTTGCAGAGTTTACACAAAGTGCTAACATTCAAAATAGCACAAGTCATACCTCCCTCGCTCCTCAGGGAGACACCCACCCACCCCTTTCCCCAGCCAAGTTGGATTAGTCATACTAAACATAGCCCATTCCCAATCAACCCTTCAAGCTTTGGCAGGCCTAGCCCAGCTGACATTCCGACCCAGTTTAACGTTACATAATGAGAGCTTCACTCCCATCACGGGCTGCAAGTCAAAACAAACCTGCTGAACTTGACCCAGAGCACCAGCAGCTTGATTCTCAGTTACAGGACGAGGGACTGCAAGGGACAGAACAGAGCTCTTAGCAAACAGTTAAAAAATCACCGATGAACTCCTGAATCCATTCTTTTTGTGGTCAACTCCGTCAGGGTTGCTTTGACTTCAAGTATCGGTGATCCCCAACCTAGATACTTTCCAAGATTTATCACAGAGTGTTGGTGTCAAGCTTGCTTTCAAAGGATCATTTTCACACATTTCTATGTTTGAGCTGTAAACACGAGCCCAGAAGGCAACCCTGTAAAAGGATTCCCAAATACCAGTCCTCTGGGAAAGAAGGGGGTGGGGTCATATGAGAGGATACAATTCCCTGCCAGAGACTAGTTCATTCAAAATGCATGTATGAACGGTAAGATCTGATTTTCTACGTATTGCTAAAGCACACTCGTTGCTGGCAAAGTGTCTAAGACGGTGTGTGTGTGTGAATTACTGCTCACTTCTTAGTTAACCCCTAGCAGATCGTATCAGCCCGTCCTCATCACCATCACGAGCCTCGTCATCATCACACGTCATCACATCAGCACCCAGGGCACCCCAGGTAAACACAGCCTCGCAAGTGGAAAATCAGCGAATTTATACTACACTTGATCCTAGCCAGAAGGCCGAGAAGCGATGGGCGAATTTATACTAGATACACTGAACTTCACACAGTAATCCAGAAAGAGCTGAAAATGAATGGCACTTAACGTGAACAAAAATCAAACTCCACCTTGAATCAGAGGTGGCAGGATGGAAAGAGAAAAGCCGAGAGGTCTGGAGTCTGGTCTTGACTCTACCGCTATCTGGCTCCACGGCTGCGTGGCCTTACAGTCATCCTCTCTCCAGGCCTTGGTTTCCCCAGGTTTACAGAGAGGACTGGATGGCATGGGTAGGTCTGAGTTACCACTCAGCTCTCACAGTTCAAAGATTTTATAACTGCCTCTACCCATCCACCCACCCCAACCAGAGTGAACAAATTTGTTTGCGTTAATACTTCGAGGTCACGCAGGTCCGTTTCTCTGACCCGAGTTATTTGATCTGTCTTGCACCAGAGGCCCAGGCCCATATGCACAATGACCTTACCGGCAGCCTACTACCTGTTAGGCAACATTCAGGTTAAACTTACCTGCAAGACAATCCCAATCAATCTCCCCAGGAAACTTTGTTTCTTTTTTAAAATCCTGGAGACCACTTATTTTCTTAATGCATCAGGATCCTAACTAAAAACAATGCTTACCGGAGCACTGAGGGCTGCTTCCCCCATTCTAAACAACTCCAGCTTGTGGTGCTTTTATAATTATTTTTCTCTCCCCTTCTTCTAAACTGTAAGAGGTTGGAATTGCCAGAGACTGCTCTGCCTGGATCTTTGGCACTGAAACACAGACAAAGACTTACTGTTGGACAAGGAAGAATGTAAATATGGTGAGAAATTCCTCAAGATGGGGAAAATGGATTTGGAGGAGAGGAGGGAGAGTGGGACCAAAAGGATGCTGCTGACCAGCCAGAAGCGAGAGATAAAGAAGCAGAGAAGTGGGTGCCACCAGACAGTGGCATCTAGGCTGTGGTCAGAAGCTGCCAAACTTTGAAAGCGGACTTGTCCACAAAACACACCCTCTTCAACACGCCCTTCCATGGCGGCCTCACCACCAAGACCAGTTGCACGAAGATGGAGGGATCCCGTCATGGAAGGCGTTCTAAGTTCCCCAGGAGCTCAGGAGGTAACTTCCTCTGATGATGCCTCAGAAAGGAGCAGACCTCAGGGTGGGCAGGGACTCTGCGGGAGACCAAAAGGGAGCAGAACGTCCTAGGGACTCAAGTCATAACTTCCAGCTAGAAGGGCGACTCCCTGAAGGCAAGGACTCAATCTGTCTTGCTCACACCCTCACCCCCAGCACTGAACAGCACCCGGTAACACTGTAATTAATGAGCTCAAGCTGTCCCAAGTGCTGCTGGTGTTTCTGTCCAGTCACCCTGGAAGTCAACAAGACCTATTCTGCAAACTTCCTCGTAACTTGTGTCCAGAAGCATTACAGGAAGACACCATGCCTGTCCCACAAAGTCAAGTTAATCGCCTTTGTGACAGCTATCAGTCACAAGTCTGATGTCTGAAAGACTCACCTGCATCCCCGCTTCACTCTATAACTTCCAGACTCCCTTTAATCCGAAGCTAAGCTTGTAAGTCAGGCTAATAAGATGATGCTGGCTTGTCTACCTTAGAACTTGGCCTGGGAACCAAGCCCCCAGACAGCCAGTAGAGTAAAATAATCCTTCCTGGAGTGTCACCCAATGTTACAAAAGATATGGACAGATCTTCTGGCTTTATAAACAACCAGGAGTAGAGCTCAATAATGCTGAGAAATTCAAGATCAAGTAGAACAGGTGGCTTACCAGCTATTCTTTACGCCACCTACAGGTCCATTAGGACACTGTATCTTTTGTCCTAAAATCGTAGAGTACGGTACACAACACTGTGGTGCTACCAAAACAATTACTCTGAACGCATTGCCCTGAAAGGGATAAAGAAGAGGCTGGGAGACTGTAGCATCAAGGTGCAGCGGCATTTTACTTCTAAGACTTTTCCCCCGTGCTTCTCTACGCCCCTCCCTGGTGTCCAGATGACATCCATTAAGTTCAGGCACTGCTCCACAAGGGATCTTGGCCTCTGCCTATGAGAAGAATAGCATCAAAAAAATTGCTTGCCAATAACCCATTAATTTAAACAAGTCAGGATGGCAAGAGGAGGCTGCCTGGGAATGATCATAGAAGAGAAGTCAAAAGCAATGTGGGTTAAAATGGGACACACAGCCCTCCGGCGGGATGTTCCTTCTCTTACAAAGGCAAACCCTTATAAGCTCCCACGAGAATTAGGAAATCATCTCTTCACTCATGTGACCAGTTACACTCTTAGAATGACAAGGAAGCTCTCAGTGGGGATGTGAGGGGTGAAGGATTTCCAAATGGATAGCACATCTGACTTGGCCAAAGGCACCAACTCAGACCCTGGCCCATCCTCATTCTTAGGAGAGGGTGAGAGTGAGGGGAACAACATATGAGCCAGAGCGCCAGTATCATTCGTACAGAAATGGGGGCACAGCGTGAATCATTCGGGCACAGTCCTAAGAAACCAAGAGTCCCAGCGACACTGGCTGAGTCCTCCTAGCATGGAAGGAGGCCTGGTTTGTTCCTGCCTCAACGATACAATCTATACAATGGAAACTGAAGGCGGTACTAAGGCTTCCTCGTCCTCCTCCAGCCCCACCATCCTGGGTTGTGGAACGCAACAGAAAGGACCACACGCCGTGTAAATATATGCTTCATACTCAGTCCTCACCACACCTGCACAAAAGACATACCATTAATAAGTATAAAAAATGTAGGTTTCCTCCCAGAGTCATCTTGTACGTAATCCGACCCCCATCACTGGCAACCACCGCTAATGTCATTTGATTCTGAATTCAAACAAAGGGGGAGGTGAGAAGCAAGAAATCCCCGGCGTTTACACATCTGAAGCTCACCCTCTAAAATGAACTTTCCTCTTGAAAACCCCTTTTTAATCAGTCTACCAAATGGACTCGTTTTTTTTTTCCTTTAATTTGCGGGATCCAAGCAATTTTTACTGTGGGTGGTAACGAGAGTCTAACTGTTTCTAATTATTTAAAAAACAAAACCACACACACAAAACAAAACAAATAAAAAATCTATGCTGCCAACTGCCAAGAGACTCAGAAGCCACAACTTCCGGTAGTAAAGATTTTTATTCCCAACTATCATAAACCAGCGGATCTGGAGAGCATCTGGGTATCTGCTCAACGTTTCTCATACATGAGCGTGGCGAGCTGGTACCGTTCACATGTTAAGGAACAGAGGCTGGCAGTACAATGGTGAGGTGAGTACCCTGACTGTGCAAACATAGGAAGATCCAGCCTGCAAATCCAAGCCCTACCACGTACTCTCAGTGGAACCAAGGACAATTTTTTTTTTTTTATTTTGTGCCACAGTTTCCTTCTTGTTAAAGATGGGGAAGGTGGTTCTTACCTGTTGGGAGGATGAAATGAGTTAACGTATGAAAACCACTTAAACTGGAGCTGGTTCATAAAGAAGCACTCAATAAATGTTACTACTAGCTTATTTATATATAAAATTGCAAAAATAGTTCTTCCTCCTATGGAGGAGCTGTTAAGAGTGAAACAAGAATATTTATGAAAAAGTGAACTCAATGCCTGAAAGACAGCAAATTTTTCATAAATGGTGGTTAATATTAAGCCACACCCCCACCAAAGAAAGGGTTCATCCTTCTTTCTCTCAAACCAAAGAGATGAGTTCAAGAATACCCACTGAGAATTAATAAGTAAGAGCTAACGTTGACAGATATACATGTACACCACACCTTAACTCTTGACAACTCCCAATAAATGAAGGGACGTATGAAAATTTCCCTGCTTTACAGATGGAGAAACTGAGGTCTAGAAAGGTTTCAGTACACAATGCACATGGTCACTCAGCCAGCCAGTAGCCAAGCCAGGGTTTGAATTCATGCTCTTAATCATTCCATTAAACAGACTCTGCAAGAACCAAAACCGAGTGCCAAAACGCATTCTCCATTCTTCTGAGGCAAGAGAGCTCATGCCAAAGAGGCCTGCAAGAATTACGACTTTATCATTACATCTGAAAGAGGGAAAAACAAATGGATCCTTTTTATGGAGAGGAAATCCACTACAAAGACCCAGAAGGAGGAGCTCAACATGACAGAAGGAGGAAGGTATTTCTTTGGGCTACCTTGGACCTCTGTGCCAACAAAACGGCCCTATTCTACTCCACGTGAAAAATAATCCTGCGCGATCCTCTACCCTCCAGCCTCCGCTTTCTCCCCCACTTGTTAACCATGCCCAAAGGGTGGCAGTAAGTTTAACTGCAGACAGTAATTTTTGTTAATGGAATTCTAAGCCCATCAGTTTTCAGCTAGGAGGATGAGAGACTCTTTCACTGTGTTTTTCTAAAGCAAATATTTAGTGCTTTCATCTTTTAGTGCCCTAACATGCAATCTGTCACCCAAATAAGAACACAGGAGGGAAAAAAAAAAAACCTTCTCATGTGGGTGTTTGTAGAAATTATATCATGTTTCCGACGTCGATCAGACAAATGGCAAGCACTTCTGGAAGGGGACACACGTCACCCCGCACGCTCTTCTCGAAGCGTCTTCCAGAGTTAAGGCACCCAGGCCCCATGGTTTACACTTGCTCCACTTGTGAAAGTCATGCCAGCCCTGGCTTTCCACAGCACCCCTAGCATGTCGATCATGATGCAGAGAAGCAGCTTGTTTCTGAGCTGTTCTGTTCCTCTAGTTCTGCCTGGGCACCCATGCTCGCGTTACTTGGTTTAGTGTGTGATTTTTTAAAAATGAGAACCATCTTTCCTCCACCTGGAGGACATTCTTCTACAGAAACCTGTTGCCAGACTACAGTAGTTTCTTATCAGCAAAACTCCCTCCTCTCAGCTAAACCATGGATGCTCCGACCCTATCACATTCCGAGAGATTCCTTCAGCCTGGCAAGAGAGAAAGGCAGGGAGAGGGGATACAGACAGGAAAGTTGGGGTGACTTTTGTAGAAGGCAGTTCTAATTCTTTTTCCTGATTCTAAAGCGAGTTTCGATTCCAGAAAGCCAGAAGGAGAGCTACGACTGTGTTTCTACATGTTACCTCCCCTTTTCCACCCCTATAATTTCTGCTTTCTGCTCTGGGTCACTGTTCCCACTTCTCAATTGGCTACAATGGCAAATCTCCAAGTAATTACAAAGGCAGGAATCAGATTACACCAGATTCTACATGTGTGCGATTGTTGCCACCTTCCCCAGCAAAATCCACAGCAGAGGCATCATCAACTGTTCAGTCAAGTGTGACGTTCTGAGCTGGGGACATCCGAGGTCACCTCTCCTCGTTTCCCAAGAGGAGGACAAGCACACACACACAGGATCACAGCACACAAACGTCCCTGCAGTTCACTTTTCCCTAAGAAAGCAAAAGCCCTGACCGCCGCAGGTGAGACACAGCTCTGGCCTTCCCGTGATCGTACCAGTTTGTTCCAGAACCTGGGTAGGGATGCACAGATAATCATGGAAGCACCTCAATTCCTGGCTTCACCTAAGTAATGGGACAAGTGAGGACAGTTGGGGAGAACCATGTTGGGTCAACAAATCTGCAGGTGATACAGCATCTTCATTTTACACATTATGCCCAAACCTTGATCATCTGTCCTGACATCTGGGAAAGAATAATATAGATAATTCAAAGCAGAATACTCCAGAAGTCGTTTCCCTTCACGATGCTGCCTACATGGTTAGCAAGAACATTTCCCTCGCTAATTAGATTTTTCTTTGGCCACTGTCAGAATTAGCCTGAGTTCTCCTAAATCCACAAAGTGGCCCAAAGCATCCTAGGTGTGTGGGGCAAGGACAGCCAGTACAGAAAACAGACAAAAGCCAAACAACACTTGTCAGTAACTAACAGGCTGACAAGCCAGGCACTGGTTACGTCTCTTTTGCTGGAGAAGGCGTGGAGAGCAGAGCAGACTTATGATCAACAATGAAAAATGAGCCTCTGAATGAAAGAGATGAATCAGGCCAATGCTATGTTTCAAAGGGTAAAAATGATAAAAATAAAAAAATAAAACCTACATCTCTTATAACCATAAAAGGGTAGCACGGGAGTGTGTGTAAGGTGATGAAGCTGTTCTGACTGTGGTGGTGATAATACGAACGGATGCTAAAATTCACAGAACTGCAGACCAAAAGAAAAAGCCAATACTGTTGTATATTTTCAAATATAAACTTTTAAAATCCCACATCTCCAAAGAAACCTGCTCCTCAGACCTAAAATCTGGGACACAGAAGTATATTCAGTAAGTGCAACTTCAAAAAATACACAGCTGCAGGTGACCCCACCAAGCCAAGACTGCAGGGAGGAAAGCCTCCCAGGAACCTGATTCGAGTCCACTCTGCTGTCCCCAGCAGGACAGGGCCAAGGACAAACAAATGTCCGAGTCCCTTTAGAAGCGCACATACCCCTGCATCCTGACAGCAGTGAGCCCGTGCCCAGACACTGCTGTTCCTGCCCCGCCAGGCACAGAAATGCCCCACCTTCCCTTCAGGAACTGCCCGAATTTCTGAAGCCAGTAAAAGCACCATCGGCAAGCTTGCCCTGCCTCTCGCCTCCACCCATCTTCCTCCTGGGTTCTTATAAAGGAGGCAGGAGGAGAGAAACTTGTCCAAGGGGCAGAGCTGTGAACTGGATCTCCGTCTGGATGATTCCACGTTTCTTCTACTCTCTGGCAGAGGGGCTTCTCCTTTCCCCAGGAGGAGAGGATCTCTCCCCTGCCACACTGGCTGCTGGAGAAACACCAGGCAGGCCAGAAACCCAGTGGGCAGGAGCCAGGCTGAGCGCACAGTGATTGAGCTCTTCCACGCTCCCTCTGACCCCAGCCCCGGCCATCATGCCCAGCCCAACACCATCTCCTGCCAGCTCTGTTTTTCAAAGCAGCAAGAGGCCCCCGCCGGGGCCTGGGGCCGCGACACAGGGGCTCCGGCGGAGCTGGGCAGACCAAGTGACAGGTGGGGCTGGGAAATAAGGCGAGCGGGGCAGCGCGTCCCTCGGCCACCCCCTGCCTCCCCACCTCCCTCAACTCTCACTTCTTCTTTCTCTGGCGTCTTTAGTTCCTTCTTCGTCCCCGCCCTCCCTTGTCAGAAGGAACTGGCTTTTCCAAAACAGAAACTTTCACTCTGAGCACAAACAGGCCTGTTATTTAGACCTTCTCAGAGAAAAACACAGGCAGCTGTGAGCAGGCTCTGGGCGGTGAGGCCCCGGAGACAGAATGCACACGGAGGAGCGCGCACACACACACCGGGAGGTCGCTCACAAAGGGTTTAAAACTCCCTGGCTGTACAAAGGCCACCTCCTTCCTCACCTTTAGCTCAAACAGAGGAGGCCACCACGGAATGGGAAAGGACAGTCCAAGGAAAACCTGAACCTGGCCTCATCAGGGAAGATGAGTCCACTTCTCCCACTTAGCTCCCCAAACCACACCAAAAACATGTTTTGGTAACTACTACATTTCTTTCATGCAAACAGGCGTGACATGAACTTTCAGAGATGTGATGGAAAAAGCTGGAAAAGTGTGGAATAAAGGATAAAAGACGAGGCAGCTCCTAGAATCACCTCTTGCTAAACGAGCAGCAACTAGTGCAATACCTCTGAATAAGGTGCAGAGGACTGGCCTGACAGAGAAGGATAAAAACTAAGGTGCTCCACTTTGCTTACCTGACAACTGCCTTTGATAAAAATGAGTAAATTAAAGTTCCAGAGTCTGGGCTGAAATGTGGTTCATCTCTGTTCCCAAATTCCAAACATCTACCTCACTGACATCATTAAAAGGACTGATCATAGGAAGGTACTCTGAGAAACAAAGGTATCACAACATGGAGAAACAGACAGACTTGATAGATAATGTCAAAACGGTGAGTAAAAAGCACCTACGCCCTCTCTTCAACTACTGACCATGTATTATGATTTGAGGGGCCCTCTAAGGTATAAAAAGTCTGAAGCTTAATTTAAACTCTCCCCTGACACAATGTAGCCCATTAAAAACTGATCTGTGAGGGCTTCCCTGGTGGCGCAGTAGTTGAGAGTCCGCCTGCCGATGCAGGGAACACGGGTTCGTGCCCCGGTCCGGGAGGATCCCACATGCCGCGGAGCAGCTGGGCCCGTGAGCCATGGCCGCTGAGCCTGCGCGTCCAGAGCCTGTGCTCCATAACGGGAGAGGCCACAACAATGAGAGGCCCGCGTTCCGCAAAAAAAAACAAAACTGATCTGTCACCTCACAGAATTCCAAAAGGGAGGATCCAAAACAATAAACTGTGTGGATGACAAGATGTCATGCACGGAAGGCCCAGAGTCTTCTCCATTAATGACCTTTGTCATATGAGATGCAAAGAAAACATGCGACTCACAAAGAAGGGGGAAAAGAGAGGCAGCCACAGAGATAAGAGCTGTGATCGAGTCTGTGGTGTCCAAGCGGATGTCAGGTGACCCCAGAGCCTGGCTGCAGGGCCGGAAACCACTCCCACCATCCAAGGGATGGGGTCCTTAGAGGATGTCCACGCACCCTGCCTGGGCTTCCTACTCTGTATACCAACCTCCCGGGGCGGAGAAAAGTGTAAGAAGTGAAAAGAACAGTGTTCACAGCCTTTAGTCCAAGGAATGGTCAACTTGGGAAATAGGGCCCAGAATGATCCTCTCCCTCTCTGGGCCTGTGTCCCTGGTGGGAAGCCCTGTGCAAGTTGTGTCCATCCCGTAGGGGGCTCTGACAAGCAGCGGGGGAAACAACACCATTTCACCTGGGAGTGTGGCTTCTTTGAGGTGCCAGAAATTCCAAGTTGGGCACTGCAGTGCCCATCTATACTACTGGGGCCAGAATTCGGCAGAGGAAATACACGTGACCATTTAACCCAGAAGAATTCAACAAAGAAGCTTTGCACACAGAAAAAGGAGAAGCTCTGCAAAATAATATGAGTGGTCCCATCAGCCATCCCACCCTGAGGAGGAATTTAGGGAGGGGGTGAATTTGCTGGATCACTCGCTCAGAATGATCCAGGGCTGTGCGTGCTAAGCCATGGCTCATCTATATCATGGGGACATGATGGAACGTCCAAAGTCATTCTATTCTGTCTTTGTTATTTTCAAGTCACACTCTCTCCCACATGAGATGCAACCAGACTGTAATAGTGGAACTTTAGAAACAGTGTGTTTGCACTGGGGTAATGACTGAGCATATCGAGAGGTACCCAATTCTGGAATGGACACCACTAGAAGTTTTACCAAGAGTCTTCACAGGATATGCAGGAAAGGGCTTCTATTACAAGAGATGTGAGACAGACAGAAAATAATTACATATATGATATGAGCCCACCTATGATTTTTTAAAAACACATCCTTTAAAAGACTGGAAGGAAGTACGTCAAAATGTTAACTCTGCCTTTGAGAAATATTTTTACTGTTTTCTCATCCTGCTTCTCTATGTCATCAGGGGAGGGAGGGTGAATTAAACATTTTAGCTTAACTGAATGCTTGGTAATCCAAAGTTATAATACAGAGATTTATAAAGCAAATACTTTCCCCTTTCTAATGTACTTTGTTGTGTAAATCCAGATTTTCCATACATAACGTATTGAAAAACATAGTACTAAGGAAGTGAAGCAATACGTGTATTTGTCTCAATGACTAATAAGCAAAAATAACACTTTGGCCATGATGCCATGCTTTTTAGAAATCAGACACATAATAAGCCACAGATTTATAGGATGTGGTCTAATAAACCTAAGAAAAGTTTCATTTCCTCTCACCAAAATGGTTAACTCCCTGTCTATGTGACTGGCTTTGCAAAGTTAGGCGAAGCCTTTTTTTTTTCCTTAAATGCCTAACTTGAGAAGTTAATGAGCAAGTGTCAGCAATAATGTGCCCCCTCCTGAATTCACACACAACACACACACACACACACACACACACACACACACACACACACACTCACATGCCCCTAAAGAAGAAACAAAATTAGGCTCAAAACTAGCAAAAAGGTAGGTCAACCAAACTATCAGAAGGGACAGAGGGTATCGTCTTCCTAACGCCCAGCCACTGACCAGGAAGAGTTCAGAGAATCCCTTCAAGACGAAGGAATAGGAGAAGGATCTGAACAAAGAACCTTTTAAAAGTTTGTTTGCAAGCATTTCCGTAAAAATGGTATTGACTAAGCAATTACAGGAAAAAACTCTTTCTTTCTTATCTGAATGCACTAATGCCATGGGTCACGCCCTATTATTGTCACTATTAAACATAGTAATAGCCTCAGTGTAATGACTTTGTGTGGTGAGCTTTAAAATGGCCATGAATAGCTAACTAGAAAGAAGTGACTCATGCCTGCCCAGGTGGACGTTGACTTTCTTAGTCATAGTTAATCAACTGGTCTACCAACCTTAATTCCCTAGAGGAGACAGCCTTGATTCTAAAGGGTTAGAATCAAGCCGAATCACAGGGAAGAGAGAGCAGGGACAATGAAGGTTAAGTATGGATGGGGTAGAAAGTATTCTAGATATGGTACCTGAAAAGCAAAAAACTGGACTCTGGATGTCCTGAACCAGAAGTTTCCTCCCAGCTCCTGAGATGGCTGGGTGTTGAAGAGGACCTAACCCAATCCCCTTTAGCAGGTGGAAGATGATTGGTGGAGAAGGCTCCAAACCATGGGCTATTTTGCCAGGGTCTTTCGGTAACAGCAGTTTTAGAGTTCCACCCCTTTGTGATCTTAAGCAAGTCACCTAACCTCTCTGTGGCAACAATCACAACACCTTCCTCTTAGGGGTGTTGTCAGGTTTTGAAGAGTTAATATACACAAATCGCTTACGGAAGTGCCTGGGCCGTAAAAGCACTGTGTAAAAAGTCTCTCTGATCGGTATTTCAAGGGATCCTGATAGGTGCCCAGTGAAGCAGGCTGGGCAGGGATTCCCCTACCATCCCCTTTTAACAGCCCCAGGGATGCATCACAGAGGGATGAAGCATCTTGCCGGCAGAGGTGGGAGAACGCTGGACTCAAACCTAGTGCTGACTCCGGTCATGCAAGGTTTCCACTATGCTACCCAGAACCATCTCGAACACACCCAAGCTGTGCGTGGAAAGCATGCAGCACGACTGAGATACCGCCCCCCCCCCCCCCCAGCAGAGGCCAGCCCATCACACGGACACACTATCAGTGTGCGATGCCTCCAGAATTCTGCTGGGTGTCTGCGCCAGACCGAGCACGCCAGCACCTCTGGCCGAGCAAGCCCCCGCTTTATATCCTCAACTCCACTGATGCTCACAACAGCTCACATGTCATCTTGGGGAGACTGAAGCACAGAGCACTTGGGTAAGTTGCCCGAGGTCACACAGCCCGAGTGGTGGTGTCTCTGTGTCTGGTCTATTCACAACTTAGGGATTTAGACCCAATTCTGGAAGCTGGGTGTATTAGCACCTCCCCAAGAGATGCTTCCCTGTCCTGAGGGCAAAGCTTGAGAAACAAGCGTAGTCACTGGCGCCGGGGATCTAATCAGAGCCTGTGGATCTTGTGTTATAAGGAAGAAACCCCGACTTTCTGTTTCATTTTCCTCAACTCAGAATGGGTGCCTGGTTCTCTTTTATCTACCTCATAACTCTGACCAAAGATTAATGAGTTACCATTTGCCAGGCCCTGGTGGAGGAATAACTATGATCGGTATGGCCTTATCATCCACAGTCAGAATGAACAGAGACTCTTATTAAAAGCCAGACCAAGGAGTGGCTGCTCAGAAAAAGCCTCCTTTGGGTCAGGGCTGCTGCAAAGAAGTGCAACAGCTCTGTCCAACCCAGGCCAGTTAAAGACACGGCCGTACACATGCACGGGACACGTGTGATCCGGGCACAGACCTCATCAGAAGAGGGGAAAGAGCGTGTGGTGTCAAAAGACCCTAGACTACATCCTCAGTTTCAGTCACATCTGGCCAGAGGGGAACAATTAGACAGGAAGATTTCCACAAGACACCCACGCGTGAAAAGTTACTAACCAGAATTAAAACGCATTATGGTGTATGAGAGCAACCCAGTGAAAAGAAAAATACAAAACTCTGTAAGGTACCATTCCAATTTTACGAAACATTTTTAAACTTTAGACACATGAATGACAAGAAAGAAATGCATCCAAATATTAAGAGATTATAACTAGGTAAAAAAGAACGTGGATGTTTATATTTTCTTCTACCTGTTTCTCTTTGTGTCTCTAGTTCTCTCATAGGGCTATTTACTACTTTTTAGATCAGAACAAGCTTTTAAAGATGATTTCACCCTCCTTTTCTCTCTCCAAAGGCGAGACGCACGTACACGTTACCTGTGATTCTAGGCCTCTGCTGTGTTCTGTCCCTGCAGCCCTAACACGCAGCCCAGCAGCCAGCACACAGTAGGGATACAATAAGTATTTTTCAAAGACAGAGGCTTTACTAACTGCCTCTTAAATATTCACTTTTCTTTTTAAAGAAACTTAAAAGCTAGCATTAGTACTAAATCATTCACTCTTTAAGTCTAAAGAGTTACCTTACAATTTTTTATCTGCATTGACTTTTGCTTTTCTGAAGATGAAAGCATGTTCTAGATGTTCTTTATTCTTTGGGACTACAAATTTGAAGAGAACTGTCACTCTCAAGCACGGAGCAGTGTGGGGTACTGACATCGTATTGAATTATTTAAAGGAAATTAACAACGCGCTTCCTGTCCTTGGAGAGTGACATCTGCCAGCAGAGCCATTCACGGCTGCCTCAGGAAGATACCACTGCAGAAGGGCGAGCATTGCCCAGCCCCTTGAATTCTAAAAGAAAATCTGTAAGTTCTAAAGAACAAAGACAAAGTTCAGGTGATAACTTCTCTTCCACTGGAAGCTCTGAAGAGTCCCAGGAAATGACTTCCTGGGGGTCAAGTTTAAAGGGATAACGTGTTGCTCATGGTTCTCACGGAAGCTCCGCGGGACACCGGACCATGTGGCTTTAACTGGGAGCCCGGCGCCTCGGGCTCGCGGGACCACCTCCCTCTATACCCTGTCCTGGTAAGCTGGCATTTTTACGGCTATGATAAACCTATCCGTGGTCAGCACACCCAGACATCATGGCACCCGAAGTGACAGCGTGTGACGGGAACTGGGGACCACGGCGGTGGGCACTGCCCTAGCGGGAGGTAAACTTTGGATGGGTGGTTTCAGTTCAGAGTCCGCTCATCTCATACCGTCATTCTGCTCCGAGACCTACCTCCAAACACCAGGGCTCCCCAACCTTTTGTAAGGAATGGCTCCTTTTCATGTCCCTGAAGACTTGAGTGCTGACAGTGAAGTCTGAGGGGGGGTAGAAGTGCTGACAGTCATGTCCCTGAGTGCAGCAAGGGAGGGGGCACTGCTGCCAGGAAGAAAGGGGAACAGAGTGAGGCTCGGGAGGGAGGCGGGGCGCAGTCAGCAAGGCATTCACGGCCCCCAGCCTGACTTCCTGTCCTACCCCCGCTTCTCTACAAACTCCAAGCGGGGAGGATCATGGTTCCCCCGCACAAACCCAGAACTCTTCCACCTCCCTGCTGGCCAGCGACATCTTCAACACAACCACCTCTTGGCAGCCTTTCTGATGCATCCCTTCCCGCTGAGCCCACCCTTGCCCGTCGTTCCCCTAGGGACACGCCACTCCTTCCTCTGAGAAGCCCGCTGGCTAGCATTTTCTCTCTCTCAACTTACCTTACTGAATCTTCCATTAGTTTAAACCATGTGATATTGCTGCTGTTCCTACCCTACAAAAATGCAATTGTACAGGGTTCCACGCAATTCTAGAGCTATTTGGGGAGCTGTCTTAATACCTTTCCCTCTGCCAGGCTGCAGTCTTTTTGAGAGCAGCAACTACATATCTGGACCCCTTGAAAGATCCAGCAGCACACACCCTGAGTGCTCAGGAAGTATGTGCTCTACTGCACTTCAACCCAGCTGGAACCCTATGATGAGCGCTGCTTCTCTGTTTGGGGTTCTGGACAGGAATGTTCATATTATTCTGCTATTCCTCACAACCACCCTGTGAGGTAGGTACTACCGTTGTGCCCATTTTACAGACAAGGAAACTGACTCAGAGACGTTAAGGAGCATGCCCAAGGTCACACAGCTAGTAAATGGCGAGGGAGGGGGGGGACCTGGACCAGGTCTCAGTCAACTCATGGTGGTGCTACGTAGATGCATTTGCCTGTCCAGATGTTGACTATTGCTCTATAAATGGGGTAGAGAATTGAGGGGTGTTAAGAGCGACGTGGGGTCCAAGAAGGGCTATTTCACAACAAGGAAATATCATTCTAATCGTCTTTAAAAAAAAAAAAAGAAAAGATCTATGCCTTTTGTGTTCATTGTAAAGGATTATGTCTTCCTTTACAATGAAGTTTATCTGCCTTGTAAGAAGTTTAAAAACTTCTCCACTCTAGTTTTTAAAAAGTTTTTTGTGAAGGAAAAGCCCACGAACAAATTTTTCACCCTTTTTAATCCCACATAATAGAATTCAGGATTAAGAACATGAGATTGAGCACAATGTCCGATAATTTATGTTCTGATATTCACTGAATACCAGGATGAGCACAGTGGGTACCAAAGACTCTAGGAGTTAGGGAAGCAATGGAAATACGGACAAATCTACAGAACAGCAGCCACGTTTCTAGAATAACTTACATGGTTCCCATATAACCTGGTCCTCCGATGGGGGAGCTGGGGGCTTATCCAGGTGGATTAAAACCAGCCAAATTGAGAAGAAGCCACATCTCCTGCAAACTGGTGCTACTCTAGGGCCCTTGCTGGTTGCAACTGTCCCCGTGGCTGGACTTTTAAAGTCACCACTGCTGGGAGCCCCAAGCTCTCTGCTCCCAGGAAGGGCAGCCGAAGCCCCAGCGGAAGCACTGGTTGCCCATCCCTGGAGGTCTTTGGTCTCCACCCAGGAAGCAGAGCCTCCCACCCTGCATTTCTCCACGGGGCTCGTTTGTAAACAGGAATGTGAGTCACTGAGTCCATTTTCAAGATTAGCCCAGCTTGACAACCAAGGTCCTCCTATTCTGCCTTGTCGCAGCCGTGACGCGTCTTAACTGCCTCCCACCAAAGGGGCCATGGTTTAGCCCTCCAATTGTTCCTGAAAGGAACCCAGCAATATGGGGGTTTCAATCCTTGTCTGCTTATTTTGTTTCCTAACACAATGCTGAGAGCAAAGAGGCAAGGTTCCCGAGGGCAAGCACCCCAGGAGTTTGTAAAAGAAATGTATCTACGGTTACCACAGACCACATTCTCTTTATTATCTTCCCATGGCCTTTCCTTAGGGCCTGTACTCCCACAGGGGCTTGCACACAGGCTTGTTATGCTCATGGGCACGCGCGTGCACACACACACGCACGCCTCTGTATAGGATCTGGATACTCTTCCATTCCTGGGAACCTCAGAGCCAATCTGCAGGTCACTCCTACCACTACTGTAGGATCTACCAGCTTTGAAATTTGTGAGATTAACCTTACCCCCATCTTATCCTAGGGGTCTACCCTGCTTTGCTCTTTATTCTAATTTCTTTAATTATTCATTTCTAATCTTTTTACATAATATGAGGTCTTATAAGCCAATTCAAATCTGGGGGCTATAAGATGTCTTATAAACAGATCCAAATGTATATATAAATACCAAATCATTTTGTTCCCCGACAAAACTCTAGTTGAGCCTTTCCCTAACAAATCTAAGACTCTTCAACACATCCTAAAGATTATGAAGGCAGATGTCTGCCAAGTTTTCTGCTCAGCATCTGTTCATGCTTTTTCCGGTAACAATGCCCTGAATTACATAGGAGGTACCACCCTAACTCTCAAGCCATATAGTCTGGGTAGAGTGGACCCTACCCCGACCTGCACGGAGGGGTAAGTGTACTCAGTCCAAAGGCACTCAGCACATCACACCCCCTTACGCAGCCACTGATTCAGAATTGTGGGGAAGGTAAAGTCTCTCTGGACTCAAACCTGCTTCCATGCAATGAAGTCAACCTGGAGGAAAGCAGAGTCAAGAGCTGGAAGGAAATGATGTCCTGGTATATGGGCCCCTGGATCCAGCCACGCTACCTGTATACTTTTCAATTATGGGTCAATACACTCATTTTGCTCAGGCCAGTTTGGGCTGGGTTTGAGGAGAGAGAAGGGCACCCTGACCGGAGAA
The DNA here is from genome assembly GCF_008692025.1 of Phocoena sinus. NCBI lineage: Eukaryota > Metazoa > Chordata > Mammalia > Artiodactyla > Phocoenidae > Phocoena > Phocoena sinus. The sequence goes on along the minus strand of NC_045778.1, from coordinate 68,123,279 downwards.
TTCTAGTTGCCTTAGAATGACCTCGATAATCGTCCATCCACACATCAAGCAGTAACGTGGAAAAAACTGGAGATGCTCCAGGAAAAGTAAATGAAGGCCTCACAAGGTTCATGCTCCAGGCATGATGCGGGGATTATTACAAGGCAATATACTGGAGTAAGTGTCTAGTACTTTTCAAAATAAGAATGAATGTGGCTTGTGGCCAGTCTCTGGGATGGGGGTGGTAGCCTTGAGAAACCACACACCTGCTAGAACTGTCACTCGGCCCTCCTCCTCTAGTGCCTCTGAAGCCACCAGCTACACTGACTGACTCTATTAAGATGTGGTCTCCAGAAGTTGAGGCTCTGCCATGTCAAGACAGACGGCAGGCAGAGCGGGTAGCAGGTTTTGTTTTCTCTGATGGCTTGGCCCCTGAGGACATGGGGTGTTGACCAGTTCTGGACGTGGCCGCATGGAGCAGAATCAAGGTGTACCACTAAGAAGTTCGAGCACTAGTTGAATATTCTACTATTTGGTTTCTTTATGAGCTTATAGCCGCCTTCAACAGGTGGCTGGGCAATATTCACATGTTAATGCGACAGAATGGAAACCAACGAGCCAGAAAGTACAAATTGCTCTGCCAGGAAAAATAAACACAAAAGAAAAGAATATAGGAGGAGCTGAAAAGCATTTAAAACCCAAAACCCTTAAATATACTAAAGCCTCCAGAAATAAAGATTTTCTATGAAATTTGTTATTCTGACCAAATTTGGCCAACAGCCAAGAGCTGTTGGGAGAATTCTAAACCCACCTCTTAGGGCAGGAAGAAAAAGGCAAAAGCTTTCAATTTTGTTTCAGTAAAGTTTGGTGTGATTATTAACTTTATATGTCAACTTGACTGGGCCATGAGGTGCCCAGATATTTGGTCAAACATTATTCTGAGCATTTCTGTGTTTTGGATGAGTTAAAATTAGTAGAATGAATAAAACTGAATGCCCTTACGAATGTGGGTGGGCCTCATCCAATCTGTTGAAGGCCTGAATGGGAACAAAAGGCTGTTCCGCCCCCAAATAAGGGAGAACTCCGCCTGCCCGACTGCCTTTGAGCTGGGACATTGGGGGTTTGGTTTTTTTTTCCTACCTTCGGAATTGGACTAAGACATAGGCTCTTTCTGGGTCTCAAGCCCGCCAGCCTTTGGACCAGAACTAACACCATCAGCTCTTTTGATTCTCAGGCCTCCAGACTTCAACTACAGCTACACCATAAACTCTCCTGGGTCTCCAGCTCACCAACTGCAGTTCTACGGGCTCGTTGGTCTTCATAACTGCATGAGCCAGTTCCTGACCATCAATCTCTTTTTCTACTTGTCTGTCTGTCTGTCTGTCTATCTATCTCCTATTGGTTCTGTTTCTCTGGAGAACCCTAATATATTTGGGTTGTGTTTTTATATGCTTTCTCCCCGCAAGCAAGAGGGAAAGGATTATTTGTGGGTCTCTCAAAGATATCAGAATTGTGAAATGGAATGGGTCTTAGAAATCATGGAATTGAATTCCTTATGATTTTTTTAAATCTCTAAGTCTAGGCATAAAACTAGGACCTACCCAGGACTACACAGCTAGAAAAGAACAAACCCAAACCCAGGTTTTAAAAACTAGGAGATAGGGGTTCTATGCATAACATGGACGAGTTTTATTTTGAAACTGCAGCATCTTTGGAGGGATAAGAAATCCATTTGAGAGGAGGACGTGGGCAAGTGCCATTCCACTAAAGAAGCAAACTAGTAAAATGACAATTTTTTAAAAATTGGAGGGAGGGCAAAAACCTCTTATCTCTTTATCATTTACTCACATACACACGCACATGTGTGTACAAACAAGGACACCAAAAACAAATAAGCAACAGCAGCCAGCCAGCCATCCAACCAACCAACCAGAGACCACACACATGTACATAACCTTGAAAAGAGATTTCAGATCTTTACAGGTCATGCTGATCTAGCTTTGAGTCCATCAATAATTACCACCTCTGAAGGTAAGTTAACTCTGGTGGGAACTACTTACGTTTGAAAGATCTTGCCAAACAACACAGATGCAAAAAAACTGGAATCACAGCTCCAGGCAAGCTGCCATTTTTGTCATTAAAGGTGAACCCAGTTTTTCCCCAAAACAGGATACCATCACAGACGTGGCAAATGTGTGCAACATTATTTTTCATGATTATTTTTCCAAAATGTGAGTGACAAGGTGTGAGAGTCTATGTGTGGTGCGTGTGTGTGTACACACTGAACACCTGTGTGCATACAGCGGTAGGCGGGTATCCTCCAATATGGAAGACAGTGGCCTGCAGTCAGGAATGGCAAGTGCCCGGATCACCTACGGCAGCTCCCTCTTCCCTTACCCATATCAATATCACCTGGCCACCCTGCTCAGAGCTGGTATGTGGTGAAACGTAATCATCACCCCTACACTCAAGGGATGTAGAAATAAAGTCTGCCTTGGCCCTTGAGGACCTCATCTTAGTGAGAGAGAGACCAGGATCCAAACAGAATGAACACAAAAGGAGCCGATGTTAAGTCAACCCTTAGCCTAGCCTTTTGCAAAGCACAGTTCACCTCTTCCTCAGTCTCAGCGGAGAGACAGATGTGGGGCCTCACTGTCACTGCCACTTCCCACCAACTAGCTGTGTGCCCTGTACTTCTGGGGCTCAGTTTGTTAAGTCACTTGAGGATGCCAGCTGCTAGATGACTTGTGAGGGCCCTGCTCACCCTCCAGCGTGCTCCAGTGCTGCAGGGCGAGCAAAACGCAGAGGCCGGGGATACAATCAAGTCCTCCAATCGCTCTCAGTACAAATCCAACATGCCTGGATATCTAGACGTGGCCATTGCATAAGAGGCGATATTTACTGAAGAAAGTTATATTCAAGGAGAAAAGGCTTTTTTACCAGATAAAATATCTACATGGCCAAGGAAAAATATTTTAGCAATAAGGTATAACAAACGGGAATTTGTAGCGTCATTTCAAAAGGTGTTTATTAAAGAAAATGTTGCCAACTTTTGTTTTCTAGGGGAAAAAAATACTTCTCAAGAAGTTGAAAATGAAACATACCTTTTTATTATGGTATAAACAGTGAAGGAAAAGTCATATAAATATCTTTTGAAGAATTGGGGATAAAGTTTAAAAAAAAGTTACTTGAGTAATTTTGAATAAAGGACATACTTTTATTTTTTAGCTGACATCAACACTAAATTAACTGACTTAATTGACTAAATTATTAGTTAAGTCAAATTAACTAAATTAATTGACTTTAAGTGAAGGCAAGGCTTTCTGGGATGGTGATAATGTGAAAGAGCTAGCCTTAATATTGGGGATTTAGCTAAGGCGCGCAGAAAATAAATGAAGTTCTAATAGACATCGCTGGAACACTAAACGAAATCCTTCCTCAGACAGTGATGAGGTTCCGTGGTGACCTCAAGCAGGTAGAAAAGTGAAGCTTTTCCCTGCAATCTCCATCTCCATTATTTGCATATGGAACTGAGAGATTAACAGTATAATCTTTCCAGACAAGCAAAATGCCAGCAAGCTCATGAAAAACCATACGCTCATCCATTACTTCGAGAGAACAGGAGCTGATTCACACGTGTGGGCAGAGGACCCCTATGGAAGAATTGGAGGCAGAAGCTCAGGTCCACTGCGAATCCAGCTAATAAATAAATGTAATATCGTGCTGTTAATGAGATTTTTGCTAAAGGATAGCTCCTCCTCCCAGGAAAGCCTCCGGGAAGGGATGTGGGTCCATATGATGCCCCTGGGGGGCATGAACAGCACTGCGCAGAATCAAGGGACCAAGAGGGGGAGACAGTCTGATTGGGATTGGTGATGTCTACTTGGTAATCCTCTCTTTAAAAACCAACATATCGCCTACAAAAAGATAAAAAAAAAAAAAAAAAAGCACCCAGAAATGGAGCTGAGAGGTTGTAAAGACAACACAGAGACCAGGTGTGGCTGGTTACTACTCAGGAAATTTAGAGTGCTTTGCTCTGAAAAAGCAAGCAGCGGAGATCAACAGCACCCTCCTCTCAGATCAATGGGGACCAAATGTTTTAAAATGCAAATAACAGGTTTCTAGACAAACCCTGGAACTTCTCCTGGAAATGTTTTTATAATTCACATCTTGTTAGCCACAGGAGCCCCAATTAAATGTCTTCTCTTCTCATTTCTACTCACCAATTACTAGCATTAGATAATAACATACTATTTTCTGCTAATATGTTTCCTGACAACATCAAACTCCAGAGGGTCTTCATGGTGCAATAACTGTGCAAATGACGGCTAACTGACGAGAAAATGTTATTTAAACCTTCTCAGCGTTTATGAAAAAACAAACATTTTGGCTGAAATGCATTATACTAATGGCGTAAAAACTTACTGAATTGAAATAATTTGAAAAAAAAGTTCTCCCCAAACATCATGAAAGAGGGAATCACACTGCAAGGATATAAGGTTATAAATATTCAAAAACAATGGACGATATGTGGAACCTAGAAAAATGGTACAGATGAACCGGTTTGCATGGCAGAAATAGGGACACAGATGTAGAGAACAAACGTATGGACACCAAGGGGGGAAAGTGGCGAAGGGGGAGGGGGGGATGAATTGGGAGATTGGGATTGACATATATACACCAATATGTATAAGAACCTGCTGTATAAAAAAAAAAAATAAAATTGAAAAAAAACAAACAAACAAAAAAACAATGGATGCCCACAGGCAGGACCACTCTTGACACCATCTCATTCAGAACGGGAAGGTACATGAGAATTTGGGGAGAGGCTTGCCAGCTCCATTCTCTAACATCCCTGGTTCCAGAATGACAGTCATCCCCCAGCTGTCGTCCCCAGAAAGAATCACACTATTGCTAATTTCATAACTTGAGCGGCCACCACTATTGTCAGTGGGCACACACCTGGGACACCATAATGGATCCCGCCTGGACTGGGGTGATGAATTCTCTCAGGACTATGGTATTCGGGGTTTCTCTGTTTGAAAGGGAGAGTTGGAGCCACAGGATAAAAGATAAGGGGATGAGACAAATTATCCCAGGCACCCAAGTTGTTGGCTATTCTTCTACCCCGAATATTTATATTTTTAATAAAGAGAACCTTGAGAGAGAAAAAAAAAATCCTAAATTGTGCGTGTGTGTGTGTGTGTGTGTGTGTGTGTGTGTGTGTGTAGAAGGCAACAGAGACAGTACACCCATGAGCTGAAGGAGTCAATCCCATCTTGCTCCCATTTCTTCTCACCACTAAATGGATGGGCCCTGCTCAAGTGTAGTCAAGCCCAGAAAAATCACTCCCATATTCTCACTGAGATGGCTCTGAGAGAACACCTAGTTTTCAGAGTTCTCTTAAAGATTGTTCGGTTTCTTGGAGTGAAAATCATCTTCATATGGCTCACATGTGCAGCCAATAAAGAAAGAAACTCACGTGTGCCCTGAAAAGTTTCCCCTCAAAGTACTTAAGGGACATGAATGCCAAAGACAGTCCTGGAGGGTAGTGATCGGAACTGATGAACAAGCGGCTGACCCAGGCTGGGCCCACCACCCTGAACAGAGAAATTCCACCTTCGGTCACATCAAATCAACCACAGTGCAGAAGCGAGCCAGTGCAGCAAATCCGGACAAGATGAATTTTCCTATCTCCAGAGTGTAAACATACCTGGGCTTCTTAATATTTACAACAGGTAAAACTAACAAACCAAAGCAGTAACAAACAAGCAAACCAAATATAAAACAAAAAGACTCCCTAGACCTCTTCTAATCACAATCTTTGGTGGATGCCATTTGAGTCATTACCACCTGAGGAGAAAATAAAGAAAAAGGAGATAGCAGCTATCAGGAACAAGTTTGAGTCACTGGAGATAAAGTCTCAATCCTTGGTCAACATACAGAAAAACTTACTAGCAATAGTTACTACTTTCATAGATTAAACGCATTCAGTGCCTCCGGGAGACCCAAACTCTGAAGTCATCGTTATCCAATGTTTGGTTCCAAGTAGAGTCTGAGGAGGTTAAGTATGTCTTCAAATACGCAGACCACTCACAGACTTGGAAATCTTTGCCTTGTAACAGTATTTATCATAAGAACACTTAACAGCCGATAAAAAGGAAAGGGATACTTTCAACAATTAAATACGGTCTAGATTAATATTTTTAAAATTCTGAAGTTTACCATCAACTGATAAATGGATCAATAAAATGTGATCTATCCACACAATGGAATATTATTTGGCTATTAAAAAAGTAATGAAATAGTGACAGATGCCACAACATGGATGAATCTTGAAAACACTAAGTGAAAGAAGCCAGTCCCCAAACACCACATATTGTATGATTCCACATACGCAAAATGTCTAGAATAGACAGAGACACAGAATAGATGGGGAAAGGGGGATGAGTTGGGGGAAATGGGGAGTGACAGCTAATGGGTATGGAGTTTCTTCTGGAGGTGATAAAATGTTCTAAACTTGATTGTGGTGACGGTTGCAACTCTGCAAATACACTAAAAATCATTAACGTGTACACTTTAAATGGGTGAACTGTATAGTACGTGAATAAACTAATATTTTTTAAATTCTGAAATTTCAATTGGCCTAACCACCATTATCGTATCTCTAACTGCTTTCTATTTGAATTCTGAGCACATTTTATTTGAAACGAATACACAACTCTGGGAAACAGGCAGGATAAGAATTATCATTCCCATTTCACAGGAAGCAGAGGTCCAGAGAGCTTCTGTTTTCTTTCCACTGACTGGCTAGGTTTCCACAGGGCACAAGGAGGAGTGTGAATTATGGAGAAGTCATAGGTCTTACCGTTCCCCAAATCAGGGAGGGATTAATATCCAGCTCTTGCCAGATGTCTAGAAATTTATATGGTTCGGTCATGCAGACATGCTACTGAACAAAAGACACTGAAAAATGGCACCTGGATTACTGGAATGCAACTCTCAATAGCATGAAATTCAGGTTAAACAATTTAGCTAAAAAAGCAGGGCAGGAGGAGTCATCATCTCGAGTCGGTATCTGGTGGGGTGAAAATATACCCAATTAGATGTGGCCATATAATTTTCACATCAAACATCTTGTGGTCCCAAAGGCAACTAATGGCACAGCTTGCTGTGGATTTTCCCAAGTTTTCAAAAGCAATGACAGCCCTCTTCGACAAAGCCATTCAACATAACAGAAGGTTAAAGTGGGAACCACAAACACTTGCTTTTCTTAATTTACACCTTTCATTTACTTCCCCAGAAATGTCATGGAGGAGCCATGAAATTTATGATGTACTGTTCATACATCATATGTACGGTTCCTTTTAAGAATAGGATTTAGAAAGCAGAATGTGAACTCTAGAAGGTAATCTGGAGCTATACCTTAAAAAAAAACAAAAAACTTTTAGTATTCCAGGAGAAACAAGATGATTTGGTTGGGTCTTGCACTTAAATTTAAAAAAAAAAAGGGGGGGGTGGAGAGAAAATATTAGGTGAGTGGGAAACTAGCGGGTTTTGACAAATGCAAATATAAGGACTTCACATCATCCATTCTACTAACCAGGTACCATCAAAACCCGTTGCTGGAGCACAGCAAACAAAAACACAGCTCACAGGGGCTTTTCTCTGCATCACAGACTTTTGGAAGCCTGAGAAGCTACTAACTTTTAAATCATCATGTTTGTGTAGTTTTAACCATTTCTTTTTTTCTTTATTTTTTTTTTGAAAAATACTCTAGTAAACCACTAAGGTATTTTTTAAGTACATAAAGTCATTGGCCAAAAAAAAAAAAAGACAACTTAAAACACACATTGGCAAATTGGGATGTCATTCATTTTAAAATATTCTTTCTTAGACCTTAGTCTGTTCTTTAGTTTCAGGAGTAACAGAGGGATGGTTGCTCAATAAACACTCACGTTAAAGCAGGACTTCTCAACCTCAGCCCTACTGACATTTTGATAACTCTCTGTGATGCGGAGAGGGTGGGGGGGTGGGAGGCTGCCCTAGCAGTACCTCTGGCCTCTACCCACTAGATGACAGTAGCATCCCCTGCCCAGCTGCGACAACCAAAAATGCATCCAGACGTTGCCAAACGTCTCCTGGAGAGCAAAATCACCCCAGCTGAGAACCAATGAGTTAAAGATAACTGGCCTGAAAATTCTCCTATGACATGGACGGATGCAGAGGCCCTAGCTTAAAAAGGTACCCAGATCACAGCAGCAGCCGACAGCAACAACAAAATCAGCCAACTTTCATCCAAATCCTCCAACAGCGATCAGTTTCGGAAACCCAGAAAAATATGATGATACTGTAAACATCCCCCTGAGCCTCCCCAGTGACTAGTGTGTAGCCTTCAACTGTGTGCCAAGGTCCCATAGTGCCCTGCAACTCTTTTAAGCGTCCCTAATACTGTCATTCACAAATGAAGTGACAGTACTAGCAAGATTAGTATGTGTCTAAAGGCGGGGTGGGCATGGTCCCCAGTATGTTTTGGTCTCTTTAAAACCACAGAGCTGTAGTAATCTGCTGATCTATAATAGATACCCCAGTCGCTCAAGAAAACCCAAACTACTCCCTCTTCAGAGTGGGGGGAGTCTATTGGTAGCCAGATGGCAAAACAATGAGATTTTTATCTCTGATCTCCTTAATGAAAGAATCCAAAGAACAAAATACAAAATGGAGCCCAAGTCTAATTCATAAATCCAGAAGGTTCTGCATAAAGTGAGTCTGAGGATCTACGAGATCCCACAGGATGTTTGTGCTCAAGCAAGAGACGGGCAGCATCAACACCCTCGCGGACCTCTGGTGGATTAGTCAGCCTGCCGACGGCCCTCGAAACCGCCACGGGAAAGCATTCCTCTGCTCACCAGCCACGGGCACAAGAGGTCACAGCAGTGCCAGAGGTAGGGGGGACCAAACCCCAGACCCATCTCAAGACCCCGGTGCCTCCTGTCCAGAGTGGAGAAAGGCTGCGATGCATCACCATTCCCGGGGTGTGGTTTGTTTTCTGGACGCCGTGCCAGCAACTCCCGCTGGGAGCCATCCAGGCCACGGGGATGGGCGGCAGTCTGACTAAGTGACTCACGCCGAGGCCAACGGGTTGGAAAGGCTTGCAAGAATAAAAATGGGAGCGGGAAGCAGCTCCGCAGGGAAGAGTCCAGAACATCCTGTGACCCATTTAAATCCAAACCCTCTCGTGATCATCAAAAGGTAGGTTTTCAGGGTTGACACTCACCCAATGACAACTCGATGGTTCTTTCTCTACAGACCCCGAGCAGGAAGGGGGCCCAGGAACTCTGCCTGCTGTCCGAGTTCTAGACTGGAAAGACACCTGCTTGGAAGACAGAGAGATCCACCCAGGGGCAGTGGGTGCGCACCGTGCTCTCCCATCTCACGCCAGGCCACCTGGCTCTGCCCTATGTAAACACAGCCAGCCTCTGGCACCCTGGTGGCCTCGTGGACATGAGCGGTGTAGTGACTCTAGCTCAGCATCCAGGTTCATCACTCAGCACTTAGCACCTGAATTCATTAGGCCGCCTCGAGAAGCCTGGTCTCCGCGTTTTTATCTAAGACACCAGAAACATCTCAGACCCAGTGCCAACCCCCATATCATTACCATGATGTATGCAGGGAAGCACCCTGCATCTTGTTTCTCTTCGTCCCAAAAGGCAGACAAGAGGGCTTCCCTGGTGGCGCAGTGTTTGAGAGTCCGCCTGCCGATGCAGGGGACGCGGGTTCGTGCCCCGGTCCGGGAGGATCCCACGTGCCGCGGAGCGGCTGGGCCCGTGAGCCACGGCCGCTGAGCCTGCGCGTCCGGAGCCTGTGCTCCGCAGCGGGAGAGGCCACAGCAGTGAGAGGCCCGCGTACCACAAAAAAAAAAAAGGCAGACAAGAAACAAGAGCTAGCCAGAGATCAAGGCAAGAACCAAGCTATGAGCTCCCACCAAGTCACCGCAAATAAAAATTTCTGTTTCCACTGCCAGTCTTCCAAGCGTGAATAACATGGGTATCGGCTCCTCTCATTTAAATAGTGTATAAGCGAGCGCATCATCTGGAAGGCACTTTCCCCAGTTATTAACAGCAAGCTGTCTGAACAGCCACTCTCCCTGGGGCACGAGACTGAAGATGGGGCGTCCTGACTCTGCTTCCTCCAGCACCCACAGAGCCCCAGGCCGGCCCCCGACCCAGAGGAGCCCAATCATCTGGGATGGGATGGCAGTCTTCCGGGGATCCGAACCAGTGTGACCTGCCTGAAAGGGTTTGCACCATCCCCACTGTCGGGGTCGCTGATGCCCCGGGCTGCCGAGGACAAATCTCCGTGGCAGCCTCTGCCGTCTCGGGCTCAGCTTCGGTTTCAGCTCGGGCACCGACAAGGTTTGGACCCGTGCCCAGTCCCAACACTGATAACATTCCTTGCAGCTGCCCCACCAGGAACAGAAAAGGTAAAAGATTCCTCCCTCCGATGTGTGAACCAGGGGAGAAAAGCTGGGGCGGGGGCGAGGGGGGGCCTGGGGGTGAGAATACAGAAAAGGAAAGGTTTCCTGTAACTCCCCTGGAGCCCCTCTTAGCACCAAGGGAACCGGTACCCTATCTCCACATCTGTTCCAACATCACAAAAGACAGATACTCAAGCTTCTGAGGCCCAGTGTACCCTCAAAGCAGGAATTCCCCCTGGAGGTGAAGTTGAGGGAGACAGCGTTTAACCCTCTCCCCGCCAACACTGGAGTCGCCACCAGGCAATAAGAGGGAGGAATCCATGGGTCCCGGGTCCAGAACTAACCCACCAAGCGTTCCACTACTAATATTCCAGCATGCTCGTCTGTACTCACGACGACCTCTCGGGTGTTTCTATCTTCCGGCTTCTTGTAGCAAATAGGGTAGTGAGGCAGAGTTGAGGGAAGCAAAAGGACACTGACCTCCATAAGGCTGAGGCCAAGAGGCCACCTTGGGCAAGTTTCCATCATAAGTCCCTCACTTTACTAAGTGAAAGGAACCAGACCACGAGGTGTATGATTCCATTTATACAATATGTCCAGAATAGGCAAATCCATAGAGACAAAAAATACAGTAGTAGTTGCCTAGGACTGGGAGGAATTGGGGGAAATGGGGAGCGGCTGCTCATGGGGACAGGGGTTCTGGAGGGAGGTGATGAAAATATTCTGAAACTGATCGTGGTGATGGCCGCAAACTCTGAATATACTACGACCATTGAACTGTACACTTTCAATGGGTGAACTGTATGGTATGTGAATTATTTCTCAATAAAACTATCGTTAAAACAAAAAGTTTAGCCATCGCAAACATGGAGCTGTCACCCTCTTCTGGTTGAGTCAGCTTTAAATGGTGTCTCCTGGACTAAAAGTAAAGATAATCTGGAAGGTCCTTAGAAAGTATCTGGATAAGCTATTAACCTGCTCGAGACTCAAGCTACTGGTACGGAGCTAACAATGTTATCTACCTTAAAATGTCACAAGGGTTCAATTCCAAGGGGAGGTAAAGAGCTTGGCACAGTGCCCCGGACATGACAGACGCTCTATAGAATGCGCCTGTTTTGCATACCCTCCTGCAGGAGGTCTCAGAGAGAAAGGCCAGGTTCTAGAGACAAGGACTGGCAGCCATCTTTGCCTCAACCCTGTTGCTTTTTTCAGCATTCTTTCCTCACCTGCCATATTAAGAGTGTGACCAACTTAAAAAGCAATTAATAATAAATGTCAAAGTCTGGGAACTCTGTGAAAGCTATATCTGCAATGGCAGATCCTAAAAATATACTGCATACCCATTCCTACAGGGCTCTCCTTTGCCAGAGGGTCTTGCCCCTATTCAGCAGATGGGACACAGCAAAGAGCACAGGGAATATGCCCAAGATTACATTGGATTCTACAGAAGGAGGTGTCATGACCAGTTCTTAGCTCCAAATAGGCTAACCTCTATGATCACCTTTATAAGCGAAGGCAGAAAACTAATGAAGAGCATCTAGTAGATACCAGAAAAAAAGCTTAGAACTTCACAACACCTGTTTAACGCAAAATTCAATAATTAATTATTTTTAGAAGATGTTGGAGGTAGGCGTTTATTTATTTATTTATTTTTGGCTGTGTTGGGTCTTTGTTTCTGTGCGAGGGCTTTCTCTAGTTGTGGCAAGCAGGGGCCACTCTTCTTCGCGGTGCGCGGGCCTCACTATCGCGGCCTCTCTTGTTGCGGAGCACGGGCTCCAGACGCAGCAGGCTCAGTAGTTGTGGCGCACGGACCTAGTTGCTCCACAGCATGTGGGATCCTCCCAGACCAGGGCTCGGAACCCGGGTCCCCTGCATTAGCAGGCAGATTCTCAACCACTGCGCCACCAGGGAAGCCCCTAATTAATTTTTTCAGACTGACTCCAGCTAATTCCCCCAGGGAATCACCCTAACACCAGCCAGTCATGTGACCCAATGGGAGCCTCCATCTTCTTACTTGATCCCCCCTTCCCAGCCTCACTGATTGGTCCAAACTGGGTCAAGAATCCCACCAATGAAAGCCTGCGACACTCCTCATCCTCCAGGACTTGCCACCGAAGCTCTGCAGTAGGAGGAAACGAAGACAACATAGAGAGGACACACTCAAAGGGCCGATGCGCCCTCACGGGACAGCATTTCAGTTGTCCCTTTAGCAAGCTCTACCTCTGCCATTCCCAAAAGTTAGTTATGGGAATCAAAGAACTCCCCTTTTCCTTGTTTAAACTTGTTCCGGTTGGGTTTCTGATACCTGTCACTACAGAGTTCCATTAAAGGAGTTTTGTGGGGTTTTTTAATGTTCTATACAAAGGGGGAGGGCATTCCAGATTAGGTAACTTTGCTCTAATAAGGAATGGTGCCCAACACCTTGGCCGCCCCATCTAGCTCCAAAACCTTGGCCGGTCCATTCCACTACACCATACCAACCCACCACTCCTACTAAAATCCTATACACTAAACAGGACCCCAGGGCATTTGGTGAGGCCCTTAGTTTGCCCTTAGAGTTTTCACAGAGGTTGTCTCCAAAATACATATGTGCATATTCAAACAAGTCACCAGCAAACACAGAAGGCCCCTTCTCCCAAGTAAGCTCCAAAATGATTAAACGTGGACTTCTCCAGGTCTGTGTGTCTGTGTGTAACATTGTGTGTGTGTGTGTGTGTGTGTGTGTGTGTGTGTGTGTGTGTGTGGTCCATCTCACACACCCCACGCAGCACCGTTCTATTACTAGATGTGATGGAACACAGGACTTCTACATTGTGGAAGTGAATATTAACAGACGAGGAAGATATCTGTAGAATTAGTGCTTAGAACCTAGAGTTGGAAATTACCAAGTGGAGCTCCCCAGCACAAAAGGCTCCACCAGTGTTTGAGTGAACAAAGTGTTTGAATGCCCTGAGTGAACACGCTAAGCACCCAGTGTATACACAGTCCCCCAACAAGCAGAAGACCAGATGGGTCTACTTCTTCAGACACGTCCCAATTCCATTTCTGAATAACGTCCGAGTGTTTGCGGTTGTTCGCACGGCCCCAGCACATACTCCTGGAAGGCTTCTGTGACTTAGTCTGGCAGAAAGAAACAGGCTCCCGTTACAGACATACTTCTCCCTCTGAGCTAGACACACCATCGTGCCCACCACATCCACCATCCGCCCCTGAGGAGGTCCACCCCACCCTGGGCTGCACCCCACCATGTGCAAGCCCCTCTCTGATAACTGGACTGGAGACAGCATGTTACCCAAGGACAGCCAAGGCTGGACAGTGGCCATCAAAAGGCACAGACACCCCAGCCAAACAAGGGGCAGGGAACAAAATTCTCCCTCTTGGTTTTTTAGGGTTTTGGTTTACTTAATCGGGAACTCAGAATAAACTGGGACATAGAGAAGAAGTCCATGAGCTGAAAGGGCCGAGGTGGAACGTGAGTGTGGAAGTGAGGAGAACAGGGGACTCGGGCAGAGAGCATGAGGGTGCAGAGAGAAAGTGGCCTGCAGACTGGGAAGGGATAAGAGATGATACACAAAGATGAGAGGAGACAGGCCAAGGGCTAAGTAACATCTCGGCGTGGAGCAACTCCTGCCCTGCCGTCCCTCCAGCAGCCTGGGGTTGGAAGCAGTCCCCCAGTCCCAGGACCAACGGCCAGCGGCCCCGCTCCAGCTGTTGAATTCCTGTCCGTGTCTCCAGGAGGCCAAACCACCACAGCAGCATCTCTTCTTCCCGATTCTCCTGTGTAGCCTTAAAATAAACCCCGCAAGATTCACAGGCACCGAACTGCATGCTTTGTTCCCCAAGCCCACATCCTCCCCGCTTTCCAAGAATCCTGGACCACTCACAAGGGCTTCTGGGTCATCACCATTCACATGTGCCCATTTTTACCCAAATAAATAATCTTGTTCACTGTCAACAGTGCGCAAGAGTGTACAGAGCAGAGGGGCCGTGAAAACCCTGTACACAAAAAATCGTCATATTTTGTTCAAAATGGGAAGTTGGTGTAAGCTTCATGAGTCTTTTTTTTTTAAAGGGGAGTTAAGTCTACACTGTTCTCACGTGTCATAAATGGTCTCCCAGGACTGTTATCTCCTCAGCAGGTTTAATAAGGCACTTAAGACTTAACAAAATACTAACTTTCTAAAAGGGACTTCAGAGTTTAACTGAAGTCCATAAAGTTATACCAAATGCCATGGAGGAAGACATGTCCCCAGTTAGTGGTTCTGCGGCCTCTCCCGTTGCGGAACACAGGCTCCGGACACGCAGGCTCAGCGGCCATGGCTCACGGGCCCAGCCGCTCCGCGGCATGTGGGATCTTCCCAGACCAGGGCACGAACCCGTGTCCCCTGCATCGGCAGGCAGACTCTCAACCACTGCGCCACCAGGGAAGCCCCCAGTTAGAGGTTTTTAAAGGGTACCCAGAGATGAAAGAGTGAAGAACAATTTGAGGAGAATCCTAGCCCTCCAAGATTATAAGGCTCTGTACACTGACCCTATTTTCCATTTTACAGTCACAGCAGAGGCAGAGATCGTTGAATCACTAAGTTTCCAAGCTATAAAGGACCCAAAAAAACCCCAATCATACATAACCCCTATTATCTTTTTTAAAATCTATGAAATAAAACATGCCAAGACTTGCCCAGGGTCACGCGGCAAGTTTCTGACAGGAGTAACAAAGGACTCAGGCTCCCTGGGTCTGAGCCCAGGCCTCATTCCCTCCTGGCCTGGAATTTAATTTTCAACACATTTAAAGTTTCTGCGAAATCTAAACATAATTACATCAAAAGTCTAGCACTACTTATGAAATCTAACAGAAAAATATATTGCCTCTCAGAAGCTTCACCAGAGAAGCTTGGCAACAGAGAAAAATTATGGCCAAGTATTTCGGAGGGGGGGTGGGGGGTACATAGAGGTTTGTGGATAATAAAATCACTTCCAGCCCAAACTGACCCACATTTAGAAGTCCAGATCCAGTCAATCTGACATCAGTCAATTCTGTGCTGCAGTCGAAGCATTTGAAAATTTACTTTGGGCTGAGTATCACCAGAAGATTCTTCCTGCCACTGGTCTGCAGTTCATTTCTTTGTATGACAACCTCAACATCCAGGACTCCGGTCCTTCTGGAGCTCATCCTACAGGCTCTTAACTGGTAGATTTAGTTCAAGGTCCTCAAAGTATACATCACTGTCCAATTCACATAGTATGTTCATAACTGTGGGCTTTTATGTTGATTTATTCAAAACCGCTCGTGGCAGAAACACATACTCTTTGGGCCGTTCTTCCACTGTGTGTTCAAATGCATCACATTTACAGTAAGGTTAATGCGAGGTGCCCATTCTTCCCGAGGGAATACAGAAGAGCGGGAATACATTAAATTCTCAAATACCGCCTTCTGATAAAGCGTCTGTAATCACTGTTCCCATTGCTGCTTCAGCCCAACCCTTCCAACGGGGAGACGGGCTAAGGAGAGGTTGGAATGTGGACATATTTTCAATGGTGTGCTGATGGAGAAGCAAGCTTTGCACAGCAGCCCAGATTCATCATCTATCAATACTAGCAACTCCCTTTAATGGTCAAAAACAAGGTGAAAACTTGGAATTGCAGAATCTTCATTAACAGAATCCTGTAAAATTGGTCCACGTGATCTTCTAAGTGCTGATCTTTGGCCGATCCTGTCTCAAGACTCTGATTTGCTTTCATTCTTTCAGCGCAGCTTAAAAACCTGATCCCTAGGGGCTTCCCTGGTGGCGCAGTGGTTGAGAATCCACCTGTCAATGCAGGGAACACGGGTTGGAGCCCTGGTCCGGGAAGATTCCCACATGCCACGGAGCAACTAAGCCCGTGCGCCCTAGAGCCCACGAGCTACAACTAATGAAGCCCGTGTGCCTAGAGCCCCTGCTTCACAACAAGAGAAGCCACTGCAATGAGTAGCCCCCGCTCACCACAACTAGAGAAAGCCCGTACACAGCAACGAAGACCCAACACTGCCAAAAATAAATTAATTATTTAATTAAAACAAAACAAAACAAAAAACCTGGTCCATACAAATCCTACACCTTTACATGATTGGAAGTGGGTCTGGAAGTTTCTTACGTAGCGTTCTTTTGAAATTTAGAGTTCCAAACCGCCCAGCTTTCATTCAAATTATAAACGAACACAGGCATAGCTCCTCCATCCTAAGATCCGCATTGTTCCTCCATGTTGACATTTCTGAAATTTAGACGCATGTGATAGGTACAGAAATTTAACACAGTAGTGTTTCTTTACTCCCTGAAAATGTGTTATTAGATTAAAGGCATATCTTACAACTGTTGGTGTATTCGATTTAGAAAACACGGTACTGCCAATAGTCATTGTCATACATTTCTCTGGCAGGTTCTTGCCTTCACACACACACACAAACCAAATAATAAGAACTGACATAGCTTTATTTTGATGCAAAAGACTTATCTGCAAAGCCCTCCAAGTATTAGTAGCACCCCCCTCCTAAACATTGGGCAAAGCAACATATCCTGTTTGAAAAGCTGTTTCTCTACCAGACCACCTGACTCATAACACCTCTCATTCCTGACTACAATCCGAGAGGGAGATAGTTACTATTTTCCTCACTTTACTGATAAGGACACAGATTGGTAACTTCCCAAGCTGACAGAGTGAGGAGCCCGCGAGGCAGGGTGAAAACCAAAGGGTGTCCATCTCCAAAGCCAGTGCTCTTAACCGCTAGGCTCCACAGCCCTGCCCCTTCAGAAGCCATGCTTATCCCCCTTCTTTACAGACGAATAAGCTGAGGCTCCATACTAAGCCATCAAGATGAAGATAACGTAACTGCAAGTGGAGAGGCCGGCCGTAGGAGCCGGATACTGTGTGAGTTTGGAGGCAGGAAGTACTTTTTCCAATGCACTAGGCAAAAAGTACAGGATGGTCCCAAATGGCACCCCTAAGATAATGAATGAAAGAACAAATCAATGAATACGTGTGTCCTTTACTTTGCATACCTGAGTATTTGGGATAAAGTTTCCACTTATATGAATGGATCTATGGATGCCTTCTCATCTTTGCCCTTGACCCCACCCGAAATGTTTCCCAAATGTTTGGATATTCCATTCCATACTTCTAAACAAGAGGCTACTTTCCCTACATTCAAAACAGGCCTTCTGCCAACCCATGAGATTGCCGGCCTGGTAAACAGCCCTCACACTGGCCACACTAACAACCTGCCTTACTCTGGGTTCCAGAAGGAGTAGGTGGTACCGAAGAGAATGCAGCCTCTGGGAGCTAGAGCCCTGCCTGACCCAACTTCCTGGCTTATAAATTCAATGAGAGGCAGGCCAGGGAACCTGGCTACGCTTACTTTTCTCTCTGGAGAATGGGATAACCTGTGCATCATTTACTCAAAGCCTTCTTGTCACTGGATGAGTATGTGGGGAAACATTATTTAGATGAGTATTATTTAGATGAACAGTTACTAGTGGTAACAATAGCAGTAAACAAGTTCAATTGCACGGCCCACTACTCAACAAACTCTGGCGAGACACTTATTTATACTTCAGCTGAAAATCTATGAGCCTGCCTAGAGAGGGGACGAAATTTCACTTGAAGGAATGACAGAATATTTTCCCAGGCCCTCGGCTGCTTCATTAATGCTTGCCTTATTTGGGGAAAAAGAAAAACTGGCTGAGGCATCCGTGGTAGTTTTACATGCCGTGAACTGGCAATGTTTTGGAACAAAAAAACAACTTTTGCGCTAGGGTACTTATGGCATCATTATCGCATTTTCCAAGCCCGGCTGCCGCGCTGCCAGGGAAAGAAGGAAGGAGCTGGGGAACAGTAGTACCTTCACCAGCGGCAGGGCTGAAACAAGGGGGCTTTAGAGTAAATCTTGGTCCGTGTGCACATTTATGGCAAAATAACCCATGTGCATTTACCTTATAAAAGTGTTACAGGTAGGCATACTTATGTAATTTATTTAATGTTCTTTAACATCCATGCTTACTTGGGTTTCATACAATTTATTAAGTTTTCAGTCTGCCTGCAGAAATGGGAAAAATAAAAGCAGATGTGAACGGACTACCCCCATCTAAATGTTCACCAACCTCCTGCAAAGCCTGGAACCAGCTAGGAAATACCTCTGCGGCCACCATTTGCAGCCTGCCCTGGGCGGGGCCCTCGCTTCTATCCAGGAGAAGCCTAACCTTAAAGGTACAAGGGTCTCTGCAGCTGAGTCAAAGAATAAAAATCTCAAGCAAGAAAAGCTTGATGCCTGATTGGAAGCCTGGTAAACATCACAAAGGAAACAGTCCCCATTCAGGAGATAAAAAGCAAGATGGTGGAGTCCCAGCCAGACCCAGCCAGTCCTTAAGAGTCTCCAAGTAGCAACGTACTCCCCCTTCCTCCTTCCTCCCAGGAGTCCCCTAGACTTGTCTATTTCAGGAACCCCACAGCCTTTTAGGAACCTCCTTAAACCTGCCTGGATGACACACAATCCACCCATCCAACAGAACACATATAACACACTTGTACTTGCAGGCACGCACATCGGTGAGCGTGCACGGACACGGACTCACACACACCCTTCTCCTGCTCTGCCTGTCCTTCCTGCGCTTGGCCCTGTGGTTTCATATTTACCACATCTCTCAGCACATTCCCCTTTTTGCTAAATAAAAACTCTTTCAGGGGCTTCCCTGGTGGCGCTCGTGGTTGGGAGCCTGCCTGCCAATGCAGGGAACACGGGTTCGAGCCCTGGTCTGGGAAGATCCCACATGCCGCGGAGCAACTGGGCCCGTGAGCCACAACTGCTGAGCCTGCGAGTCTGGAGCCTGTGCTCCGCAACAAGAGAGGCCGAGACAGTGAAAGGCCCGCACACCGCGATGAAGAGTGGACCCCGCTCGCCGCAACTGGAGAAAGCCTTCGCACAGAAACGACGACCCAACACTGCCAAAAATAAATAAATAAATTAAAAAAAAAAAAAAAAAAAAAACTCTTTCATTGCTCTTTTCGTGGCCCCTTTTTCTTTCTCCGGCCTCTGGCTCCTTGGGAGAAGCTCAGAATCACCCAATTGAGGGGTCTCAAGAGAAGCCAGACCGGAGGAGAGGGAGGGCTGGGAGGCAGAGGTAGTAGATTCAATCCAACAGCTTCAGGTAATAGAATCAAAATACTGTCCGGTGTCGTTTCCTTCAGCTCACAGAGCCCACACTCCTTCCTGGGTCCACCCAGGGTCCACTGAGGCTCCCACCTCCTCCGCTCTCTCCCCGGCCCTCATCGCTCCCTCCAGCCAGAGCAGGGCCGTATCTCAGGCCATCTCGGCCCATTCACCAATACAGACGGTTCTGTAAAATGTCACTGCTTCATTGTTTAAGAAACTGGGAGGAAACAAGGAGTATGTGTTTGGCCCATCATAAAAGCAGCCTAAGAGTTTGGTTTGGGGCCCCGAAGCCAATGACTGTCAAAGGGGAAGTTTATTAGTAAATACAAGCATTAGCCTATCATCAGAGAGTGTTTCTCTCTAAGGTCAAATTCACATCTCCAAATATTACTGCGCTAAGAACAGAAGACATGTAGACAGCGTGTGTGTGTGTGTGTGCGCGCGCGCGTGTATGTGTGTGTGTGTGTGTGTGTGTGTGTGTGTGAAGGGGAGATTGTTGGATTGTTTCATGAGCTAACAGCTATTTCTTGAAGTTGAGCTATTTCCTAAAGCTGGGCTTAGGAAGGCTATCCCCAGAGAGATGACAGGAAGTGTGGGACTTCATAACAGAAACACTGTCCCAACTGTGAGCTCTGTGGTCAAGTAGGGGAGAGAAGGCTAGAATGCAGTTCCCAGGTCCAGAGTTCATTCAGTACATTGTCTTCCCTAATGTAAAATGAGAAAGATGAGAAATTTTATGCACAGTCCCCCCTGATTATTCATGGTATATGTGTGTCTATAAACACACACACATTCATCCCCCCTCCCCCCACCTCTGTTGTTAATATTTAAGGAAAAGCATCAAACCCAATTTATTAGTCAATCTTTGGTAGTAAAGAGTTCAAAATGAAACCCTCATTTATTTATTAAGACCCCAGAGTGTCCCTCAGGCCCAAGACCCCAGGGGATTGTAACAGACCACAAAGCCCTGACCTCCTGTCTGGCTTCAACCCCTTCCCCAGCTTAGACAACTCAGTTGCTATTGAAATATCTAATGGGCCCTTAACTTGGCTGATGTTTTACCTAGTTGGCGTAAATGAAATAATCTGGTCTGGAAAGACTAAACTTCACTATTATCTGTTATCCCCTCACTGGCCACACACCCCTCCTGCCCAAAAGGGGAGGGAAACAAAAAAGGGGGGGAAAAAAAAGCGCTAGGGCCGTACAAGAAACACACAAGAAACACACAACAAAGAAATGTGACCAAAGGCAGTAAAAGACACCCCTAACATCAGGAAACTGTTAACTTATATTCCTACCGGGTTTTACCTAGGCTTTTAGGGAAATGCGGTGCGGTCCACCTTCTCGTGGCTTCACATGGATGTATTCTGCGGGCACATGGGAAGTTAAGAACTAACTGGGCACTAAGGTGCTTCCAGGCTCAGCGTGAGGCAGCCACTTCCAAGATGGCGCGGCAAGAGTGAGTAGAGGTTGGGCAGAGAACATGGGGGTCTGAGGAGGGCCTCCTGAAGATGCCTCCCGAGTTTAGCCATGGAAGAGGCAAGAAGGACTGAGGCTCAGTCGTCTTCATAGAATTCATTTCTTCCACAGCAATAACATTTCTACTGAACAGTTATGCCCAAACTCTTTCAGCCATGGTGTAAGTTTAACCTTTCACTCTCCATGCCCTCCCCCAACCCCAGCAGAAGTTTTCTAAGAGGAGTCTCCTATCCTTTGTTAACAACAAGAATAAACAGATGTAGAAAAGACGGTATTTGCCCCTTTCCTCCTATTTCTTCATGTCATGCTTCCAAAGCTCCCTTTACCTCTAAGTCACCAGAGATTCTTTTAGAAACATCTTCTAGCTCTTGCGTAGGAAGAGACTGAAAACACCCATACTCTCAAGGGGGCAGGTAGTGCCAACTTTTAACTCTTAACCTGCTGGTGTGGCCACCAGCTGACAAACTGGGAATTCCCTTTGTCAGGAAAAAGATCAGAATATAGACTGTATGGTTCCAGCGGAGAATCGATAACTGTCAGAGTGGGGAAAAGGGAGAAAAGGCAGACACTTAATTCACTGCCTTTCATCTCAATGGAAGAACAAATTTCCTAGGTGACACAGTCTTTTCCCTCCTCCAAAGTCTTGTCCAGAGAAGACCACAGGAAATACTTATGATTTGAATGTGTCAAATTAGTGCCTGCAATGATTATTACAAACATGCTCATGAATACCTAGACATAAGGGAAAACTGAAGACTGAAGTTTTACAAGTCGTTGGAGAAGTTATGCCCATCCCTTAAATTAAGGAAATATGTCTGAAAAGCGGCAGTTTATCCTAGTCAGCATCCAAGGTAAAGACACTGGGCCTCGGCACACACTCCGTCCAGGAGGGGCGGGTGGACCTGTCATCATCCCTGTGCTCTCTGTGAAGTGACCGAGAAACGCAAACCCCCCATCCAGCAACTGGGGGACATGCCAGCCAGTAACCCCAAACGTCACTGAGCTGCCTCGTGAGAGAAGTTTAAACTTCTTGAGAACTTAACTTACCTGGAAGAAGGGTGTCCTTAGCTCCCCGAATAATAGATAAAGGGGAAAGAGGGTAAATATACACACAGAGCTTGACAATGGATTCCCAAGACCTCCTGCATCTGTGACATTATCAAACAGCTTACTTGACTCCCACCCTTAAGACCTCACGGCTCCCAAGTGAACAATGTGAGATCTCTCCCAGACATGAACTTTGATGCGGCTCAGTGAAGCCAGGGCTCCCCATGGCAGCTACAAACTCCTCTTCACCCGGCAGCCGGCCACCCCTTACTGCCCCCTCGCTCCAACCAGGGCAGCAAAGCCCACCGGTTCCCAGTGGTGCCCTCGCCCTTGGGGAGGCACCCTCCTTCCAGCACCCTCTGCCCTAGGTATTTTGGGCACGCCACGATCACATGGTGTACCAATTTATGCTTCCGCATCTAGAAACACAGTCTTCTGGGAAAAACAGGCTCTTTTCGGTGTGGCTAGGGAGTTTTGCCACAGCTTGTAATTTTGGCTAAGGAAGTGATTTCCTGTCTGACAGGAAGTGGGAGCCAGAGCTGAGTTTAGCTGCTGCAAACCTCTGGCTTAAAAGTTAAAAAGGAGAGAATGGCAACCACTTCTACTTATCAGGGAGTCAGAAGCCGAGTCTTCCAAGAACATGAACCTCTCCCTTGACCCCTATTTATTAAAACAAGTTTATCTAACAAACAACCCCAGTGCCTTCTGTCCCGAAAACGTGAGCTGGGTCTTTGCTTCTATAACAACACAGTCCTTTTAAAGCTTCTAAGGACATAATTACCAGTTGAGTTTTGAACTTTGCCCAGGTAAAGGCTGATACCAGGCTTTGCTATTTGTTTCTCTAATCAACTGAATTCAAGTGTGAACACAATTCTGGACTTCTTTTGTACCCATTTCTCCCTAAAAGATATAGTTGCTTTTACCCCTTTCTTCTTCACTAAGTGAATTTTTATGGATAGTAGAATATGTTTTCTTTTATAAAATTCTAACCACTTGATTTTTATTCCATCAAGGCATTTTTAAGATAAAATTCTAACCACTTGATTTTTATTCCATCGAGGCATTTTTAAGACGAACAGACACTAATAGGATATCAGCTGAAAGCTAAAATTCAAATTGTTATCAGAAATCCTGCTTCCTTCCCTAACCCCGCTGTCATATCCACTGGGGGCAGATAACTTACAGGGTAGCTATCTTTAAAAGCTGACAATATGCAAGGCTAACATTCAAATTTAAAAGGAAACACCCTGCTCTCCCTTCTCTCTCTCCCTCTCTCCCTCTCTCTCTCTCTCTCTCTCTCTCTCTCTCTCTCTGTCTCTCTCTCACACACACACACACACACACACACACAAAACTGTACCCAGGAATATGGACTTGAATGGCAGACGATTAAGAAAGAAACAAGCCACACTTTTCCTAACACTTACTGACATCTTTAATAGTTTCTAAATAAAAATGCGATTTTCTGTCTTTTTTTTTCTTCCTTCTCAAAGCAATTTCCCAGCCAGCCTTGGGCAGTAAACAGTTAATATTCCACTCTCCCCTGCTGCCTTGAAAACCAAGGAAACAATTGAGACATTGTCCAGTGAACAAGACTCCCAGGGACTGACATTTTTGTTTATGTCCCAGTTCTCAGCCTGTCAATTTCCACTAGGCTGCCTGACCTGCACCAATACAGTTCACTGTGAGCTGAAAGGGCTCTGCTTCATTTATTTTATTAAAGCTTTGGTGTCTGTTTTTGATTCAAACTCCAAACCTCCCCACCCCCGCCATTTCCCCAGAAAGTTGCCTCCTAACTTGGAGGCTGTGTTGCAATTCCTTCTTGGGACACGTTGCCAAGAAAAGTAACAAAATATTTTTGAATACCAACGTTTGCATGGTTTTGCCAAAGTGTGTGTGTGTGTGTGTGTGTGTGTGTGTGTGTGGGTGGGTGGGGTGGGCTACCCGAACGCCGTCGCCCAGCCTTGAAAGCCTCGTGTTTTTACGGAGTCCTGAAAATATTCCACTGAAATGTGTCCATAGGAGTGGATACCTACGGTGACCTAACATCCAAGCTCTGGTGCTTGGAAAACATATAAAAATCCACAGATACGTCTGAAAAACCCAAACTTCAGGTTCAAAAACAAAAAGGGTACATCAATATTTTCCTCCCAACCAATGCCCCTGCCTGACTAATTGTACAAATTCCAGCCCCAAAGCTCCCTCCCCGTCCTACCTCCCCAGTCCTTCCCATGCTCCAACGACTACCCGACACTAGCCTGTTTGAGTAGGGGGGCTGCACGAGTGTTACTCTGGGGCCCCGCTCCTGACACTTTATCTCCATGAAAAGCACATACAGCAGCGACCATTTCCTGTTTGCGGAGTGGGCATGAACCAAATCACACCCCGTGCAGCAGCTATGGAATCCCACAGCATATAGCATTGTGTAAGGATTTACTATGGAATAAAGGCAGCAAAGCTCTCCTGCTGCGTCATATCAAATCCTGTCACTCTGCGCCTGGAGGTCTCTCTCCTTCCCACTGACCCAAGCCCATCTCTTTCCATTAGGGTACCCCCCCCACACACACACACACACGCACGCGCGCTCACAGTCCCAGACCCAAAACCTGAAACTTTTACAAGGAACAGGATATTTGAGAACTTGAAAGCCACATGGAGCCAACTTCCATCAGTCCTCCTAGATTGCTCCAGTTAAGAGGCATAGCCCCCTCTTTTCACAAGCCGACCAGGAAGCCAAAGGATCAGGCTGGGGCTGCCAGCTGTCCCAGAGTGAAGTCCACGGTGAAGTCCATATCGCACTCGATCCTCAGGCACCCCACGCAAACTCTGTATGAAAACCACATTTTCCAACTAACCATCTATACCATTCTTTTCCTTCTCACCCTCTCCAAAAAGAGCGTTTCTCTACCTTCCCATTGCAATTCTTTGTTTAGAATTGAGGATGCCCCAGCCCCTTTTCACCTCTGTTCTAAAGGGCGTCTTCAGACCCTTTCAGAGTCTCCTCAGCGTCCCCAAGCTCAGGTCATCAGACACTGAAATAAATGGTGATACTTTTATGGTATATCTGAATGTAACAGGCTCTTCTCTCCCATTTCCTAAAAGGAAGCCCTGTTGGGCAGTCACAGGTTGTTCCCGAGCCAAGGTTGAAAGGCAGAATCCCTAAGGGCCAAAGGTAAGATTGTAACATTTACAGTCCCCAGTTCTCCCCGCTTTCAAGGCCCTAATGAACCAGCCTCCGGTCCAGGCAAGGCATTAACTCCTTCTTGCCAGAAGGTTCCATTCGCCCCGCTGGGTGAGCATCACAGCTCTGGAACCTCGCACGGTTCCAATCTCAGCTGGGGCACTGTCTTCTTGGGGAGCCCTCCGTGACCACCCCATCTAAAATGGGGAGCCCCCAGCCCGTGGTGCTTCTCTGTCCCCCTGTCCTGCTTCATCTTCTCTGTGGCTCCTACCATGATCTTAAATGACCTTGCTCCTTCTCAGTTGGAAGGAGAGCACAGTGAATAAGATCGTGGCCACTTCCTTCCTTTCTGGGCTTCAGTTTCCTCATCTGTAAAATGGGCATATAATGACTGATGATAATAATAACACCTCTGTACTCTCCAAATGGTTGTTAAGGATCGAAGTAATACATGGAGAATCTGGCACATAATATAAATGCTCGAAATATTGTTTTTATTATATTAATATTATTTCATCTTTTTCATATCATTTATTTACTGGTTTGGGTCTGTATGCCCTCCCCATCCATCCTGCCTATAGAATAGAAGCTCCATAAGAACAAGAATATTTTCTTGCCCATTGATATATTCCTAGCCTGTCTCCTTATGGGTAATCACTAAATATTTGTTGGACGTTGTGAGAGAGAGAAGGAAAAGGGGTGGCGGGTAGGAAAAGGCAAATGTCTGGTTTTTCAGTTTGAGCCATCAGTCATCATCCTAATTATTATTACCTATTCAGAATAGCTTTCCTCGACTGACATAAAGGGGCAAAGACAAAAAAGATCTTCATTGGTTAGCAGGTCTGTGGTCTTAAGACACACTTAGACCAGATGACATTTGCATACTGGCTTCCTCACTTCCCCCCACTTCCTGGAGGAGGAAGAGTCAGGGGGTATTGGAAGGGCCTGCTCGGCAGAGCCCAACACAGGGACCAAGTCCTGGGAAACAGCCCTCAACTAGGCGTCCTCCCCAGCCTGCCCATCTGAAGTGACAATGCTTTTCCAAGTGGTAAATGAATCATGTCAGACCAAAAGCCATTTTAAAAGTACACTTTGTAAAAAACCCGTACTACAGCACATTTCATTTATTAATTATGCTATGGATTAGGGATCAAAGTGGTAGAAATCTCAGTGTACTCGAAATAAATGGCTTTTGCGGTTACCTAAATCCTCGGAGTCCACTGGAATGTAATTCCTTAGGCAAAAACAGCTTCCCAGACTTCTTGCCTCCACCCTCACAATAATACAGAGGAGGGTGATCACTCAGCATCAGACCTGCATGATGCAATGATTTGGGCTTTTAACGTTTTAGTCTGTGAAACATGGAACTCTTCCTTTTGAACTGCCCTCCTAGTGATGGGTTTAGTTTCTATTATTGAATCTCAAATCCTTCCCCTTTTCCTTCCTGTCTTCCACCCTCACTCCCTCTTTCTTTACAATTAGATTCAACTAGAAAATAACCTATAGAGAGGTTGGAACTCTAACAAATTCCAAGTAACTTTCAAGAAGGCAATGGGGTGTAATATTAAGCACACAAGCTTTGTGGTCAGAAAGATCTGGATTTGAATGTTGGCTCTACCACTTACCTCATAAATTTAACTTCTTTAAGCTTGGGTTTTTTATCTTTAAGTGGGGATAAAATCACCTACTTCAAGGAGGGCTGCTGGAAAGATTGATGAGGTAAAATAAAGCAAGCTTCTGTCCAGAGCCGGGCACCAGTACCTCATCAATATATGACCAAGACTTATTTATTACCTTTGTACTTCCTTATTTTCCAGATATAGGTCTGGTCCACAGTTTCTGCACCTTGCTCCAAGTGAGTTGTTTTAATCATATTTAAATTCTAGTTTAAAAAAAAAAAAAAAACCAATCCTCTGACTTAGATTCCTACCAAAGAAAAGTAATCTCCTTACACGTGACTATTAGATAGCAGACGCGCAAACAAAATCACAGCTCCTACACCAACTACTTGCAGATTTGGAGCTACTTAAAGTAGGTACAAAATGAAAGCACAGGGGGAAAGGGTGACAAATTTTAAGGCATTAAAATTTAAAACTTTATTATTTAAAAACCCATCCAAGGGCTTCCCCGGTGGCACAGTGGTTGAGGGTCTGCTTGCCGATGCAGGGGACGTGGGTTCGTGCCCCGGTCCAGGAGGATCCCACATGCCGCGGAGCAGCTGGGCCTGTGAGCCATGGCCGCTGAGCCTGCGCATCCGGAGCCTGTGCTCCACAACGGGAGAGGCCACAACAGTGAGAGGCCCGCGTACCGCAAAAAAAAAAAAAACCAAGCAAAGTTTTAAAACATCACAAACTGGGAGAAAGTACAGTCATCCCTTAGTATTCATGGGGCATTGGTTCCAGGACACCCCCTCGCAACCCCAAACACACGTGGATGCATGCTCAAATCCCTTATGCGAAATGGTGTAGTATTCGCATGTAACCTACACACATCCTCCCTATACTTTAAATCATCTCTATTTATAACACCTAATACAAAGTAGATGCTATGTAAATAGTTGCTGGCACCAGCAAATTTAAGTTTTGCTTTTTGGAACTTTCTGGATTTCTTCAAGTATTTTCAATCCATAGTTGGCTGAATTCACAGATGCAGACCCCATGGATATGAAGCACTGACTATATTTCCAACACAAATCTCCAACTTATAATAAAGAGATCTTATAAATCAATAAGGAAAAACTATCTGATTCTTTATAATGAGCAGAGGAGTAAACCAGGCAAGCCACAGAGGAGAAAATAAACAATGACAAGATTGTCAACCTCAGGAGTCAAAGAAATGCAAATGAAAACATGATGTCACTGCACGCTGATCAGATTGGGCAAAAATTGTAAGTCTGACAAGTGTTGGTGAGACGTGGGGAAAGAAAGTGTGTATACTTCATACTCGTGATGCAAGTACTAATTGATCCAATCATTGCACAGAGTGTGATGACTGATATCATGTGAACTACGACTGAATATTAGCATCTTATGTCCTACCAATGATTCTATAGGGTATGAACCTCAGAGAAACACTCATACACGTGCCAACATACACCTACCCAAGAACGGTTACTGCAGCGTAATTTGTAATCTTAAAAACTTGTATGCAATCCAAATAACTATCGATACAGAAATGGGAAAACGGTGGTATGTCCATACAAAGGAATAGTACATAGCAATTAAGATGGGTGAATTAGATTTAAATGTACAACAAGGGTAAAATTCATACACAATGCTGAATAAGAGAATCAAGCTAGAGAATACTATGAAATATGAAACCACTTACCTACAATTTAAAAACCACTAACATTAATTGTAATACATTTTAATCCACATATGTATGTGCACAAAACTGTAAAAACCTGGACTGGGAAGACATCAAATTATAGCAATCGTAGTTATGTATCGGGAGGGAAGATTATGGACTACGGAGGGGAACACAGATTTGGTTTGGTTCTTTTAAAACACAAGGGAGAAGATTAATAATTGTTACCGTAGGTGGCAGGTACATGACTGTATTTGTTATATTATCCTTTTACACCATGAAAGAGTGAATGGTTGATAATCTGAGAAAAATACTCACTAAAGCCTTCCATCCCATGTCACATACCAAATAGATCTGATAATTCACCCACAAGTTTGCAGACACACACCTGTACTGCATGAAGGGAGGTATAATTTGAATGAATGGACGGCTCATCTTGATGCAACTCTCCTTTTGTTGGCTCCTTTCTTTTGCCACGAGTTCATAACTTGTCCTCCTAAAAACCCACAAAGCCTTGTTTCCTCAACAGGAATAAACAGCATCTCAAAGGCACAACATGCCTCCAAGTTTCCTGAAGCAGCCAGGTCAGCACCAGCCTGGCTATGTGCTTCCTCCCTACGGAAGCAAAAGTAACACCTATAGGTGAGAGCTCCAGTGCTGGAGTCAGACTCCCTGCATTCAAATTCCAGCTGGCCACTCACCACCTGTGTGACCCTGGGCAGATCATCACCCCACCCTCAATGAGTCTCAGTTTCCTCATCTATAAAACGGGATCATAACAATTGTTAACTCATAGGGTGTTGTGCCAATTCAACGTGACAATCATACAAATTACTTAGAACGGAAATTAGTAAAAGTAATAAATTACTGGAACAATAAAATTACTGGACCTAGTAAGTGCTCAATAAACCCCCAGCGTTATCATGATCTTAAGTACATCTCTCCATTTCTCAATGCACCCATTTCTTATCACAATGAGGCCTTTAGACCAAGAGAACTCTCCAGTTCCCTTTCAACATGCCAATCCATGATCAACTGTGAGATTAAAACAAAAGTCAGGAACAGGACAGTGAGCACGAAAGAGAACAAGTCTCTGGTCTATAATGTGCAATTCTGTTGGAAGTGAGGCCCCAGGACAGTGCTTGAGGAAAAGTTCCCCAAGCCCCTTCCCTTGGCTTCGGTTCTGACCTCTGGTATCACAGCCCCGCACCTAACAGGATCCGGACAATCCCCACCCTTGGCTCCAGATCCAGCAGATCCCACATTGCCAACTGAAAACTTGGGAGGAAATTCACACAGGCATCCAGACACCGGAACATTTGGCCAAACCCACCCCTGCTGGCCTCTGGATGCGGCGCTGGCCACCGCTGGAACCCCCGGCCACTTCCCCACGCCAATGGCCCGCCCTCCCTCTCCTTGACACACGCCCTCTCTGCCCACTCACTTATTCCACACAGATGTCCAAACACGCACTAGCTCAGCATATGTCTTTATTGCCTCTCAGTGGCTTATACTTTTCAAATCATGTTCTAAAGCTTAACCACGAGATTGTTGGCATGAGAACTGTGCTTGCGACTCACATCAGGCCTGGACTCATAGAGCAAAGAATAAATCAGGATAAAAGTTATCACAGGTAGGTACCAAAAACAAACTAAATAAACAAGGAGTTGGTTCATTTAAAAAAAAAAGGCCTCCCTTCTAAAATAAAAGTTTAGATAGCATTAAAGTTATCACCATCTTTAGACACATCTTGATTTTTTTAATAGGGCAACTTTTAACTGCAGGGTGGGAAGAAAGAAGAAATGTGGGCTTCATCCCTGAAGTCCATATTTTAGTAACTGTCAGAAATCTGTGTACGCCGCCAACATTTGCAGGTGTGATGCACAAAAAGTGGGCTGAATCTGCACATCACACATGGTCCACATCATGTCCTGCAAGACCTACTGGTCATGGAGGGCAAGGAGAGCTCCTGGCCGTGGGAGGAACTAAGTAAAATAAATCAAGGCGGCTGAGCCACAGGCCAGCTCCAAAGCTGACGTTCATTTTCTCATCCCTGGTTCAGATGAAAAATGTTGCTCTTTCCCATCGCTTCGTTTGGAAAAAATTTTTAAATGGTGAGTCATAAGAGTGTCCATCATAATGGACATTTGAATGGGCTCTGATAGACCCAGTAGAAGGCTCAATTTCTGACACTTTCCCCCCAAAGCAGAAATGACATTTGTGACACTGACATCCCTTACTCCATCCTCCTTCACCCAGATATTAATCCATCAGTGCCTCCTTTCCCTTGGAGCCATGATATATAAGGCCTCAGAATCTCTCTCAACACAACGCTCCAAACAGATACTACCTAGCCTCAGCCTAGGTACAAACACTGCACTCTGCTCACAGCCCTTGGAACAACAGTTTTTTGGTCTTTTGGAGTTGCAGGATCCTCCCCTGGTGCGTGTGTGTTTTATAGGAAAATGGACAGAACCTTCATCAAATAGTAAAGTTGTAATAATCGATATATCAAGCAGAAATAAACACCTGTATGCTCAGTTTGCCAGTAATTATCCATGATAAGAAAGCAGTGCTTCTAAAATAATATAAGTAAGTGTTAATAGGTAGAGGAGACCACTAGCACCTCCTTATTTATGTGGGTTAAGATCACATTTTTCAACAAAAAGGGGCATGCTTATTAGTACTATTAATTAACTGGGTGTTCCGTAATTATCCCAAATAACAGACATAAGAGCACTTTAGGGCAAAGCTGACTACGTTAAGTAGAAGCCAGAAGAGAAAACTGTGAAACTAAAAATATGAAATCAGGAATTTCATGAAAATGCCTCAAGTTCATTTTCAAAATCCCCCGTGACCACAGGAGCAAACCATGGAAACTGCCTTTTTTTTTTTCCTTTTTTTTTCACACAAGCCTCTCTCTAGAAATTGTTGGTGGGAGAAATTGTATATGGTATGTCTCCCTCAGATCAGCACAAATCAACCCAGTCTTAAAGAAGGCAAGTATGTTTCCTTCACGGGGGTCCCTATTTACATAGTAGCAGAAAAATCAGTTCAAGCTCCAGTATGTTTGAAAAAACTGAAACAGGAAACATTTCTTATAAGCCTAAGGCTTGCAAAATGATTGGCTAGAACTCCTTTGGTCGTAAGTGACAGAAAACCATCTCGAGACTAGTTGGCTTCCTTGGATAGTACAGGACTGGAGCTGAATACACATAATTAAATGGTATCATACAGACACCCCCGACTGCAAATGAGCACCCTCCATTCTGTGTGTGTGTGTGTGTGTGTGTCTGGAGGGAGTTGCAAAGAGCCACAGAGTTAGACCCTCTCTGCCTAGTGAAGGCTCCTAAGTATCTTTGCTTAAATCACGTGCCTGCCCCTTGCCCAGTCACATGTCTACCTGGACCAACCAGAATAGGGAAAAGGTAGTTCTCTATATTTAGGGGGAGAGGATGCTGTCAGCAGCAGCAAAACACACACACACACACACACACACACACAAACCCCACAAAACTGGCGTAGAAATAAATGTGGACTCTGCTCCATTGTTAACATTTGGTTTCATATACTGGAAGGTCAGTACATAGATGTTATTCTTGATTCCTGAAAACAACTTGATAATTTAAGAGGAAAGCATAATAAAGACTATGCCAATCAAGCACTTTGTGGAAATGGGATGGGAAGGGGTTTGAGGAAGAATGGAGGAGAGATGTTTGGCTGTACTGTAACCATGGAAATGGTTTCTCCCGGTCAAACACGCTTCTTCCATCTTTGACAATGTCTTGTTGCCTCGATCAGTACAATTTTGGCTTCAGACATTCCTCCATTTATGGGCTTTGGGGGAAGGGGGGCTAGCTACCTCTTCCCAAAAAACTATTTTCTCCCGAGTTTTTGCTGAATCATCCTAAATGTTTGCCCAGGAGCCCCTCCTGCCAGCCATGCTCCCCTTTCTTGTTACTGAGACCTTTTTTTTTTTTTTTTTTTTAGATTTTTATGTTCTCCCTCCACCCAGCAATGTTGGCTTCTCCCTTGAGTCCAAAAGGGCTAGGTAAAAACACTTCTCTCCGAATCTTATGTGCATCCCTGAGTCAGGTCTAACTGCAGGAGAATTAGAAAGGGGAAGGGTCAGACGTCAGGTCCAAAGACAAGTCTCAGTAATGGGGACCCCACACCCCCGTGGTCTCTGGGGGCCACGGAGACAGTTCAGTCCCAAGGCTTGTGGTACAGGCCTGCCTTCCTTCTTCAGCCTTTTTAAACACTTGCTACTTTCTTCACCCCGACACCTGGGCAACACAGACAATGTTCTCGTGAGAGAAACAGGCAGCTTGCGCCCTCCAGCAAGAAGAACAGGAGGCCTTTGCCCTACTGCACTTTGGCAAATGGTGAGCCCATTTCATTCAAGCCTATTAGGCAGTCTCGGTGATGCACTGAATCACGGCCCAGATCCACTCGCTACTCAGGCTCTGGCTGGAAAACAGATTGCATCATGCCTGCCAGAGTTCCTCACGAGCTTCTCATTGCAGACAGGCTATGGCTGCAGAGGCTGCACACATGCGGAGATGGGAGGGGCTCGGGCGTGATGCAGTGGGAGGTGGCCCAGACACCGACCACATCCCGCTGCACTAGCAAAGGACTGATGGACGGGGGCTCACTCACCCCCCCTCCTCCAGCCAACACGACACTCTAAGTGCGGCCCATCCTGGGCCCAATCGACCTGTATGCTCTCCATTCTGAGAGAATCTCCAGGTCCCACTTTCCAATCAGGTGACAGAGCTAAGTACCTGTTCATAGCTGCTCTGTGTCTCTTTCAAAGGACAATATCTATTCTCCAGGTTTTCAGTAGAAGTATGTGACATGATCTGTTTAAGGCCTTAAAAGGCCACCTCAAATATAGGAATGAAGTGTAGGGACCAAGGAAGGAAAATGGGAAATGACAAAAGTGCAAACTGGGGAGACTGGGGTAGGTGCTCTGGCAACGCGCCCCAGTGAGAGATGCCGGCAGCCTGGACTTCAGTGGTGATGGCAGAGGTGGTAAAAATTGGTTGAATCCACAGCTATTTTGAAGGCAGAGCTGATATGCTATGTGGATGGATTATGAGTCCACGGGACAGGCTGGTGGATTGAATGTGGGGCACGAGAGGAAAAAATGAGTTAAAGATGAACTCCGGGCTTCCCTGGTGGCGCAGTGGTTGAGAGTCCGCCTGCCGATGCAGGGGACACGGGTTCGTACCCCGGTCCGGGAAGATCCCACACGCCGCCGAGCGGCTGGGCTCGTGAGCCATGGCCGCTGAGCCTGCGCGTCCGGAGCCTGTGCTCCGCAACGGGAGAGGCCACAACAGTGAGAGGCCCGCGTACCGCAAAAAAAAAAAAAAAAGATGAACTCCAAGATTTGGGGCCCACGCAACTGGTGAATGTTGATGATCTTCACTGTGACAGTGAACAGTGGGAATGACAGGCTTGGTGGTGGAGAGAGTGGAAATAAAAGCTTTGATTCTGAACAAGCCAATTTTCCCATGTCTATTTGGCATCCAAATGGAGGTTGAAGCAGGCACTCGGGAGAGCACAGGCTGGAGAAAGGATCTGGATAATTGTCTGAAAATGGGTATTTCTGCCCATGGAATTCTGAGCAACTCCGCTCACCCAAGGGATTTTCACATCCTTATACGCATAATGGACATAACTATGAACTTTCCCATCCAGACCCCTCTAGGGTCCCTCTCTCTCTCCCTATTTCCCAAGTATACTCCAAGGGACAATTCTGAAATCCAGGTGTTCAATTCTATTAATTAATTAAAAGAGATAAAAATCTGACCTGCAACCCATTAACAAGCCAATCAGGAAATCACTGCACAAACCCTACATTGTTGAAAATACCCATTTCCCAATCATCGAATCTTAGATTTCCCAATTGGGTACCCCTTAAAAAAAAAACCTCAGGCATCCTATAACAGGATTCCTAAGGAACAGCTGGTTTAAACAAGATTGGGAAGAGACAGAAGCCCTCCAAGCCCAACCTTCTGGAGCTTCTGTGTGAACCACATTTACATAAATGCTACTGGGGTGACAATACAGGTTCCGCTGTGAGCTGGAATGTATAAGGGTGGATGGTCAAGTTAGAAAGCAGACACGTGGACAAGCTCTTGTGCTAAAACCAGAACGATGCTGAACTCTCTGTGGTAACAATGAAGTCACACTTGTTCCAGACAGAATCAACTCCTGTCTCTCACCAGAAATTGGTTTTCTGCTTAATTGACAAAGCACCACAGTAGGAGGAGAGAAAGCCACCTGCCAAGAAATAAAACCACGGGGCTCCTTGGCTTCAAGAAACTTACAATCTGGTTGGAGAAGCAAGCCCGATACCTAGAGTGAATCAGCCCGGCAAGAAAGGACAAGCAGCGCAGCACTGCTGCCAAATGAACAATTCTGTTTTATTTACTGGAAAGATAAACATGGGCAAATCCACGAGTTAAGCTCGAAGTCCATCCATGTTAATTTAAAACAAGCTCCCACGCTGGGATCTGGGTAAACAGAGCAGGTACTGAAACTTTCCAGAATATGCACTGACCTTGTCCCTGAAGATGCCAAGAAGAATTCTCTAGTCAAGCAGGCCTTAGGGACTCCTCCTGCAGTTTCCAAGCACCCAGAGGAGTCAACAGCCCGCCCTGAAGAAACCGACTCTACATAACCCAGAGCTTCCCTAAACCTCTTTCAGGAGGGAACCCTTTTCCTAGTAACCTTATTAACACTCAGTGACACAAATATCGGGAAACGCTAGCCCAGAGCTGCCAGAGATTTTTGCCCGCGAGCAGTCACAGCATTTGGAAATGGTCAAAACTGATTTGAAGCTGCCAGCCTTCCCCACACTCCCTGTGTGGACTGATCTTAAACACAGCAAGAAATGGCGTTTTTGAAAAGCAGGTATGGTTTCCCAGAAACATAATCCAGGATCATATTCTTAACAAGCTCATACACAGCATCAAATAAATAATATCTTGGCCCAATAACATGCTATTAAAAGAAGAGATAAGGGGCTTCCCTGGTGGCGCAGTGGTTGAGAGTCCGCCTGCCGATGCATGGGACACGGGTTCATGCCCCGGTCTGGGAAGATCCCACATGCCATGGAGCGGTTGAGCCTGTGAGCCATGGCCGCTGAGCCTGCACATCCGGAGCCTGTGCTCCGCAACGGGAGAGGCCACAACAGTGAGAGGCCCGCGTACCGCAAAAAAAAAAAAAGAAGAGATACTAAGAGGTAAAACAACTCTACAGTTCTTTGGAGTTATAAAAGTATACTCCAAGACTTCCAAAGAATAGCCCTAAATGGGCTGCATATATTCAGGGGGGCTAATAAAATGTATCTAAAGATTAGGGCTGCATATATTCAGGGGGGCTAATAAAATGTATCTAAAGAGTTACGCTGTATCTAAAATGAATACACATCATTCTGTATAACCATGATAACAGAAGCTGGCTTTAAAACCTGCGAACCATATAAGAAGCAATCATTTTGGTTTGCCTGTTTCGAAGGTGAAAGGGCTTAGGAAGGTTGACTTGGATCGGGCTGGTTGGGTCTCTTTTCTGGAGCAACATGGAGTAAGGGCACATCCTTCCAGGGAACCCTGAACTTTTTCTTTTGTTTAATTCCCCAGAGACAATATAATCATTCTGATCATGGTAAGGCTAACTGTCACACACTGCTGATAGTTATAAACACTGAGGCCTATCGGGAAGATATGTGTGGTTATGTATCAAGAACTGTTTAAAAATTTTGTTCTCTTTTACCTTTCCTCATAGTAATCTATCGTAAGGAAATAATACAGGATGGGGGTGGGGGTGAGGAGGGAGCACACAAAGATGTCCCTCACAGGATTATTTAGAGTAGCAGAAACAAAAGGAGATACCCTAAAGACCCAACAATACGGCACTGATTAAGTAAATTGGGGTATGATCATAGTATGGGCTATTATGTGCTTATTAAAAATCCTTAAGAATTTTAATGACATGGAGAAGTGCTTATTCACTACAGCGTTTTTTATTTTAAATAAATACAAGGCTGAAAACATTAAGCGCTACCATGAGCTCAAGAATGTTAAAAACAAATATAAATATTAATACACTCAGCAGAAAAAGTCTAGACAATTCGTAACATAATCTCTGAGTGGTAAGATTAGGGGCTCTTTTCCAAAGTGTCTACAATGAACATAAATTTGATGAATGAGGAAAGCTACACTTAATAATTAATGTCACTTATTTTAGAGGTAGGATTTTTCAATCAACAACGAGCAATTCCCATCCTTAAATAGTTTAAGATCAGTCACTGAAGATGTGAGTCACAATGGGGGATAATCTTGAAGAGGAAACTTGGTGATGAGGGAAGGATGCACAAGACATACCTTCTTTTTCTCAAGATGGGTAAGTGGAAGCAGCCTGAGCAGAACTGAACAGCAAAACACACATCAAGTCTGAGCGTTTCAAGGAGACAGATTTCAGTGCAATACGAAGACAGAACTTTAAGAACCCCTGTTCTACCAAAGGAAATGGTCTGCATCAGGAGATAGATGCCCCATCTCTATGTTCAAAAACAGTATGGCCAACAGAGGACTTCTGAGCAGTGATTAAACAACAGAAGGGACAGCACTGGGTGACACGACATGTGATTTGAAAGTTGTGAAACGTTCTGTGATTCTAATCTGAAGAGGATACAACTGAGCTTACACAATCCTTCCTGGTAGGATATTTCCATTGCCATGGTGGTCAGCTGCCACACCATGAACCCAAACCTCAAAACTTCAGAACTCCTCGCCGTAGAGTATTTTCTGGAAGGAGACAGGAAGCTTGGACTTTTAACCATAGACTGTTATGGACCATCCTGGGGTTTACTCCACTCTCCCTTTGAAGCACACCTGATACGATCTACCACGTCTTCCCTGAAGAAAGGTAACTGGGTTGCCTGGTTCTCAATGGTAGTTCCTCATAGCTCTCCTTATAAAAATACTAATATATGGGCAGGGCTCACAGGCTTGCTTTATATCCTTACACAAAACATACACCCTTAATCGTGGTTTTGTCTGTGAAATGGGAAAGGTCTGACTCAGCCACTGTTAGGAAACACATCCTAAGTATTCTAGAAAGTCTGGTTGAGTCACAGATAAGTGGATTTAAAAAAAAAAAAAAACACAAGAGGAAAGTGTATGTGCAGTGGACTGCAGAAAATGCGCAGGGAAAGGCTTTTAGGAAGTTGGCACAGTTCACACCCTCATATCACCTGATGTTCGCCTGCCCCCGGAGCATCTGCCCTCCACTCCCACAATGTGTCAGGGAGTCTTCTGCAGTAATCACACCCAGAAACCAAATCCCTAGCCAACCTCACATTCCACTCTGCAGTGAAGCTAGCGGGTCTCCTTGGGCAAGCCCACCCTGTCCAGCTGTGGCTGGGGGCTCCACCTGGTGGTCCCCTGGCAGCACTCTGCACACGGCATCGTGCCCCATTTACCTGTCTCTTTCTCAGCCACCTCTGGGGTCGGTGGGGTTAAGAGGATGACATGCTCTGGGGTAGGCTGCCTTGCTTCACGTCCGGACTCCCACAGCTGGGTAAATACTTCACCTCCCTGTTCTGAGTTCTTCCTCTGTAAAGTGGGGATAATTAAATATCTGAAAAGCACCTAGCACAATGCCTGGCACAAAGGAAACGTCCCAGACTTATTTGTTACTACTGTTACTATCATTCATCACCAATCCACTTTCTGCATCTAGAATACGTTTTTCCCCACACGGTAAGTGATCACTAGACATCTGCAGGATCAATGAATGTGGGTCAATGACTGAATCAACGGTGAATACAAGACCAAGAGAGGAAGACCAGCTAGAGCTACTCACCTAAATTTTGGGGAAGGAAAGGGAGAATTCCCCACCCTTCCATAAATACATTCTGAATAAATGGAAATCTAATAGATAATCGACATAACTCTTAAGTTTGGATTGTTAATTAAGTTTGAATTGTTCCCATTTCATATCGCCATACCGCTTTGTGGGGTCAGGAAACCTAGAATCTTAATCTCTCTAAAAAAGACAACTTGGCGAATTCCCTGGCAGTCCAGTGGTTGGGACTTGGTGCTTTCACTACCGTGGCCTGGGTTCAATCCCTGGTCTGGGAACTGAGATCCTGCAAGCCGTGAGGTGCGGCCAAAAACAAAAGCAAGACAACTCATTCAGCTGTACTCCAATTTAAAAAAGAGAGACATCTCTTGAACTGAGTAGACATTTTTCCAAAGGAGGTACATGAACTATACCAATAGGTACACAAAAAAACGCCCAACATCCCTAATCATCAGGGAAACGCAAATCAAAAAGAATTACTCACCTCACAGCTGTTAGAATGGCTGTCATCAAACGACAAGAGATAACAAGTGCTGACGAGGACGTGAAGAAAAAGGAGTCATGCGCTGTTAGTGGGAATGTAAACTGATACGGCCGTTATGGAAAACAGCATGGAGGCTCCTCAAAAAACTTAAAAATGGAACTACCATATGATCCAGCAAACCTACTTCTGGGTATATATACAAAAGAAACAGAAACAGGATCTCAAAAGAGTTATCTGCACTCCCATGTTCCCTGCAGCATTATTCACAATAGCCAAGATGTGGGAACAAGCTAAGCGGCCATCAACAGATAAACGGATAAAGAAAATGTGTTACATGTAGAGAGTGGAATATCATTCAGCCATGAGAAAGGAGATTCTGCCGTTTGTGACAACATGGACGGACCTGAAGGCATTATGCTAAGTGAGATAAGTCAGACAGAGAAAGACATATACTGCATGGTATCACTTATAAGTGGAATCTTGAAAAGTCGAACTCACAGAAACAGAGAGAATCCAATGGTGGCCACCAGGGACCCAGGGGTGGGAGAAACGGGGAGACGTTGGTCAGAAAGTACAAACTTCTAGTTATGAAATGAAGTAAGTTCTGGGAACCCAATGTACAGCCTGAGGATTATAATTAACAATACTGTACCATATACTTGAAAGCTGCTAAGACAGTCGGTCTCTAATATTCTCACCACAAAAAAGAAATGGTAATTATGTAATGGGACGGGGCTTTAGCTATGCCGTGGCGGTAGTTATTTTATAACATATAAGTGTATCAAATGAACATGCTGTACACCTTAAATTTACACAATGTCATATGGCAGTGATATCTCAATAGAGCTGGAATAAACAAAAAAATTTTTTTAATTAAATTCTTCCTCCCTCACTGACAACATCGAATCCATCAGCAGTTCTACTGATGGTCCCTCCAAATGTTTCACCTTCCCCACTCCCAGCAGCTTAGCACAAGCCAAAAACCCCCGATGGTTTCCCACAGTGGTTAGGATCAAGCACCAAGTCCTCAGCATACCCTACCCAGGCCACTGTCCCTGTGCTTCCATGACCAGCAGCCATCATAGCTCAGCTCTCTTCTCTTTAGGACATTCATACATGTGTTTCCTTCTGCCTGGAATGTACTCCCACCTCCCATTATTCCTTGGGAAATAATTTCTACTCTCTTTTGAGCACAGATTAGGAACCACTGGATTATAATAAACAAGATGCTGTATCAGTTACAGGAACTAAACTTTGTGGGGCTTGCTTCTTAATATAAATATTATTTGATCGATTGAACTCCACTTGTTAAGAACATTTAATCTACACATTCATTTTTTTACAAGGTGGTAACCCGTATACCACATGAGAAAAAAAACCCAATCAGATTAAAATATGCCAACAAGATGCTTCCCCTGGCCAACGCCAATTGATCCTTCAAATCTCATTTTAAATGTCATTTCCTCAGGGGACAGTCCTGGCCCGTAATCCTCAGCAGCTTCTCAGTGAACATCCCATCTCCTTGATCATACACCCTCACAGGCCCAGTACCCCTCACGGCACCTGGCATAGAGAGAGCCTCCCACACAGATAGGGGCTGCGATGGTTTTGCTGGACCTCAGCGTCTAGGACAGAGCCTCCTATCACATACTAACTGCTACCAAGCATCTGGCAGAACAGGACAGAATACAACCCAAGTCAAATAACACAGCGAAACATCCGCTTGTACTTAATAACCAAGAGGATGCTCTCAAAGTAATTTTTTTGTTATTACCTGCAAGTCAGCTCCCCTGCACCCCGCCCCCAAACTCTTCAGAAACAACAGTGGAAGATTCAGCATGCCCTCTGAGCCTGAAAACGCTCAACTCAAACAGCAGACACCCTGTCTGAAGTCCTATCATCGTACATTTCGTAAGCGCTTTCCCGCTCTCTTTCAGCATTTAAGCAACAACACCAACCAAAAAAGAGAGTTACACGCTCCAGTCTGGCGGGCTTTGCTCCTCGGGATTCAGACAGCTTTCTCATCACACACCCGCATGTTCATTACACAACAAAACACACAAGACCTCAAACCGCTAGAAATCCACCCCAAGGTAAAACTCCACACCAACTTCAAGAGGAAACCCCCAAGACACAACGGTAGGAACTTTTGAAGCCTTTTGCCATTTTATAAGATACATACTATACCAAAATACCACCAATTTCTGGTACAGAATCTTTTTTTGCTGGGTACAAAGGAAGTTAAATGAAAGTCTTTGCATAGCGAAGACACTGGGGGTGGTGTCCGGGGAGGGGCTCCTCACAGGGGCCCTGGAGGTGGGTTAGACAAGACTCAAACACCACCACGTAGCACAGCCCAGCTGCTTGGCACTCATTTTGGAAGAGGGAAAAAAAAAAAGAGGCAAAGAATTTAAAACATAAATTTTAAAAACCAGAGAAAAAAACATGAGC
Source organism: Phocoena sinus (assembly GCF_008692025.1). Lineage (NCBI taxonomy): Eukaryota > Metazoa > Chordata > Mammalia > Artiodactyla > Phocoenidae > Phocoena > Phocoena sinus. Next base: position 68,081,818 of record NC_045778.1, on the reverse strand, counting down.
GAGTTCTATGAATTAGAATACAAACTTGGGAGGCTGAAGAGAAGAGAGGATACTGGCACTTGTGACTTCAGAAGTCCACGAATTTCTGGGGGAATCTGGGGGAAAGGGAAATCCAAGAAGAGGGAGAGAGAGACAAATCTGTGGTATAAATTCCTATTTTTTGGCTAGGCAAAACAAAAAAATTTTTAAATCATCATCTTTGGGGAATAATTTCTACTCTCTTTTGAGCACAGATTAGGAACCACTGGATTACAATAAACAAGATGCTGTATCAGTTACAGGAACTAAACTTTATGGGGCTTGATTCTTAATATAAATATTATTTGATCGATTGAACTCCACTTGTTAAGAACATTTAATCTACACATTCATTTTTTTACAATGTGGTAACCCACATACCACATGAGAAAAAAAATCCTATTAGATTAAAATATGCCAACAAGATGCTTTAAATTTCCATCTGAAAATTCTACCCCCGTGGGTACCAGGGAAAGTTATTTTCTTAGCAACCTGTGATAGCTATAGTCTCTATAATGGTTAGTAACAAACACTGGACACTTCTCTAGTTTCAAAATAAAACATCAGAAACAATTATGAAACAGCCTGGCCCAGAAATTACAATAAATCCAAATTTCGGAGAAACTAGGAAGCAATCCTCAGGCAATTATTTTGAAACAGGTCTGATGAAACACTGTGATGTGACAACATTTTATTCAAAAGAATAAAAAAAAAAAGTGAGGAAGAGCCCAGTGTCTCGAGAAAAGTTAGCCATTCATCAGAGAATCTGAAGGAGAACCAGAGTCTTCTGGCCCATGTTGAGCTATACGGAGACCCGAATGGTACATCAGCCACAATCCAGAATGCCCCCCGTATAAATACAGATACACTGTACCTGCCAAGCTGGTCTGGGTCGACACGTTGCCCTACATGCAGTGAAAAGGTATCATACATTTATACTATCAAGGTATATAACTCCTCAATCCCCCAGAACTATACGTGACCCCGAGGTCAGCAACCTCCAGACTTTCTTCCCCCGCTATGTTCCCATTCTCCCTCTTCCAACTCCCTTCCCACCTCCACACCCCCTCCTCAGCCCTCATGTCAGGTGGAGACTGCAGACATGGACAATTACAGGGCTGACTCATATAACCAAAGACACCATTCAGTTGCCACAAGCATTAAGTATTTCACGAATTCAGTTTCCTTTTTGTCCAAGTTCATGGCTTCCCTCTCCAGCTCCCAGAGTCCACCCTCCACCACCACCCCATAACCTCTGTGCAGTGCCACTCCCCAGGTCCCCAGGAGCAGAGCAGAACGCACAGAAGATGGGATTACAGCTGCCCGCTGTGGCTCCTTTGGACAAGGGTCTCCATCAGAACGTTGGTGTAGGCTCCACAGTGGTTGCTATGGTCAGCATGCCTCCCCATCAACAGCAGAGGAAAAGGGAACCCAAGTCCCTTCACTACGCCCCCTGCCAAAATCCACATCGGCTCTGGAACAATGTTTCACCAACTCCCTGATTGGTAATTTATACACGAGAAAACAAAGTGCTTAAGGCCTAAGTTGCGGCAACTGCCCTTACAGGATCTGGGGGCGGCGGGGAGGCGGTTGGGGCGGCAGTCATCTACCTCTCTCCAAATGGACAAACCCCATTCCTGAGGGGGGAGGGGGGAGAGGTAACACTTGCCAGCCTAGAGGTGGCTCACCTCCAGGCCACACCCAAGAGGGGCTGCGGCCACTCGGAACCACTTCTAAGAATTGCGTCTTCTCCCCAGACTCAAGAGAGAAAAAGCCTCCAAGAGATTTTGCAGATATTGTCCCTTCCCTGTGCCTCCAAAAACAAGAAAAAGAAAAACAAAAAAGAAAACCCATGTGGGCGAGTCCTGCCCAGCATTTCCAAAAGCAGCAAAATACATTTCAAACCTAGACCCCCCCATTGGGAAATTCAGGGAGGCAGGAAAAGTGAAACAGACCGGCTTCCTTATTGTCCCCTCAAGGACTTGTAAACCAATCTTTGTGTATTGTTAAAATATTTTTTTACATGGCATTCATTTTTCTGGGAGAAACCTGCATGAGAACCCCAACTCAACAACTTCTTTATGCCTATGACACTGTCCCTAATAATGAGCCAATTTAGAGTAAGCAAAACAGAACCAGCCACGGAAAGTTACTTTCAACTCCCTTAGGAGGACACAGTAAAAGAGAGCAGAGAACTGGGCCCAGTTCCCGTTTTCTGGCCGCTAACTCAGCGTGTGACATTGGGCAATTCACTTAAGGCATCTCTGGACCCGTTTCCTTTTCTGAGAGCAGGTAGGGCCTTAGCTGATCTAAGGTTACTTTCCAGCCCTGAAACCTCAGCATTATAAGAGCATGTGTAATTATGAGCATCTGTTTTATTGTGGGGTTGAAGGAAGGAAGAAGCTTCCGGAAAATGTCAACCTTCTTTCTACATGCCTCATTAAGAATTCGTAAGACCTTTTCACAAATGATGACTCAAACAAGTGGTTTTATGGAAATAAATTATTTTGTGATATATACACACACATACATGTATATTTAATATTCATATAACAGAGGCAAAATTCATTAAATAATATATACTCAATTATAGCAAGCTACAAAAATAAGGAGGCAGTTAGCCTGAAACTTGACACAATGTATCTTAAGATTTTTCTACTTAAAATTATTTTGCCATTTTTAGAAATTGAAAGTAACATAGAGGCAAAATATATTAATGGATAACATTTTGTGATACTTAAATGAAAAACACATGAATTGTTTTGTGCTTTGCATAATTCTACCTGTCACGGATTCATTATAAAAATGTCTTCCACTAATTACTTCAAAAGTATGAAGTCCAACTCATGATATAAATATATAGAAGAGAATATTCTAATAAGGGTGAGCTATCTTCTCAAGAGGTTAATTTATAAATTCCACTTTCAGAGCCTATAAAATCCTAAGAAAGTGCATTAAAAATACATGTAGACATACACTTTATGTTGTTGTCTCTTAGTAGTACAAACAAATGTTTTCTGTATTAAACCCACACGCTTTCAAAGCCATGGATGTACAGATTAAATTTAAGCCTTTCCAAGTTCATTTGTACTCTACGTTTACAATCAACCAGCCCAGATGAAAATTTTCTGATGTCAGTCTAGATTGTTCCTTTCCAATAATTAGGATTGGGCCGGTGGGAGGAGGTGCAGGGGGTATGACTGGAAAGTCTCAAATCCAGGCTTTCCCCTTCGAGTTGTCTAATACTCTGCTCTGCATCTCACCTCCCCTAAATGACTTTTTCAGGAAAGATTTGGGGTATTATATTTTCTTAATTGCTTTAATACCATTTCCAGTCTTCCCCACACCATGGTGATTGTGCCCTATTAACTGGAATCCACAAAGCTAGATTCTAACCCAATACTAGGAGAAAAGGTTGGTGGGAACATTTCCAGCTAGATACCAAGGTCCAATAGCAGAAAACAAGTACCTTCTAGATATAAACCATATCCAAGAATATGCCCCAAAAAACTATTTTTAAAGAAAGAAAAACTGATAAACAAGGCCTGTTATCAACAAAAGAGCATTTTAACTCCCCACAGTAAAGGAAGCAAATGCCTCTGTAAGGTCACTTACGACAATGTGTGCCGGCGACGGAGAACGGGCATCCTTGAGGGCTTGTCTGCTCTGGAGGGTCCCCGCCTGGACATCAAGCAGTGGCCATTTCATCTGAAGATACTGGAGGGAGCAAACAAAAAGAACATGGAAAATGAATTTAGAAAAGAAATGCAAAACAGCTACCATGACACATGGATCAGAAACTGCAAAACTTAGAAGCGTGCAGATAACGACACCAAAAAAACTTGAAAGCATGCAAGTGACAGCAACATCAATGACGAGAGAAATCATGCAACACCGACAGGTTCTTCCTCAGAGTTCATGTTCAACAGGTACAAGCACAGAACATCAATATTATTAGCAATTAGTTTTGTCTTTACATTCAAATTACAGGGTGGCCTCAGATAAAATGATGCCATTAATACTACGCATTTGGAGAAGAGCAGTGGGGAGGGGGGAGAGAGAAGAAGAGACAGGACACATCTCTTCTGAAGGAATAAAGCAAATGGAGCCACAAGCCAGAGGTGCCCTGGGAGACCAATTCCGAATCTGCTCTTTCAACAACCTTCATTTCTAAGATGCCATCATCCTTCACTTTCAAGAAAGCTCAGTATATACGAGCAGCTGTCCTTTACTAGAAGCTACCTGAGTAAGGTGAGGATGGAATTCCTCATCCAACCCCAAAGCTTATAAAACAAAAATATTTCATTCTTAAGAGAGGCACAGACAGGGCACGATGCAATTTCTACACTCGTCTCAAAAGGCCAAAGAAATTCTTAACACACAGGTTTACCACAGAGAGAAAAATAAAGGTATATGCCAGATGGGTCCTCCTCTACCCTTCTCCAAGGTAGAAAATGAACACGTGGCACAAGAGCAAGAGCTACTTCTGTCCAAAGTGATACCTCAGCTTTCAGAGAACAATCAATTGATCCAGCTGTGCATTGCGCAGATCGGGGAATCTGAGGGAAGGCGGCCCGTCCGGTCACAGAGATATTTAGCACGTGTATAAGCAACTCCCAGATTTTGACTTTTGTTGGTGCCATTACACCAGTTTAATTTCACAACCAAACAAAACTTAGACACGATGCTAAGATTTTAACAAGGACACATCAACACTAGCCTTTGTACCTCCAAAGGCCGATTGATGAAGGCGCCATCTTGATCTTTCCAGCGGCTGGTTTTATTACTAATTCTATAGAAAATTTACTTGAGGAACATGGATTAAAGCTTGCCTCATGCACAGCCTTCTTGTGAAGCATCATGGAAAGACAAAGATGTGTTCCTTCAGAGAACCTAGGCACACGTGAGGGGGCCAACTCACCACAGGTAAGTCAAGACAGAATGTGGTGAAGCTCTGACAGAGACTCAGGGAACGTGCCCAGGGAAGGCCTGGAGAGAAGGTGGCATTTCTGAGAAAAGAGACTGAGGAAGGCTGCACAGAGTAGGTCTTGTCAAGTCAGAAGGATTCAGACAGAAAGAAAAAGGACGGCAAAGGGCCGTCCAGAAAGAAAGAAGGGTTTGCTCCACCCCCAAATGAAATGAAGAGCTAAAACCATCCACAAGCTTTTTTCCATGGGTTCCTCCAAGACACGACTGTTCCGGCAAATTAAAACCAAACTTGGTGATACCTAAAGCTGGAAGACCTGACCCATGAGCCGCCTGCCAAACTGCACGGTTGTTTTCCCAACCTAGATCTAGACGGGGTTGGAGCGACTTCTGCCACTCCAGAACTTTTACCTAGAAGCCTCCTGTGGTGAAGAAACCTGGTTACGAGTTCTGGTAACTCACCACAAGACCTTCCAATTTCTCACCTCTAAACTGAAGGAGTTGTCCTAGCTGTGAAGGGGGTGGGTGAGGGGCACCAAGGGACTTGTAGGATTCTGGGACCCCAGACAGGAAATGTCAGCAGGCACCCCCCGGTGACCCTTTTAATCAAACCATTTCCAAATATTTGTCCGGAAGCAACATCATCCCAAATTAAGAGACTCTGAAGTAAATGTTTCCATGGTCTCCCTCAGCCCTCTAACCCGAGCCAGTGGGCTACGGGAGTCCAGCCTGCCCTGTCTCACCCCTACTTCTTCCCATTCTCACTCGCCACTTAAACATATGGGCCTCATTGGTCAAAACCACGCAATAGGGTCATTTCCTTGAGGCCAACCAAAATGGACACCCGCCAACACTCACCTCTTCATCACATGAAAACCTGTGAAGAGACATGGCAAGCCGAGTCGCCACACACCTACACCTCCCTCTGCCCTCAGTGGTGAGGGTTAGATTCACGGACAAGTTTTCGTCCTTGGCCATCTGCAAAACTATTTGATTGTCTCCAAATACCAGTTCCCCAGAATGAGGAGATTCAGGCTTTGTTGAAGGCGACAGGCCTGCCCTGCGGACCCCACCCAAAAATGATCATACCCATAATGCAACATTAATGCGGAGACTTATAATTCTTACTTTACATAAAAGCTTCATTGTGTGCCATAGCCAATCTCCGCAGGCTACCTGCACCACATATTTTTATGAGCCTACATTTCAGCACTCCGAGCCTACAATACACATAATTTTCAATTATGTTAGGGCAGCCCAGGATCACTGCCTATATAACATTACTGGTTGGAGGAAATGAGACTCGGCCCTGCTGCCCAGAGAGAGCTAACCAAATCCAGATGGTGGGGAAGACGGCCCCCGCCCAGCCGACTCACAGCGACCCTGCAGTGACAGCCTCAACCTCTCTGTCCCACTGCAACTCGATCCCACAGAACCGCTGGGTCCCCGCAAATCTGTGCCCGTCCCTTGGGCCTTGGCTGGCACTCAAGCTGATGAGGTTCCTTTTGGGGAAAGAAGTATTAGGCCAGGATTTTTTAAAGGAAGTTATTAACCTCCTGCAAAAGTGATGGGTTTCCCAGGTTCCTTCATCTTCTACAATTGGTCCTTATTAATAGGGAAAATAAATAAATAAAGGGAAGAAAAAGGAAATTAGGTACTATTACAGCCCAGAGGAAAATCTTTTCCTTCCTGGAGACATTTAGCAGCCGGAAATTCTCTTCTGTTGGGTCCTAAAGGAAGACCTGAAGGAGGGGGGCATCTCGGATTTATGAAAGGGCTGGATCGCCACGCCACATTTTCCCAACAGTTCAACTTCAGTTTTATATCCTTTTGGGGAAGGGGAAAAAAAAGTTCCCACCATCCCACTATAAAAGCAACACCGGGCTCCAGGCTCCCTTCCTTTTAGGCTGCTCAACGTGGAAATTATGAATTGCCTACAAAAACATTAAACTTTTCAACAAACTGCAATCAAATGGGGCTGTGGGAATTCCTGCATTGAAAACTGTTGAAATGGAGTCTACTCAAATTTCATTTGTAAAAATAAATAAATAAGTAAATAGGGTCATCTTGGCTTAAGCATTTCATCCTTTGTTTCATAATAACGTTCTGCTGAAGGACCACTAGGGTTCCCCCCGCCCCAGTCATATTTTATGACATATCTCAGGAAGCTTAAGTTAAGCTTCGGACCTGTGGGCAAAGTCTTCAATATATACACCACCAATGGCCTGAAATGAATCAAGGTGGTTTAAAGGCCTGTTGAATTGTCAGCAAAAAAGAAGGTATGTAGCTCTAATTTCTCCTACTCCACCTTCCCCAATAAAAAAGGAAAAGGAAAGGCAAATGGGGAGGGTCTTCCAAGTCAGAAGCCCCCTCCGAGATCTATGTTCCTGGTGATCGGCAGGTACTCAGGTGGGCCTGACAGGACCTGCTCCCCCAAAGGCATCCGCATCTCCATGAGTCCCATTTCCGTGACAAGGATAGCGAGGAGGGGCTGCTGGGAGGTCTTTGTACAAATGCATTATCTAAACACACAGGACAACTCAAAGAACAACAACGATGATGCTAATGAAGTTGCCGGGAAACCCCACATCCTTGATACAACACCAAGGCAGCTTCCCCGTACTTGCTTTCATTCACTCCCTTCCATAGATGGATGGGCACATGGAGACCACCCCCTTATTTGTTCAGAGCAGGGCTGGCAAACTTCTTCTGTAAAGAGCCCGATAGTAAATAATCTTAAGCTTTGTAGCCCACACCATCTCTGTCCCAACTACTCAACTCTGCTGTTCTAACACAAAAGCCACCACAGGCAATAGACGTACGCATTATGTCATGGCTGTGTTCCAAAAACCTCTTTACAGATGCTGATATGCAAACGTCCTATGATTTTCCTGGGTCAGGAAATATGTATTCCCCTCTTGCTTTTTTTTTTTTTTTTTTTTTGCGGTATGCGTGTCTCACTGTTGTGGCCGCTCCCGTTGCAGAGCACAGGCTCCGGACATGCAGGCTCAGCGGCCATGGCTCACGGGCTTAGTTGCTCCGCAGCATGTGGGATCTTCCCGGACCAGGGCACGAACCCGTGTCCCCTGCCTCGGCAGGCGGACTCTCAACCACTGCGCCACCAGGAAAGCCCACCCCCTCTTGATTTTTTTAACCATTTAAAAATAATGAAGGGGCTTCACTGGTGGTGCAGTAGTTGGGAGTCCGCCTGCCAATGCGGGGTATGCGGGTTCGAGCCCCGGTCCGGGAAGATCCCACATGCCACGGAGCAACTAACCCCGTGCGCCACAACTACTGAGCCTGCGCTCTAGAGCCCGCAAGCCACAACTACTGAGCCACGTGCCGCAACTACTGAAGCCCGCGTGCCTAGAGCCCGTGCTCTGCAATAAGAGAAGCCACCGCAGTGAGAAGCCCAGGCACTGCAATGAAGAGTAGCCCCTGCTCGCCGTGGCTGGAGGGGGCCCATGCGCAGCAGTGAAGACCCAGTGCAGCCACAAATAAATAAATAAATTTATTTAAAAATAATAATAATAATGAAAAACGTTCTCAGCTCACAGGCTGTACAAAAACTGGTGGCAGGTGGGACAGCTTTGACCCGTGGGCCACAATTTGCCGTCCCTGGCTTAGGGACTGAATGTGTAGATACCTGAATCATGTCAGACAGAACCCATTCCTTCACTGGGTCTTAAATCCAGACAGCCACACACCATCATATAGAAAAGCATGTTCACTGGCCCAAAAGCAACCTTTTGGATGGAATTGTCATTGTCAGACTCAAGTTTGAGGGCAAAAGCTTGGAAAAGAATCTGAGCTCTCTGGCCGTGACTCCCAGTCACAAGGTCTAACCACTGGACCACAATCTCAACAGAAATAACCATTCCTTCTTCCAAAATGGAAGTTTGAAAATCCCTGAGCAATTCTGGCTGGAAAAGGTTTGCATGTCCAAAAGTTCCCATCCACTTCCCGGGAGACACTAGCAATGCATCATATGTCAGGGAGTCACCACAGAAGAGCATCAGGCAGGGGGCTTCCCTGGTGGCGCAATGGTTAAAAATCCACCTGCTAATGCGGGGGACACGGGTTCGAGCCCTGGCCCGGGAAGATCCCACATGCCGTGGAGCAACTAAGCCCGTGCGCCACAACTACTGAGCCTGCGCTCTACAGCCTGCGAGCCACAACTACTGAAGCCCGCGTGCCACAACTACTGAAGTCCGCATGCCTAGAGCCCATGCTCCGCAACAAGAGAAGCCACCGCAATGAGAAGCCCGTGCACCGCAACGCAGAGTAGCCCCCGCTTGCTGCAACTAGAGAAAGCCTGTACGCAACAGTGAAGACCCAACGCAGCCAAAAATAAAAATAAATAAATTTATTTTAAAAAAAGAAGAGCATCAGGCAGAAATTCCGCAGGCCAGGGGTGACGTGCCCTGGGTGCTTTGGGATCAGCTTTGTAGGTTCAGAAGCTCCTCTCTTTTTTTTTTTTTTTTTGTGGTACGCGGGCCTCTCACTGTTGTGGCCTCTCCCGTTGCAGAGCACAGGCTCCAGACGCGCAGGCTCAGCGGCCATGGCTCACGGGACCAGCTGCTCCGCGGCATGTGGGACCTTCCCGGACCGGGGCACGAACCCATGTCACCTGCATCGGCAGGCGGACTCTCAACCACTGCGCCACAAGGGAAGCCCACAGAAGCTCCTCTCTTGCAGAACTCCTTCACACATCATATCGTTGGAATTAAGCCCAAACTGTGCCAACCCTGTTTGCCACCAACAGATGGCATTAGCCCCCGGCTTGGGCAAAATGCAGGGTTCAGGGTGGGAAAAGGGGCACCGTGGGGCCTGAACAGACTGTTCAATGGAGATTAAACCAGTCTCTTCTGGAAAACAGCCCCATGGAAAGCTTATCACCCAGAAAAGGGCCGATTTTTAAACTTTGAAGGCCTTGCTCCCCTTCCCAGCCTGATATGCATTCTTTACCTAAACACAAAAACGCCTACAAAACATCCTCTTCAATCCAAGCTATTTCTTAGTAGGGGTGCTTTTTCCTAGGAAAATCCATTTTACAAGAATTCAAATTAATTGGAAACCATCCTCATGGTAGATTTGGACCACAAGGGCTTCCTAACTCACTATTGCCAGAAAGCGGTACAAGTTGTGTTTCTTATAAAATGGAAAGTAAATACTCTGCCTAAACACCCCACACTGAGAGTACTGCCAGCCACGGCCTATCACGTCCAAATGCATTCATCCTTCCTCCCTTGCAGTGTAACTTGCTCCCACCTTCCCCCCCGGCAGGCTCATCATGGACCAAGCCAACTCTACTACAAAACTTTACTCTGGAAGGGGTAAAACCATGCTTAAGTTCACATCACTGAACTTGACAAAAGAAAAGGCTCCCAGAAGCCCCTCATCCTAAGAGGAAACTAGGAAAACTTAGTGAGACGACAGGAAGCCAAATATTAACACTGACGGCACATACACACTTTCTTCAGGAGCTCGTATTATGAGGCTCATCCCTAAAACACATCTGCACACTTAGGTCTGCTAAAGAACAGGCTTGCTGTCACTTTCTAAGCCTTTTTCATTTCTCAGAACTGGAAGATGGAAAATCCAGCCCATCTTCCATCAATAAATAATTTGCCCTGGAGATCAGGGACCCGCAATTTACCCAGCATGGTTGAAATATAAGAAGCTGTGATTAATTTAATACTCTAAAACATACAGGTACCAACAGGTTTCCAAAAGTTAGCAGTGATCACATATACCAAATAGCAGAATCTCCGTGAAACCATTTCAGAAGGCTCCAGAATCCTGCAGGATCATCAGGGGCCACAATTATAAAACTCGTTTGATCCATTTTCCTACAGATGCAGAGGGTATAGGAGATTAGGCTGCTTTGTCCTAGGTTAAAACATAGTCCAGCAATTTCTTCTTTTGAAAATCCACTGAGAACCTAAGGTAGAGGTTCTGTTTAAAGAGGCATTATTTGCCTATGAAGCATGACTGCACAGAAGAAGAAAATTCAGGAACATGTGGTTTCTGCTGCTTGGGATTTAGCATAAGTGAGGATATACTCTAGTTACCTAGGAAAAGAAAACCAAAGACCTCAGAAGGCTGAACTTGGAGAAAGGAAAAACCTACAGGAAAAGTTCAGTAAGATGTTAAGATTGATTCTCATTCATTCTCTCTCTCTCTCTCTCTCTCTCTCTCTCTCCCCCTCCCTCAATGAAACCAACATAATAGGAACTTTGAAACGTTCCCCTTAAAGTCACTACCCCATTTCTCAACATAAAAAGAATAAGGGGAAAAGGGCAAGGGGGCGGGGAGGGAAGGGGCAATCAAGGCATCTGTGCAAAACAACAGTTTAATGGCTTTTTTATCCTCTATCTCTATGGGTTGGTTGTGATAAGATTTTTTTTTAATTTAAGTATAGTTGATTTATAATATTGTGTCAGTTTCTGGTGTATAGCAAGGTGATTCTGTTATATGTGTGTGTGTGTATATATATATTCTTTTTCAGATTCTTTTCCATTATAGGTTATTACAAGATATTGAATATAGTTCCCTGTGCCATATAGTAGGTCCTTGCTGTTTATTTGTTTTATACATAGCAATGCAAATCTGTTAATCCCAAACTCCTAATTTATCCCTCGCCCTCCTTTCCCCTTTGATAACCATAAGTTTGTTTTCTATGTCTGAGTCTATTTCTGTTTGGTAAATAAGTTCATTTGTATCATTTTTTTAGATTCCACATGTAAGTGATGTCATGCGCTATGTGCCTTTCTCTGTCTGACTAACTTCACTTAGCGCGATCATCTCTAGGTTTGTAAGATTTTTAAATGAAACCCTTACAGTTAACCTTTTTGCTCTTAATCATAATAACTAAAGGGTCCTGATAGTATCACTTCACATTCAGAGTTATTTACCGTTCATAATCACTTCCACAACAAGCCTACAAAGTGAACAGTCAGGCAGGCACAACCGACATTTGACAAGGAGGGCACTAGGGCCAGCACGGCAGCCCCAGCCCGCCTGAGGTCCCCGGGTCAGCTGGCAGCCCCGTGGTGCACAGGGCTCCAGGTCACCAGCATGTTTCAACTTCATCCTGACGTAATTTACAACTCCCCTCCACCTTCCTTGGGTTTCTTATCAACTAACTGTGAGGCATCCTCACCTGAACTCTAACCAGGGATCAGTGTCTCAAAGGGCATGGCTAAGGGGACGCCTCACAGTGTCCCCAAAGGGATCCTTTTCCATCATCTACCATCTCTCTTCTCCCCCCACAGGTCACTGGGCAAACATTCAACTATTTTCCTCCAAGGCCACCAGAAAATTATTTCTACCAGAGCTCCGGAGGACAGTAAGGTAGTAAGGGAGAAACAAAGCAACACAAACAAACAAACAAACGAAGAAACGAACAAAATCCAAATAACCAAAACTTGGGACTGTTTTCTTTACCTGGCCAACTATTCAACAGCCAGGTCCCTGAGATATTTTTGCATTCGCCAGGTCAGTGGTTTTGCAGGAAGGTTATGGGATAGCAGCTCATGGAAGCACAAGCTGTGAAGTTTGTCACTTGGCCCTTTCTCTCGAACCAGATGGGGCCCCTTAGACTGGGGCAAGGGCCTTCCTTCCACTCTCCAGATAAAGTCAATCTGAAAATTATGACTGACTGTGTGCTCCTGGGAGTAGCACATTGGGAGAAATGGTCTGGAAACCTACTTTCCAGGCCCAGCTCTGCTGCTAGCTGGGTAATCACTTTGATTTCACTTCTTCACTGGGCAACCTCTTCCCCACTCTGGGCCTAAGTCTCTAGTAGAAAATTGGGAACATGACCTCAGAAACCCCCTCTGCTCTAACACATGAATTCCTGCAGCATTTACAAAGCATATGCTCAGTATCCAGTGTGGACTACATATTCTGAGGCCTAGAAAAAGTCATCTAAGACCCAGCCAGTAAGACAGTAAGCTAATGAGTGGTACACAGACCACCACAAGAAAGATAAGAGAAACATCGTGAAAAAAGATTTAGTTCCTGACCGTGACATGGTCCCAGGCTCCCAAACCACACTGGTTTGTTTAGAGAGGAGACTTTCCTCCTGACCCACTGCACACCTGCTTAATCAAACTATCTGGGACAGGGCCCAGGGGTCTGTATTGTCTTTTTCCCAACCTGCCCAGGTGACTCTGATGGTCCGTCATTAGCATAAATGATCAGTGCCAGGGCAGCAGCAATAGAGAGTTCCTTGAGTATATATGCAGATTCCACCTTCCTTTCTCAAAGGCTCTTTCAAACCTCTAAATTGATTGTCACGTCCTTTTTTAAGTGGTCAATGCAGATCATCTCCAAACCCATTTAACAGAGGAGAAAGTGAGGCAGATAGAAATTAAGTGACTTAGCCATGCAGTTACTAGGGATTCTGAACCAGAATGTAGAGTTTTGGTATTTTCAGGCCAGAATTGAGTGGAACGGGCAATGGGTGTCCCCCAGAAGAGGGCAGAGAAGATGCACAGGAAGGGAAAAGCGTGCAGCCACCACCCTACACAGAGAGCCAGCAGGAAACCAGCCTTAGAGACAGGGTGTCCCCCTGTCGCGACCAAAAGCACCCCCACTCACCATCTCACACGCTTCAGGCAGCTTCAAGATTGAGTTCCCCAAAGAAAGGCTGTGGATTCCAAGAAATGTCAGCCCTGCCATAAGCACCCAAGTCTCTGAGCCATGCCTAGTGGACACGAAGCCACTAGGAGAAAGGAGAGGAGGAGCCCTGGTCCCCCCATCTTGCTCAAGAGCAGGTCACCTGGTCCCCAGCCTCCAGGCAGGGCAGCCCCAGCTCGTTCCCCACGGCCGCCCCGACGGTGGCTGACAAACAATGAAGGCTCACATGCCAATGTAGGGACTTCACATTAAGAGACAACCAGAGACAACCCAACTTTAGGCAGAGAAACATTTACATCTTCTTCATTTTCAAGTCAAACTTGTGGTCACCACATTTTTTCTTACTGCTTCTTACAAAAGGTCCAGTACAGTCCAGTTTAATTGGAATGTTTGGGTTACCACCTGCTCCCCTACAAGCATGCTGCGGTGGATGCACGCACCTCAAGACCAGGAGAAGAAGTTGGAATTCCTGGAGCGGCTCAGGGTCCAAGTGTGGGCGTCAAGGGAGCTCAGAATATGGAGCACATTGAGATAAGGGCACACCAAGTCTCAACCCGATGGATGGACAAACAAAATGTGGTGTAGCCATGCAAGGTATTAACTTGGCAATAAAAACGAATGAATACTGCAACGTGGATGACCCTTGAAAATACGCTAACTTAAAGAAGGCAGACAAAAAAGGTCACATATGGTATGATTCCTTCTATATGAAATATCTGGAGTAGGCAAACCCACAGGGACAGAGAGTAAATTAGTGATTGGCGGGCAGTAGAGAGATGGAGGATTAGGGGGTGACCACTAGTGGGTACAGCGTTTCTTTTTGGGGGTGATTGAGAATGTCCTGGAAATAGTGATGATGTTCCGCACAGCCTTATGAATATACTAAAAACCCACTGAATTGTATACTTTAAATGAGTACGTTTTACGGTATGTGAATTAGATCTGTTTTTTAAATGAATTACAAAAAAAAAGTCACTTGATGGTTTCACACTCATTTCAGAGACAAGTGGGGTAGGAGAGGGACAGACACGTATACACAGACCCCACCATAATGCCTAAGGAAGAAGCAAAAAACAGGTGAACCTCTTCTTTTTCTAAAAGAAGCAAACCCTCCAAAGTTTCTTGGGAAACAATTTCCAAATGTGATTTTGGCTGGCGTTGGATCTTGAGGAAGGAATTTTACCATGGCAGGTGAACAAGACTTCGTGAGAGAACGTAAAGAGCGTGGGATACCCTGGATTAGAACTGCTGGTTACGAGCACGGGACTGAGGAAGAGAAGGGTGTGCTGTTCAAGGCCCGTGGCTAAAAACAAATAGAGCAAGCAGATGAGTCAACAGAACCACAGGGAGTTCAGAGACCTGAACGCTACAGTCCATCCTCCACTGTCCTGTGACCTGGGGCAGGTCAGGGTGGCTCTGCACCTCAGTTTCTCCATCCAAAAAATGGGCATGGAATTGCTTGTCTAAAATCTCCTGACCGACCTCTCCACCATCCTTCCGAACTCAAAGGATAAATGGTATAAATGAAGTAAGGGAAAAGAATTACATAAGATTAAAGAGACTTAAGATTTGCTATTTTTTCCTCCAACTGCACCAAGGATTTAAAAGCCAAAAGAGTTACAGGTCTACCAGGTAAACTGTTAGAGACGTAGCCAATCAGATGACCTTTGAGAGGTACAAAGCCAGAGAGTAACAGGGTCCTGACGACCCGGAAGGGTTATTTTAAATGCATGCATGATCCGATCTCAGCAGATATTAAAATCAAGAACGCTAAAAAATCCCTTCCTTTCTCCACGGCCGGGAGCTCTCGAGACTTGGATTTTTCTGATATGGGGCCTCCTCCCTATTCTGTATTTCTTCCCCCCATTCCATGACAACGAGAGACAGCAGCAGTCTTGGCAACCAACAAGCAACCAATGAACGTGCTTTAGTCAAGTTCACGTAGGAACCAAATGCAAGACAGACCTCAGCTCCGGTCCTCAAACTCCAACTGAAACCGTGAAGCAGGCTGCGTTTCTTTTTTCTTTTTGTTCCCCCCTCCTGTCACATCTGAAAGAGGTCAGTGGCTCCAGCAAGGTCCCCTGTCCGAATTTTTATTGTCCGATTCTAGCTGTGGCAAGCATGCGCTGACGCTTCGTAATGTGACACCCAGGAAGCCGAAAGGTCACGCGGCGGTGCTGGTTAATTTTGCTTGGGGAGGAACAAACCCCCGAGCCAGGGGGAAGATGTAGTGAGGCTGACCTTCTGGAGGCCCCCCGACCCCCCTGCACACAAGTCTTGCTGCCTCAGCCAGAAGCGGCCTGCCACTCAAGTATCATTTTGCTATAACAAATTACTCCTAACCCAGGATTACGGCTCTTTCCAAATCCCTCCTAGAGAGCAGGGAAATAAACATTCTCTCCCAGGACTCAGCCCCAGTCGTTTCTCCTGTTGGTAATCCTCGTCTCTATTTGCTGCTCCTACAAGCCCTCGTCTGGGAGGTCTTCGAGACCATTCCGGCCCGCTCTCCTTTCAGACATGGGCTGAATGTCTCAATTGTCCATTAAGCACAGTAACAGATGAAGGCGGGCTTTCTGTCCGGAGGAGCCTCACACAATAGTTCCCTTTGCCCACACACTTCTCGTCAGCCGGCGGACTCCACTGGCTTAATCCCAGTCACTCAAGGAAGTCCACACCCCACATTCCTTCCTCACGTTCCAGAGGGACGAGTGAGGACAGGTCGCCATCAAGCCGCTCTGCTCCAACTCCACAGCACTGCAGAGAAAGAAGCAGGGCTGCCCCCATGGGAGAGCATACCACTGGGAGGTAGGATCAATGGGGGGGGGGGGGGGGGGGGGGAGAGAAAGATCTAGAAAGAAGAGGCAAGACAGCAGGCTGCAGGCAGGAGGAACTGCCTCTGACCCCAGCCTGTGGTTTCCTCTAATAAACTACCGGGAGATATTTCGAGCACAATCACCTCATTTGGGGAAGGAAATACAGTTCTGTCCACTTCCAAAGACTCCTGTGAGATACTGGGATACTCCGGGCACTTGGGACAGAGAAGGTTCTTTTGTGTTTTTAATTGTACGCAGCGAGAGACCAGAATATGCCAGGAAGCAAAGGGCAGAACAATGGATGTTACAATCAAAGTGGGTGATTTGAAGAGATAGGGATCTCGGGGTTATTTTACAGAGACTTTCTCCCTGGAGAGAGAGATCGGTTGACAGCGTACTCTCTGTGACACACTACGGGCTGGGAGAGAAACTTTCCAAAATAACCCAAAGGCACTGAAGAGACAGAAATACTCCCATCAAAAATCCAGACAACAGAGAAAGACAAATAAAATATCATATCACTTCTATGTGGAATCTTTAAAAAATGATACAAATGAACTTATTTACAAAACAGGAACAGCCCCACAGACTTGAAAATAAACTTAGGATTGCCAAAGGAGAAAGGTGGAGGGAGGGATAAATTAGGAGTTTGGGATTAACATCTACACACTACTATATATAAAATAGATCATCAACAAGGACCTACTGTACAGCACAGGGAACTCTACTCAATCATTTTTAATAACCTATTTGGGAAAAGAATCTGAAAAAGAATGGATGTACGTATATGCATAACTGAATCACTTTGCTGTACACCTGAAACTAACACAACATTGTAAATCAACTATACTCTAGTATAAAATAAAAATTAAATTTAAAAATATCCAGACAAGTCAAATTCCTGTTTCAAAAAAAAAGGAATGCCAGGTAAAGAAATGGAGTTAGGTAACAACTCATTCTGAATCGAGCACCACATACACACTCCCATGTGTAAGCCCAAGCTGACCACCTCCCCTTGCTCAACAGGGCCACTGTGCCTCTCTAAACCAACTTGTTCTCTGCTTTTGTGGTTTTAGGCTTTAAAAGAACTTGGCTGGGGAAGGAGCAGTAACGATCTAAGCTACCACTTAGCTCATTAGTATGTCATCTGGACAGGCAAAATCAATTCCAACAGCATCAAGTTTGGTTATTCCCTCCCCCAAAGGTCTGCACTATTAATAGCAAGAAAGTTTCCCAGGCTTCAGTTTATTTGCAATCCCAACCAGCCCTGACCACGGAATCTGGCCATCTCCACTTCGAGAGCTCCCAGAAATCCGAGAGAAGGAACTTCAGGTCTCCGTCTTTTGACAGCAGCAAAGACGCAGGAGGCAGGCTGAACTTAAAGATTTCAGGTCAAAGAGGGCTTGATCCCCAGAAAGGGCTGGCTACCTCTACCCATCTAACCAGCTCCTGTGCTCTCTCTTCCAGCCTGAGCTAACCCTGCGAACAGAGGTCACCACCTTATCTCCCCACTGTGGAGTCAGCTGACAGAAGTTTCTAGAAGCAGCAGCTTGGTTCAAAATAAACTTAAGGGCTTCCCTGGTGGCACAGTGGTTAAGAATCCGCCTGCTAATGCAGGAGACACAGGTTCGAGCCCTGGTCCGGGAAGATCCCACGTGCCACGGAGCAACTAAACCTGTGTGCCACAACTACTGAGCTTGCGCTCTAGAGCACCCGAGCCACAACTACTTGAGCCCGCATGCTACAACTACTGAAGCCCGTGCGCCTAGAGCCCATACTCAACAACAAAGAGTAGCCGCCGCTCCCAGTAACTAGAGAGAGCCCATGTGCAGCAACGAAGACCCAACACAGCCAAAAATATTAATTAATTTAAAATAAAATAAAATTAAGGGGGCTTCCCTGGTGGTGCAGTGGTTGAGAGACCGCCT
Source organism: Phocoena sinus (assembly GCF_008692025.1). NCBI lineage: Eukaryota > Metazoa > Chordata > Mammalia > Artiodactyla > Phocoenidae > Phocoena > Phocoena sinus. Next base: position 68,063,487 of record NC_045778.1, on the reverse strand, counting down.
GCCAATGCAGGGGACACGGGTTCGTGTCCCGGTCCGGGAAGATCCCACATGCCGCGGAGCAGCTGGGCCCGTGAGCCATGGCCACTGAGCCTGCGCGTCCGGAGCCTGTGCTCCGCAACGGGAGAGGCCACAACAGTGAGAGGCCCGCATACCGCAAAAAAAAAAAAAAATTAAATTAAATTAAATTAAATTAAAAATAAATAAATAAACTTAAAACCTCACTAATTCAGACCAGCAGAATATTAAGAGCACAGGCCCAGGAGCTGGAATGCCTGGGTTCAAATCCAGGATCTGCGGCTTGGTACTTCTAGGGCCTTGGACAAATGGCTTCACCTGTCTATGCCTCCTGACCCTTGCCTGCAAAGTGAAGATACCTCCCTCTTAGGGCGGGTATGAGTGATTGGTCGTGCACCACTACAGCTACACCCATTTGATGTATGAGACGGAAGGCCAATGGGGTTCATGCTCATGAAGCACGCGATCTCACTGCAGGGAGTAAAGGAGAAAAGAGAAGCGTGCGCTTTGTGTAATAAACGCAGGAAGTCAACAGACAGAGAGGCTGGTCGAGTTGGCTGCCTGATGAACAGACCGGCTGATAACGGCACGCCACTACTGTCCACACGCCAACGGGAAAGCAAGAAATGGTTCACTCGGGGGGCTTCCCTGGTGGCGCAGTGGCTGGGAGTCCGCCCGCCTGCCGGGTCCGTGCCCCGGTCCGGGAAGATCCCACGTGCCGCGGAGCGGCTGGGCACGTGAGCCATGGCCGCTGAGCCTGCGCGTCTGGAGCCTGTGCTCCACAACGGGAGAGGCCACAGCAGCGAGAGGCCCACGTACCACAAAAGAAAAGTAAAAAAAAAAAAAAAGAAATGTTTCACTCGAAGTATTTAAAACATATCCCTCTTCCTGTCTTTACGTACCCTGGCGAAGGGCTCTGCCTTGAGCGTTCAACCCCAGCTGTCTAAATTTCCCCACGCCCCAAGGAGGGGAAGCCAAGTTCATGAGGTCCCGCTCAGTCTCCGTTCAAGTACAGGTGACTAACCAGTCGTCCCATCTGAAAGGCCTTCTGGAGTCCGCCCAACATGCTCTGCAGGCACGGGGCGGGGGAGGTGGGCACACAGCGAATCACACGCTGCTACAAATGGAGAGGAAAACACTAATCCAGCAAACTCTCCTGAATGACCGTTCACGCTACGCCTTGAATGCCCAAGTGCCCCAGGAGCCTTGTTCTTGCCTCCCCGAAGTCCCCTTGCTCCCTTTCCTTTGGACCACTGAGCCCCCACTGGGTTCATCGAATCTACTACTGTGAGGACCTAAGGCAGCAAAACAGGGGTCACGGGGCCTGCATGCGCTCAGACCAAGTTCCCAGATCACGTGCAGAGGCAGCTCGGACCGGGGTTCAAGCCCCAGCTCCGTAACTCTGATCACTCACCAAAGTATGTATTGAGTGCCTAATACGTGCCAAGTGCTGACACTCAAAGAAATCGAGTTCTTTAAGAGAAGATACCAAAGCAAACCATCTAAAAGTAGGGGGAGCTTGGGCAAATGATTTCACCTCTCTGAGCGTTTGTTTTCTCATCTGTAAAATGGGAATATACACAAAAGCCATCTCAGAGTTCTCGTAAGGATCAAATGCTTGCCACGGTGCCTGGCGTACGGTGCCTGCTTAGTAAATGCTATTCTATTATTAGCTAGCTATGATATTGTTATTAACATAATCAGTATCAGCGGAATAAAACGCCTGGAGCTATTGCACAATTCTAAAACCATCCAGAAAAGTTAATCCCAGGTATCATCTCATGCTTAAAGGGAAAGGAACACTTAGCCTGAAGTAAAGCAAAGTGACCAAAAACATCCCTCGTGAACCAGCCCTCGCCTCTCCAGATTACTCCCGCCCCATGCACCAATACATTCATTCCCAGCCTTCTGGTCAAGTGGAATTTTCCTCTGTTACTGTGTCTAGTCTCCTTCATGTCTGGTCTCCAACTAGGTACACCAAAGCTCAGCTGCAGGCCTCGTGTTCTAAGCCACTGCATCTCTTCCCTCCAACTGGCCCTCAAACTTAAAGTGATTTCTTAAATGGTCTGCAACCCTAACAGAATTCTGATTCTTCCCTTTCACCTTCTGCAAAACAGCAGACACACAAGGCACAAGTTGGCCCACAGAACAGGGGGTTGCAACGCACTAGGTCAGACTCAGCAGCAGCTGCTCCAGGGCTACCAAGAAACCACACGAACTCATCATCCAAGAGAGGTTTTACAATGTGCATACGAAAGAAAAATGGCAAAGAAAAAAGAATCTCGGGAAAAAAAACCTACAGCTTTTCTCCCTGGCCATGTCTTGATTTTTTTTTCTCCTCTTTTCTTCAGAGATGTCGATAAGATTTAAAGCCTCACCTGTTAAAAATATTCCCTAAAGAAGGGGCAGAAAGTGGGGAAAGGGAAATTCGAAGACCTCCCTGGTGCCCTGGGCTCGCCACCGTCAGGCAGAAAAACAAGAATCAGCCACTGGCACCCTGGTTCAGTCCAAAGACCAGTGTGGGTTTCCTACACTGACCATGTACTCCGAGAATGGGCAGAGCAAACGTCCAGGCTGTAAACAAGCCAAGTGAGATACAAAAATGCCCAGAACAAACACAGGTGGGTTGTCAAGTTTTAGGTGCAGTTTATAAAGAGCGGGAAGTCGGACCAATTCTACTGCTGGAATCCCAGACCACCACCAGTTCCTTAGAGACTTCAGGCAGGGCACCTCAGTTTCTCTGTCTATATAATGGGAGCTACAACAGCTCTTTCAAATCAGAGATGCTGCCAAATCAAGACTCCAGGTAGTGGAACCCAGCACCCGGTAAGTGCTCAAGGAATAAATGTCAGCTCCATGACCACCGTCATTAAGTTGACATTTGTCACATTTGGGCATTTTGGCAATCACGTCAGGAATGCTTTCTTCATTGTTGTTATTATCCAACACTACGGTTTGTCATCAGAAATCTTTTTCCTAGGAGGTAGAAATAAAAAGGGAAGCTGTGTGGTTGGAAAAATGAAAAGACAACAATACGCAGTAGAAGTCCTCTAATATTTGTGTTCTTCCTATAGGAAATGCCCTCTGCTAAGTCCTTTACCCATTTATCAGATAAGTTTTCAGGAAACTGAGCTGGGAGACCGTAGGCAACCAGCCCAAGGTCACAGGACTTGGAAGTGAGGGTTACGAGGGCAGAAAACATGTGTGTCTCTCTGTGCTCCTGTATCAAGTGTGAACGGTCTCTTTAAGCCTCATTTAACATTCGACAAATATTTATTGATGCAGGAGCCAGGCATTATACTGGGTGCTAGAGACAGAAGAGAAAGATCTGCGGAGCCTAAGAGTCAGGTGACGTGGGTGTCAAGTCCCAGCTCTCACCCAACTTGCCATGTGACAGCGAGCAGAGATTTCAGCTCCCCCGACCCCCAGCTACTGTAAAATAATTTCCCCTCAACCACCTCCCTCACAGGGTGGATGCAAAGATTCCCCTAAACCGTGATGGAGCTGCTTGGCAGCTTCTAGCAGAGCTTCAGGATTCAGTCAAGATTGGTTCCCTTCCTTCTACCCCCACAACCCTGCCCGTCTCCCCAAACAAGCCCTGGTTAGTGTATCTATAAACTAAAGATAATAGTAAGGTATCTGAAAAGCACTCAGACTGTAAGATAGAATATCAGATATTATAAACACACAAGTTAGTATTATTAGAGGAATGCACCAGCCTCTGCATCCAGTTGCCTCACTGCCACGGGGAACTTGCTCCTGGTACAGTCTCAGCAAAGCACCCTCCTATTAGGTAAAGCCAACGCAGTAGCCCACCCTGGAGGGGAAAGGGGGAAGGAAGTGGGAGGGGAGAGGGCAAGAGGGAGCTGAGCTGTACCGGATGCTTGTACTTCCAGGCAGGAAAGAGGGGCACAAAGCACTAGTGCCAGACTGGATCCACACGCAGCGAGGGGGTAAAGTAGGGGGCGGCAGTTCTGCCGGCTTCCATGAGGACACCCTCTACCTTCTTTTCAGCTGGTTCCCCATCAGTGTGGCAGCCATTACATCTCGCTCTCAAGGCCTGTATCAATCAAAAAAGCATGCCAGGCCCCTACAGTAGGCCAGGCACGTTCTGGGTGACAGGAACCCTCAGGTGAGTGGTAAGGTGGCGTCGCTGCCCCCCAACCTCATTATCTTCAGGGCCAGAAGATTCATTTGTTAGACGAACACAATACACACAACTAACTTCTATAAAGCTCACCTAGGGCCACAGCACTTCCCAATATTTTAAGAGGCATCCATCCACTCACCACCTATTACTCCTGCTTTTAAACAAGGGCAAAGGTGACATTTCAGCCTGTCACTGGCTAGCTCAAAGGTTACAACAAAGAAACCAACAGAGCGCTTCGGGTTGTCAAGTCTTTAACATAACGTCAACCTGCCTCCCCCCGGCCCCGACACTGTCCACAGTGATCCACAGGGAAACTGGCAGACAAATAAGGCACGGGTTTACTTTTCGTTAAGGGGCAGGTGTCAAGCCTGGCTGAAACCCACATGAAAAAGTGCTGGCTGTCCGTGTGACCACGTGCACGCCTGAAAAAAATCAATATATCCGAAACACTCATCTATTTACCACTTTGAAAAAGAAAAACCAACCACCTTTAGTAATGCTTTTTCTCCAAGTAGCAGGATTACAGACCTTTCTTTCTTGTTGCTTTATGTTTTCTAACACATCATTTTACTCCTAAAGAAAAAACTTTAAAGAAAATATATTTTCCAGTAAACTAGCAGATAGCCGTAACTTACGTAGGACACAAAAGGTGAAAGGGACCACCATGTTTGGTGACATTTAAACTGGTTATGTTTGCTGGGGTTGAGCCACTGCACACTTCTCCAAATGGACTCAAGGGCCTCTAAAACCACCAGTGGCCCATCCAATAAACCAGAGACACAATCAGACATGGCTTCCCCTGGACCCTCCTGAGGACTTCTTCAAAGGTGCTTTGGTCACAGAGAGAACCCCCATTCTGGGTTTCACGCGCTCTGTCCCACTGGCCCCAGAAACCCACTCTCGCTCCTGTGTCGCATCTGGACGCCGCCCAGATTTCCACCATCACACCCATAACTTTACTCCACTTCCTTGTTCTCATGGCTGCCTTCCCAAGGTCACGTCTTCCTCACCTCTCTCTCCAGCTCCTAGCACTTGCAGCTGGTGAATGCTAGGCGCTCAGGAAGTGTGCACTGAAAGAAACAGACGCCTGGCTGTCCACCCCAGCAAGGCTCTCACAAAGGACTCGGGATAAAGCCTGCAGGGGTGGCTGAGTCTCTGCCCAGCCACCTTCCACCCATTCTCAATACCAACACATTGAGGACCTCGAGAAGTACGCTCATCCCATCCTTCCTAAGCCTAAAGGACAGAAAGAATGCAGCAGAGAATATAACAGGGCAACATACCCTGGAGAGGGAATTTCATCTCCTCCCACATCTTGAGAGAGGCTAATCTTTACTGAGCACCTGCTATGTGCCAGGCACTGCAAACACTTTCCATAGGTCATGGAAGCTTCACAACCACTAATGCAACGATGTAAATGTATTTGTTTCCTCAGCAGTGATGGGAGACGGGCTGGGGGGGATGAATTAAATTACTCAATGTGGGCTTCCTGGAGGCGCAGTGGTTCAGAGTCCACCTGCCGATGCAGGGGATGCGGGTTCGTGCCCCGGTCTGGGAAGATCCCACGTGCCACGGAGCGGCTGGGCCCGTGAGCCATGGCCGCTGAGCCTGCGTGTCCAGAGCTTGTGCTCCGCAACGGGAGAGGCCGCAACACTGAGAGGCCACGTACCGCAAAAAAAAAAAAAAATTTACTCAATGCCTCTTAGAGACCAGCAGTTCCTCCATCACCCAGCACTGGGCCTACTCCTATAATTACGTGCTGATGGCTCCAATGCCACCTTACTCAGCTGTCTCCAGCCCTCTTTGCAAAAATTCTGGTTTGTGAAGAAGATGCATTTTCAAAGACTAAAGGTCTACACCGAACCTCTCTGGACCTCAATTTTCTCATTTGTAAATTAACATAAACATACTATGTTTGCAAAGCTGCTGTGAAAAGTAAATGAGACACAATGAATAGGCCCAGCAGGGGACTTAATAAAAATTTGGTTCCTCTCGTCATTTTTCTGAAAAATAAGGTGACTAGGGCTTCCCCTGGTGGCGCAGTGGTTGAGAGGTCCGCCTGCCGATGCAGGGGACACGGGTTCGTGCCCTGGTCCGGGAAGATCCCACATGCCGCAGAGTGGCTGGGCCTGTGAGCCATGGCCGCTGAGCCTGTGCGTCCGGAGCCTGTGCTCTGCAACGGGAGGGGCCACAGCAGTGAGAGGCCCGCGTACCGCAAAAAAAAAAAAAAAAAAAAAAAAAAAAAAATAAGGTGACTAGGACGGGAATGCTTGACTCCTCCAATAACTAGATGCTTTCTTAGGCGATGCTGCAAGGTGCATGCCCACCAAGGAGGGCGCTGGGTGGAAGGGAAAAAAAAAGTCCTCAGTGACCAGACAGGGTGTCTCTAGGTGGCCAGCCCTCTCCTCGGCTCAAATGGAAAGGGTTCACATCCACCCCAATCCCCACCCCTCGCTCCCAGCCAGGCTCGGACCAAGAGCAGCAGGGTTCCCCCAAGAATTCCCATTTAACGGTGTCTCCGTCACTAAAGTACAAGTGGCAAAGGACACGGTGTGCACAGCTGAAAAGCGCACCTGAGGAGGTGACCAGAAAGAAGGAGGCTTAGTTCCTCATCGCTGGTCAATTTCCTCCGTTTTCCTCAGGGGTAAGATGAGACACCACCCGCTTCCACCCACTGCATGGGTCCTTCATTCCAGCAGCCGTGTCCAGCTCATGGGAAAATCATTCAGAAAACTCTCAGGTCCTGCCCCAGATGGTTACTCTGAATCCCTCATAGTTTAGGTAAGTCTTATAAACTAAATCCACGGTTCCTACAAGAAATTGTTCAGGTATAGAAAACATGTACCAATTTTTGGCGTTCACTGCTAACTAGGATATGAGTATCACTGGGCTGTTCCGTGTTAAGAGGAGACTAAGAGTCGAAAGGTAATATGCTGGGGGTGAGGATGTTGCTGGTACAAGAATCCGCAGCCCTGCTAGCCGGGGGCCTCTTTGCAAACTGGAGATAAGCCTCAAGAAGTGGTCAGTCCTCCGGGTTTTCTGAGCCTCGGGGCAAAGAGACACCATCTAGTTTACAGAACGCCAAGGAGCAGAGGCTGCCGGGGGCTCACACGGTGCTCCTGTCTCGGAAGATGTCAGGATCTGGGGGCAGCAGGGCTATTTATTAATGACTTGCTAAGGTTTTTTTTTTTTCTTTTGGTGGGGGTGTTGGTGGGGGGGGTACCAATCATTCTGCTGATATGCAGAAGGTAAACCAAATCTCTCATTTCCAAAAGGACTGGCCCAAGGATTTTCTTTCCTCCCCCCCTCCCCAGCCCCCTCCCAGTTCACATCTCCCCCCACCAACCCGGGCAGCTGATAAATTCAATTCCAGCCTAAGAAGAAAGGGGAAAGAGTCAGAGAGCTCCCCTTGGGGTGCCGTGCTCTGCCCCGAACTGCGGGGTAACCTGCCTTAGCATGCCAAATGTTGTATGAAGAAATGAAATGTTGATACACACATACTTGAGGCCCAATATAAATCAATCTGGAACATTTCTTACCACAGCAAAAGATCATTCTCGGTCCAGACTCTCTTGACACAAGTACCTCTGGGTCCCCAGGAAGCAGATTCCTTAGCATTAATACCATTGAATCAAGCGAAATTGAAATTAAAAACACAATACACGGAGCATAGGCAAGGAGAACCAATGGCAAACCCCCGCCTCACCCCAGACCCACAGGCATGGAAGCCCTGGTCATGCCCAGGCTGAGAGCCCCTGCTCTGCACCCACTGTGCGCCCATGTTTCTCCACCTCCCCTGGCCACAGTCTCAGACAGACGATGACTGAGTGCATGACTGAGTGCGGTCCCTCACACTTTTCTTCCGTTTTATTGGGGCAGAAAAAGACAGCAGAAGGAAGGAACAGGCTTGGGCTCGAGACAAGAGGCACTGCCCATTCTGGTTCCGACTATAATAGATAAATAATAATACTTTGTGCTTGCTCTGGTGCCTTTCATCTGAGTCATTTCCAAAGTCGCTCCTGCAAACATTAAACTTAATATCCCTCCAGAATCCTGGCAGAGATGGCAGAGGAAAAGGAAACTGACATGTGTAGCTCTGCGACTCACAAAGATTTCCATGGATTTCTAATGGTCCATAAAAAATTCCCAACTCGCCCCAGGACGATGGCTAGAGGGACGGGGTGGCAGAGGGGTAACGGGCAGAAGCCGCCCCCGCAGCTTTTTCCCTTAGCTCTAACTCCACACTTTCCTCAAGTGATGCGGAAGGTGACTAGCCACAGCCGTCTTTGATAAATAACAGGGGGTGACCATATAGTGTAACAGCCAAGCCAGGGCCCTTGTAAGAATAAGAGGGGGTTATAAGTAGAAACGTCCAAGGGCAAACCAGAGTCTCTGACCCTTGTGTGAAATCTTCTCATTTCAGGATCCAGGCTTAGCACAGGGCTTCCTGAATTCATGTACCAACATAATCAACAACCAGAGCTCCAGTGCCCAGCGTGTACTTCCATTCTAGAAGCATCACCGGGTCTTGAAACTACTAGACAGGCTTAATCTGGCTCCAGCGGGAGTGATACTCCAAATAGGTAACTACAAGCAGATGGCCCTTCCGCAGGACCCACCACAGTCCTGAAGTCCCCTACCTATGCCCTTTACAGTTCCTGGCTCATGAAGATTTGGGAGGGGAATGCAGAGCATGGCATATTTCAGGATTTTGACCTCCAGTGTTTCAGCCAGATGCTCACCAGAAACTAACACGTTCCCTAACCAACCAGCCCCACTACTCGGAGGCCAGGCTCCTCCAGAGGCTATGCCGTAAGTTCGTGCATCCCTGTTCTCACTTGCCAACTTTACTATTTTCTGCGTCCGTATCAAGTTCCAGCAACAGGCTCATGGGTTACAGAGACAGCGGAATGTCTAGGAAGCCTCAGTCAGCGCTTACGGGCTCTCACCCATCAGTTGAAACTGTTGAAAAACGTGAATTGCAGGTGAGCATTTCTGTCAGAAAAATGCTTTGCTACCTTCAAACACTTAAAGTAACCCCAAAAGAAGCAAAGCAAATATTCCTTAGAGGAGATCCTTAAGGAAGCTGCAGAAGTGGTTAGCCAGGCAAGGTGCTTGTACATAAATGACAAGGCTTCTAAAGGATCTGGGTGCAGCAAGTTAATCTGTCCTCTGCTAGCTCACTACTCAATGCCCACGAAGCCCTTTCATCACAGAGAGAAAAAGGAATTTCAGTTTGGGGTCCCAACCAAATTACGGGTAATTCAGAAGTCCCGGGTATCCTCCTTCCTAAAATGCTTCTGCTCTCGGAACCCCGTCTTCCCACTAGTTCAGACCATCATAGCAGCACACTGCTGTACCCACAGCCCCCAGAACGGTACCTGGCCTGTTGCCGGCACTCAGCAGATACTGCAGACTCCCTGAATAAAGTAAGAAAACAACTGGGATCATCGTTCTCACACCAATCTGTCCTCTCCACTCTATGAATGGAGCAGTCAGTCCCCCCGCCCACGCCATTCAAATTCAGCAAGGACCATCCCACCCCCTACAGCAGCGTTTCTCAGTCCTGCACCCTGGAGTCACTTGAATATCCTTCAAACATACTGATGTCTGGCTCCCATCCCCCCCAGACATTCTGACCTAACTGGAATGGAGCATGACCTGGGCATTAGGATTTTAAAAGTTTCCCAGGTGATTCTGCCGTGCAGCAAAGTTTGAGAACCACTGCCAAGAAGCCTCACAGTCAAGGCGTGAAGGCAGCAGCAACTTAAGAGGTGGGAGAAATGCAGACTTTCAGGACCCGTCGTCCCAGGCCTACAATACCAGAATCTGCGCTTTTACCAGCACCCCGGAGGATTCATGTGCCCATGAGAATTTGAGGTCTCTCTAGCACGTGGCATTCCAAGTCCTTCACGGTAGAGTCCCAAACCACCTTTCTAGCCTCAGAACCATCCACCACCACCAGATCTCTTAACTGCCCTTTGACACAGCATTGCAGCCACCCTGCCTTTCTGAGAACTCCATGACTCCGTGCCTTTGCTCATGTGGTTTCCTGCCCCTGGAATCTTCTAATCTCTATGTCAGAAAATTACTGCTCAAATGTCACGGCTTAAGCATGCAGATACCAAATGTTTTCCAACCTACCGGAACCATCCCCCACCACACCCCCATGCCCCTAACCAGGGCAATGACGTGGACTCTGGAGGCAGATACACCTGGATTCAAAGCCTCCTTCCACCGAAGACTAACTCAGGGACCTTGGTCAGGTGCTCAAACCTCTCTGAACTCCAGCTGTCTTGCCTATAAAATGGGGACCACACCAGCTATCTCCTTACCTGCTTGAGGACTCACTGAGATGACATATGTAAATACTCAGAGCAACCTGGTGAACGATTAGCATAAGTGACTCAACGCAGATGACTCAAGTCTCGTCCTCCTAAGACAGTGCCTCCTAGACTTCGGAATCACTTAGGGATCTTTACAATTACTGACGGAAAAGTGTAAATTTTGTAAATTGTGAATTCCCTGGCTCTTCCCGCAGAGTGGAACCTGGGCGCTGACATTTTTATAAAAGATCTCCGGTTGACTCAAGTGTACAGCACATTTGGGAAACCACCGTGCTCATACCTGATGGGTAGGACACATCCATGGGTAGGAGCTGCTGTCACAAAGAATGACATCCTCTGCACCTGCTCCAGTGACCCCTCACCTGGCTGCCTCACCCCAGCCACTCGCACCAGAAGGCCCTGCCCAGCAAATACAGAAGCAAGCTTCTATAGGCTCCGTAGGAAAACTCAAAGTTCCCAAAGACCCCCAAAAGCCCCATTCTTCAATCCCCAATGGTGTGTTTCAGCAGACGAGACGGGGAACGATGAAAACAGAGCCCGTGGGGGCCCAAAGGTGACTCACAGGTGTAAAGTTAAAGGAGACCAAGCAAAGATTTAAGACCCCCAAGTGAAAAGTAAATGGACACGTGTGCTTGTCTTTCATGGTCTCCCTTAATTACCTAAAAGAAAAGTCCATGCTATCAAGCAGGTCTAGAGAAAGCCTTTCATCTCTCCCTCGCCTCTCCCCCTACAGGAGACTCAACAGGTTTTCTTAAATGTATGAGAGGCTCTGTCCAGGAATGCTAGCTTCAATTCACCATCTGCTAAGGAACATGAATTGAGAAGCTAAACAAACTTGACAATGGCCTTTTATAGCTTTAAGCTGGGCAAAAAACACCCATCTCAGGGAAGCCAGTCCGGGCATCGAGCTCAAGGGATTAGGGCAAGCAGTAGCACCCTCCCAGAGCAGCATTTCCTCAACACCCCTGAAGCTTTGGAGACCCCTCCCCAGGCTGGCATCTTGTATTTTCTGAGGAATACACCCAGAAGCCCACGCCCATCACTGGCAGGAGACGCCTTTGCAACAAGGCACCACATGGCCATGTATAATGAATGCTGCTGAGAGCCTCAAGGGCTGAAAACCTAGAACCACTGGGTACTCGTGCCAACAACTCCGACTGAGAGGTGGCAGGGATTTGCCGAGACCTGTTAGAAGGTAACTCAACCCAGAGCGATCTCGAGCTGCCCCAGCCAGCTCCACGATCCGCCTCGAAAAATGGTGCCACCCTGACAAACTGTGAGGACTCCAAGAACACGTCTGCAGATTTAGACAGGCAGCATGAGAAGCGATGGAGGAGGGACCTACCAGATCAGGAATGAATTCTAGTCACTATAAAACTGATTTCCAGAAGCCTACAACCATTCTTTGTGCAGAATTTTGAATACAAGCACGAGCTGAGCAGGGGTCAGCTGGCCTCAGGCGCAGGAAGAGAAAGAAGAGACAGCTAGGCGTCAACAGATGCCCAAACCTGCAAGTCACCAAAAAGGGAAGGGATTGGGGGGAGGGCATCTCTCTTTTAAAGCAGCGTTTCCCCAACTGTGGGGTTACCAAGCATGATTTCAGGCGGTACAAGATGTTACCTAAGGGGCTTCCCTGGTGGCGCAGTGGTTGAGAGTCCGCCTGCCGATGCAGGGGACACGGGTTTGTGCCCCGGTCCGGGAAGATCCCACATGCCGCGGAGCGGTTGGGCCCGTGAGCCATGGCCCGTGAGCCTGCGCGTCCGGAGCCTGTGCTCTGCAACGGGAGAGGCCACAGCAATGAGAGGCCCGCGTACCGCAAAAAAAAAACAAACAGATGTTACCTGAGTCGTTACAGGATTAGATTCAGGTGTATTAGAAAAAACTAAGTACCACGTCAAACTCATAATTTCACAGACGTTAAGACTTATAGAGCAACTGAGTTTAAATAAGTGAATCAAATGTTTGAATGCACCAAATAAGTAACAGTGCATGTGGTATACAGTGACGCCAAAAATCATGAAGGGGGTAAAGGATGAGAGAAACTAAGAAACCACAGCAAAGAAATCTAGTGGGAATTCTGGCTACGTCATGCTGAATTAATCAGGGTTGAAAGATACTGAGAAAAGGGGGAGGAGGGGGTGCGGGAAGGGGCTGGAGTGCCCTGCAGGGAGAGACACGTGAGGTGAGAGACAGGTGAATGCGGGGAGGGCTGACAGTGAGGGGAGCGGTGGCTCCGGAGGCTGAACGGTGACAGGGGCAGATGCTCCCAGGAAGCTCGGGACACACAACGAAAGGAACCCAGGCAAGTGTGGGGAAGATGGTCGGCTTAAGGAAGCAAAACCATCCCCCAAAGTAAATCATTTGCCACTGGTGTTGAGGCCAGAACGTGCTAGAAAACTATTCGAATGCAGCTTTGGACGAAAATCTAAAAAGGAAGCATTCCAGAAAATGTTCAATGAAACAAACAACCTCCAAACAAGTGTCCACAAAGCTCGGCAGAGGAACCAAACAGGGGAGAGAGGAGGGTTGATTTCACCTTTGCTTTTATTGGTAATTCCCTTCCCAACTCTCGGGCCAGCTGCCCTCTCACTGCTGCAATGTTCGGGCTGCCCAAGACTTCCCAGAGCCCCAGCTAAGCAGCCTGCCTGCGGCCTTTGTTGAATTCCATCAGAATTCGGAAACACCCAGCTGAACCGGGAACAGTAAGGGGTACAGAGATGCCACACAGAAAGGCAGGCAGACAGCACATCCCGGAATTGGGGAAAGGGAACTTCCAGGGCGTGATCCACGGGGTCACCTCTCTCTCATCCTCCCTTTGGACTCCATCTCCCCCTCTCCACACACCCCCAACACACAGCTTCTCCCCCATGTTTCCACCCTTCCAAGGAAAGGGAGTGAAGGAAAGAAGCTCTCCCTGCAGCCCCGAGTTCATTCCAAATGCAAATGAAGCCCTTTTACAATATTAGCTCCATTTCCAGGAAAATGTGGCAGAATCGACATGTTTACTTCAGCCTCCGCGATGCTACCAGGACGCAATGCAACCTTCAGTGAAGCTATTAACTTGAACGTTGAACTTCACAGCCTGGCTGTCTTCCTCAGCCTTCCTTTTGATGTTACCTCCAAAGCGAAAGATCAAAGGCTCTGAGTGTGGTGAGGGGAAGTCCCAAGCTCTTAGCCTAGCAGCCTGTGATATATGTTAAAATCCTGGCCAAGAGAGCGAGCCTAGCAGCCTGTGATATATGTTAAAATCCTGGCCAAGAGAGCGAGCAGGAGAGGGAGGCTGCTCCAGAGGGGCCTGGGGAAGCGCCGGGGTGCAGGAATGAGGCTGGACGAGAAATGAGGTCACTTGTGACACAGACATCGGGGACAGTGACAATCCCTGTGCTTGAAACATCTCCTACCTGGAAACACACACAGAATCCCCAAGAACAAAACCACCTTGGCAGGCATCGTACACGCCACCCCCCGGCACAGAGCCCCCGAAAAGAGCCAAGAGCTGCCCCATGAGCCCTTGCGATCATCCAACCAACTTGAACTGGGCATCCGCTATGCACCAGATACTGCCCTGTTCTCCATCTAAAGGGAAAGCACATGTTAATCAAATAACCACACCAGGCAATGACGATTACAAACAGAGCAGCCAGCCCTGCAGGGAAAGGACTGTAGTTTCAAGAGGGGGCAAAATACAGCAGCCGCCCCAGGAGTCCCCCGAGGTTGTGGCGAGTGGAGGATGAGAAGGAAAACAGCAAGTTAAGCTGTGGAGACAGCATGCACGGGGGCCTGGCATGATGCGGGAAGGAGCAACTAACAAGGGCCGGAGGATGGGCAGGGTGGAGGAACTAAAAAGGGCCGAAGGATGGGCAGAGGCCAGTCCCCACGGCATCCAGCAGCCTGGGGACCTGAGTGTCCCAGACAAAGGTGTGCTCTAGGCTTTCGCACCAATAATTCTGTGACACACAGGTAAGACACAAAAAGCATTCTTATGAAGAAACATCCAAAGATTCCAAAAGACTGGATTTTGACAGAGAGGAGGGGTATGAAATTAAAATTAAAACACGAGTGATGGGGCTTCCCTGGTGGCGCAGTGGTTGAGAGTCCACCTGCCGACGCAGGGGACACGGGTTCGTGCCCCGGTCTGGGAAGATCCCACATGCCGTGGGATGGCTGGGCCCTTGAGCCATGGCCGCTGAGCCTGCGCGTCCGGAGCCTGTGCTCCGCAGCGGGAGAGGCCACAACAGTGATAGGCCCACGTACCGCAAAAAAAAAAAAAAACCAGTGATGATTCTATGTATATGAAATTCAAAAAGAGAAAAGCTATGGTTATAGATGTCCGAAGTGGTTCTCTCTGGGAAGAGGCACGAGAGGGCCTCTAGGATGACTGGAAAATCTCCTTTATCTTGATCTGGGTCGTGGTTACACAGGCGTAAACACGTAAAAAGCACAGAGCTGGATACCTGAGGTCTGTGCACTTTAAGTTATACTCTAAGTCAAAAGGGGGAAAAAGAAAAAAGTTCCATCGATAGCACCTTGTGGCCGGCACCTCCAGTGTGGGAGGGTCTGGGCAACGACAGCTTCTAGAACACCACAGTTAATCAATCCTTGGGCTTTGCTTGTTCTGACCCAGAAAAATGGGCTTGAAATATAAAATCTGAGGTTTCAACTAAGAAAATAAATAAGCTTGTCTCTACCCCCTTTCCCCTTTTAGCAACAGAAATTTGGCTAAAGGAATAAAATAGAGAAAGAAATTCTTGTGCGACGACCTTTCATTATGGACAGAATGTGCTGTTTCCCAATCGGCTACATCTCCTGAGTTTCATTTCATTTTTTGCAAGAAAAGTCTCCAAAAGGAATCGGAGGCCCTTAAGGGCAAATTTATCTTCACTCTCTCCAAATCTAACAAGTTCTTTCTCTAGGATAACAACAGAGTCGTTTTTCTCCCCACTCCCTCCTCTCTGGAATGTTCTACGGCCCCCCCCTCCTTTTTCTACCTCTATGGATCCCCCAGATCAGTCTTGGTTTTTATTTCCCAGAACACATAACAGCTACATTCCACATTTAGACAATGACACCATGGCCCAGACTCTGGTCAAAAGAAAACAATTTTCACAGAGGGGAACTACCAGACCCATCAACTGAAATCCTCGCCCAAACCAAGCGTGGTTTTCCCTCTTTCATTCCTTTGGATTCCAGGAAAGAACTCAAGGGGGCAACCCTCACCCCTCAGTGCAAGGAGTGGCCGTTCAATCTCAAACCCTCAAGCAAGACAGGGCAGCAGGGGTGGCAAGGGAGAGGGTGATGACCACAGAAGCAGCCTGGGGCCAAGCACCGGGACACTTTAGGAATCACTGCTCCCAGCTCCAGGGTCATCAGAGGGTGAGAGCATTTCCAAAGCCAGAGCGAAGCCCAGCAGATCACACCAACGATGAACCCCAGACTACAGGAAAGGACACAGAATTCCACCAGCTCAAGCCCAATTTAAAGCCCAGCGGGATGGGCACCTCCTCTGCAGTGACCCTGCCAGCTGTCACCAGACAGGGACCTCAGACCCATCCTCCGAGAACCAAGCTTTCTGCCTGCACATCACCACAACCAGCACCACGCTAACTGCTCGCTGCACAGAGGGAGGACGCTCTGCTCAGACGTGCGCCGCGTACCACCCAAGCGACCCGACAGCATGTCAGACCATCTATAAACCACCCTGAGCACCACGGGCTTCACTCATTCATTCAATCATTCATTCACCTTTGGCTCAGTACCCGCCAGAGTCTGAGCATCACAACGCAGAGCCCCCAGCCCCGTTCCCCTGAACCACAACTACAGAGGCGTAGGCAGGAAGACATTCTGAGGGATCAAAAAGAGGGCTTAAAAAAGCGAAGCTGTGCAAAGACCCACACCCCACAGTACACTCCAATTCATTGTGGGAAACTTAATGTTAACTGTCTGAAAACATATGGTGAGTCACAGCTGGGAAAAGAAAAATGCCACCTCGATTCCAGACCGGGAAGTCTTCCTGTAAAAAAGTTGGATTTTGGAAAGGATTCCTATTTCATTGTAGACAGCCACCATCTCTGATTTCTGACAGAGCTGGACCCTATAATCTCTGTCTAAATAATCTCTCATTCCGAATAATGACCAAAGGACCTTAAAGTACCACTGTCCACTGAGCTGCCCCATCCTCCAGGGGAAGGTCTCACCTGCAGCTCCTTCATCGCTCCCTAAAATACTGATGGATCTCGCCGGAGACCCAATCCATCCTCTGGCCGTGACCCCTCCCTGCTCTGCCCTTACACGACTTTCCTACCACAGTGGCTCACACTCTACTTCCTGCTCCAAGCAACACCGCACCCCAGAGCTCCCCACTCCCTGGCACTCCTCCTAGCGATCAAAAGTCCACCCTCTCTACAAGGAACCAGGGAAACCACTTCTCATTCATCAAGTACAAACTAACTGATTGATCTTGGGCAATCAGCTTCCCCTTTCTCTGCCTGTTCCTTCCATCTGTGAAGTTCCGATGGTTTACCAATCCCAGGCTTCACCTGATTCTTCCAGCCCCCAGAGGATCCTAAAAGGCCTCCCAATGTGTCCATTCTCCAGGCTCTCCACACGGAAGGCACGTGTCTGCAGCCCCTGCCGCCTGTGGGTGGGCACAGAGCCTCCAGCCTCAGAGCCCCGCCAAGCTCCGAGCCATCTAGACGTGGTGGTGGTTCACCACCACCACCTCAGGGGTCTGGGGATCTGAGTCGATCCAGTCATCGACACTTGCTGCCTGTGGAACCTCAGGCGGGTTCCCCACCTGGCTCATGAGAAGCCCACCTACTGGCATCAAAGGGCTGGTGAAGTGACAATCACTGAGCGCCGTGGCTGGCACGACGTAGGTTAACTTAGACGAGTTCCCTTTCCCCCTCCCCTGCCTGTCCATAAAACATTTGGTAAGTTACTAGAAACAAAGCTAAAAATGGCTCAGGCTAGGAAAGGGGGTCAGGGAGGAGAGGGGAGGGGGAGGAGAGCACAGCCATTATTTCTGAGCCCAAAAGTGACTCCAGAAGGCATCCAGGTCCAATCACAGAGACCATCCCCAGGCCATGCTGGGACTCTGGGGACCGCTCGCCACAAAGCAGATGTTACTGGCACCACATGGGTGGTTGGCAAACAAAGGTTCTGGCAGCCAGAGGGTCTCCAGGGGCGCATGGGTGAGATCCCACAAAGGAAGAGCGTCAAAAAGAAGCCCCAAATCAAGACCTGATCACATATCAGCCGCAATAAATAATGTTTGCTCAAAGGTGGGAGGAATAGAGAGAGGCCCTCATCGGAGAAGGCCAACTTGCACGGCCAATGCTAAAGAAAAGCTTGTTTTGTATGTTACTCAAAGGAGACATTGTTCACAAATGCTTTGCCCATATACATAATCAGGGCTGCCTCTGGTCATTATATAAGTCTCTGACGGCTTAAGATTCCAAAAATTAATTTCTTTCCATCCTTATTTCCAAAAAGTAATTTCTTTCCAACCTTATTCATATATACGCATGAGTAAAAACACATCCACGTGTATATAAGAATATGTATGTTCTCATATGTAAGGATATACATACACACATATATATGCACAAAGGCCCTGAAATGGAATTTAGAGATGGGCAACATTTACAGACATATCACGTTGTTAAAAGTAGTTACATCCGAAGAGGTGGGGAACTCTGACTCTTTCACTAGGCCCTCTTCCAAGAAAAAGTGGAGGGATAATGTGGGTTTTCTTTCCTTTTGTGTTTTACTGTAATTTTTGCAGAGAAAGTCTCAAAATAGAAGCGAAGACAATTTAATAGAACCACTAAATAAATCCAATTAAATACTTTCTCCTGTTGGATTCTAAGGGTTCTTCATGGGCCTGCTTCGATCCTGATGTTCCCATAACCAACACCAGGACTGCGGCACAGATGCACACCCACCACAGTGATCACCAGGGCAGCACATATGGGTCTCCTTTCCCGAATGTAGAACAGGAAACACACACACATGCTCACTCACACCAGACACTCAACCAGGGATTCTCACCCTCCACACTACTGACACCTTGGGCTGGATAATTCTTTGTCATGGGGAGGGTATGTCCTGTGCATTGCAGGATGTTTAGCAGAATCTCGGGCCTCTGCCCACTAGATGCCAGTAGCAACCCCCAAGGAATGGCAATCCTACATATCTCCGGACATTGCCAAACACCCCCTGGGGTTCAAGATCAGCTCCATTTGAAAATCACTCAACTAAACAAGTTGGACCCAGCAGCCCCAAGGAATGACAGAGAAGCCAAGCCCCCAGCCGGCTTCCTTGGCGGCCAACCTATCTGGCCCACAACATGCACTCAGGGACCAGGTAGTGAGTTAACTGAACCCAAAACGTCTGGGTCTAAAAAAAAGTTGTATCAGTCCGCCTTGATACTGTCCGGGGCCTCATACAAAGCTGAACATAACCCATAGGTTTCATAAGTCACAGCTTTCTCTTCCTAAGAACAGGGGCTGAGGGCTGCAAGCTCCCAGCCCATTTAATTCTCACCATCATCCACAGGGTGGCAGAAATTACTGTACCATTTTACAGACGGAGAACCGAGTGAGCCCAGAGAGAGCCGGGACTGGGGACAAGCCTCCAAACCCCTAAGCAGCTAGGCTTGGACTGCACAGCACAGCTCGCACCTATGCTGATAAACGGAAACACTGAGTGCCCGGAGGGTTTTTAATTCTTTAGGACATTACTTTGGGGGAAAACAAATCGACTGCCTTAGTGATGCCTGGCTTATATTCACATCTCTTCTGTTTAACTTTAAACTCAACATTCAGAAGACAATAGAAACTTCCTTCTTGCTAACACGGAGTATCTTCAAGGGTGATTCGGTTCACGGGGAAGGGAGGAGGGGGCACACACATCCCCCTCAAAGCTTTCTTTGTGGCACAAACCAGAAATGCTAGAGGACCCTTTCGGAGCTAACATGTCTAGGGAAAAGTGTGAAGCAGTCCTCCCTCCACACCACAAGAAGAAAAAAAAAACCCACTTAGTCACTGAAAACTAAGGCAGTGGAGAAAACAGTCCGCAGCTCACTTACCCATCCACCTAGCCACTTCTCTGAGAACCAACCTACCAGCTACCAGCACACAACTCAGAGCTGGCTGGCTGAGGTTCTGCTTACCCTGCAGGCATTTTTCTTATCTCAAAGTTTCTATTAACTCCCCACTGATGTGCCCTAAAAGAATTTTTAAGGGCTCAGAAACACATAAATAAAACAGTCTTTGTAGGACCAGCACAGCCAAATGAAAGTCTTTCACCTGTAGCCGTGGTGATGTTTCAGGTCCCGCTTTTCTAGGAGGCATCCAAAGGCTTGGAAGAGGCTGGAGTTCTCCAACCTGCCCTAGTGCCCCTGCCCTCCTAGCTGGGGCATCCCCAGCCCAGGGCAGGGTGAGGGAGGCCTGCCCACTGGATGCACGGGTTGCAGGAAACATTCCTGACTCCAAGCCTGCCCTCCCGAACGCTCCCCTCTGGAGCCTGCCCAAAATACCCAGTTCATCATGCTTGTCAAAACCCAGTTCGCATGTAGTTAAAGATGAGGAAGCTGCGGCCAGCTGGGTGGAGGCCTGGGGAGTGGAGGGTGGAGCATGGACAGGGAATTTGGAGGAGGAGAGATATGACGCAACCACAGCAAAAACCCCGAAACAGAAAAATAAAGGTGCCCGTCCAACCGAAGGCAGTGCAGTAAACCTTCAGCCATGGAGCGCGCAGACAGAGCCAATGGACCATGTGGTGTGCTCGTGTACTCAGAGCCTTCTACCAGAGGTATGATTTCTCACCCTCCCCTCTGGGCCCAAGAGATGGTTTGCCAGTGCTAGGACAACAACAGCACTGCCAAAGGCCATCCTAAGCAAACAGCATTGCCTACACTGTCCAGGAAAGACATCCTAACACCATCTGGCAGATTAAACAGCTCTGGTGTCTTGCTCTGAGTGATGTCAAACCTCGGCCGTTCGTTAACTGCGGGATCCTAGGAGGTTCGTGCTGCCTCTCTCTGGGCCTGAAGACTGCTCACCTTTGAAAATAAGAGAGACTGGCCAGACTACGGCCAATTCCCTTCCAGTCATACAACCGCACGCTTCTATTTGCCAAGGGTCTCAAGCCTCAGTCCAGGTGGGTCCTGATTTTTCTTCTTCCCTCCAGAGCCCGGTCACGCTGCGTAATGAGTTAGACGAGTACTAGTAGTAACACAACGCTCCTCCCATCACAGTTTGCCCACCCAAGACGGTGACCACCCCTTGACCGAGCACAGATGCCTGTGACCCACAACAGACAGAACAGAGAGAGTGGGGCGAGACTCACCTCAGACACGCGAGGCTGCTCAAGCGGCACCTAATCCCACAGCTCCCAGGGGACATTATATTCTGGCCTACAAAGAGCTGCCGATTCTCTTCAACTGTAGGACTTCTTGGACCTTTCAATGGGCACCTGAATTCTCCAAGAGATGACTACTTATGCAGACTCCCTGAGAAGCACCCAGCCCCAGACTTTTCGGAGGAAACTCCTAGGGTCTCACGCTAGAGGAGAGAAAACAGACCCCAGGGAGGTAGCTGAGATTCATTCCAGGTCTCCTCAATCCAGTCTGCCTAACCTGCTAGTTTTAACACAATATAGACAAAGGTATTTATAGACAAGAGTGGGTGGCCAAAACTACAAGTTCTTTGGCATTTCCAAGGATCCGGACAGTTCCTGCGATCTATGGCCAACACCCATTAAGTAGCACCAGGTTCTTTTTTTTTTTTTGGCTGCACCACGCGGCTTGCAGGATATCTTCGTCCCCCAACCAGGGATTGAACCCGAGCCCTCGGCAGTGAAACTGTGGAGTCCTAACCACTGGACCACCAGGGAATTCCCAGCACCCAGTTCTACTAACAGGGAAATCCTCAGGCCAGGATTGTTTTCTACCGTAGGCCTTACTTATGGGACAAACAACTAAAATTTCAGGGTATTCAAAATTCTTTATCCAGACAAGGAGAAGAATGACCCAGCAACCCCATTTCTCAATACCTGTATTCAAATCCCTCACAGAGGAACTCATCTCTCCCTCCTCCCAGAAAACAAACCGAGATGGTATCTACAGAATGCGGAGAACTTCCCGGGAGGAAGGCATCCAGCTAAGCCTAGGTGCTGTTATGTAATAACAGGGCTCCTAACTCGGCCAGACACCTCCTGCGCTACGAGGTGCTTCCCGGCCTCTCCCAGGTCAAGGATGGGGCTGCCACGTCATGGACAGGCTGCCCGTTCAGCCACATGGAATCCAGACAATGACCTAGGACCGTTTCAATTACTCCGTTACATAGGCCTGCACGGATAGGGTCGTCCTGCAGCAAAGAACCCCGTTAACTAGAAAGCCCCGTACAAACGGGGAAAGCGTGCTAGAGGCCCAGCATCACTTCAGAAGGCCCCAAGTCCACCCCCCAAGCCAGACTGATGGAGCGGACACAGAAAGATAACCTCTCACACTGCTGAACCTGCCTCTTCGTTCCATGTAGACGTTGTGATGACTAATAAACATACAAGGCCATGCAAAAGCACTACCAGGGCTTCCCTGGTGGCTCAGTGGTTGAGAGTCCGCCTGCCGATGCAGGGGACGCAGGTTCGTGCCCCGGTCCGGGAAGATCCCACATGCCGCGGAGCGGCTGGGCCCGTGGGCCATGGCCGCTGGGCCTGCACGTCTGGAGACCGTGCCCTGCAACGGGAGAGGCCACAGCAGTGAGACGCCCACGTACCGCAAAAAAAAAAAAAAAAAAAAAAAGCACTACCAGAGTCTTAGAGCTTTTGGTCACGGTGTGTGGTTCCCAGTCAGCAAACACAGAACATTTATATTGATGAGAGGAGATGCAGCAGCTAAGTGCTCAGCCTTCTAACCCCTTCCCTCACTGTGTGACTCTGAACAAGTCACTTGCCTTTCCTGCGCCAGTGTTTGCTCAGCTGGAGAAGGAGCGTGGCCTCATGCAGCAGTGAAACCGCAAAATATCTATCAAGTGCTTAGCTCGGTAACCACTCAGTAGATGAGGGTTGCTTTAAGGTCTGATGCAGGGAGAGTGTGTAATTTTCACCACTTAAAAATGGGTCTTCTCGGCCCCTGGGCTGGCAGAGACTTTCTCACATTGGCACTGCCCTCTGACGCCGCCCCTGCTCGATCCAGCTTTCCCCCCCTTTTCCTTTCACAAATGCTACCCTCCAAGTGCTACTTATACCCAAAAAAAAAAGGAGGGGGGAGTCCTTCGTATGTAAAAAACCCAGGAATGTTTGTTATAGTCCAATTCAATTTACAAATAAAGAAATAGGGGACTTCCCTGGTGGCGCAATGGTTAAGAACCTGCCTGGCAATGCAGGGGGCACAGGTTTGAGCCCTGGTCCCGGAAGATGCCGCGGAGCAACTAAGCCTGTGTGCCACAACTACTGAGACGGCGCTCTTGAGAAGCCCACGCACCGCAACGAAGAGTGGCACCTGCTCTCCGCAGCTAGAGAAGGCCCACATGCAGCAATGAAGACCCAACGTAGCCAATAAATAAATCAATAAATAATTTTAAAAATAATAATAATTATTAATAAATAAATAAATAGGTCCAGAAGGATGGTGTGTACAACCAGAAAGTGACCAAGCGTGAACAGAACTTGGGCCGGGGCTAAGCCCACAACCCAGGACACCTCCCCTCCCTTCATTGCCCACCCCACGCTCCACACCTTCTAGAATAAATCAGGAATAGCATCAAAATATCCCTCCCCACTCCTTTTTCTTTTAACTGTCAAGGCAACTGGTTAACCAACTCCTCCTCTTGGGGGCTGCAGTATACCGGAAACAGGACAATCACCCGTGGGGAAGCAGGCCAGGAATGATTAGCTTACGATACTGGGTCGCTAATAAAATTGCTCAGCAGAAGACCAGAGCTCTACAAGCATTCATGAGGTAAGGGACTGGGTCTCAATATAACACCCCAGCTTCAGGGGAAAAGAAGCCAGTATGGAATCTTTCTGAGCTTGACCCCGGGTCTGAGAAGGCAACCCCTAGAGGCAGGACAGAGCGGATGAGACCAGGAGACACTCTGAAGGTGCAATCACTCGATGGGCTGGTCCCCTCTGGTCCCTGGCCTCTTCCCTCGTGGGGAGGGGTGTCAACCCTTTCCTGGAAGGCAGCAACTCCACAACTTCCTTCCCAGTGAAGCCCATGGGCCTCTCGCTCCTTTTCAGCCTCTGGGGGACGGCCAGGTGAGTATCAACCAATGGCATGATGCCATCATCTCCTCAACGGATCTCACAATGAACCCCTCAGGCCTGGTACCTCTCAGCTTTCATCCCTTCACCCTCTGAATGAACAAAACACCTCTCCCATCCTCCCTTCATGTTACTTAAAGTTTCAAAACAAAATATCACAACTCAAATCAAGACAAAGCACAATTTCTCCAACTGCTTTTTCAAATGCTGATGGACCTGTGGTCTGTCTAAACCAACCTACCCCGTCAGACTGACGTCTGCTCCAAGTTGAGAGATGCTCTACCAGCCGTAGACAATTCTCAAAGACCTCTAGTTGCCGAGGCTACGTCACCCCAATAGTGGAAGGTAGGGAGGAAATTACCCAACTGACCATTTATTGTAATAACTACAAAACCCATAGCAAACATGCTTCAAGATCTCCTAAGAAACCCATCATTGCTTTGTTATTTCTTGAGGAGAAGGATGCCTGAGCAAGAGTCTTGCTAAACTCCTTGGAACCACTTGGAATTCAGCTCAGCTCCTCTCCACCACCCTCATCGCTACACACAACCACAGCAGAGCAGGAAACCTCACCTCTTCTGTTTTATCTTTCCCCAAACTAAATTCTAACCTCTGAGGAACACAGGGTCTCCCTTAAGTCTCAGAAAACAGAAGGCCCTTGGAAAGTGCCCCAAATCTGCAGAAGTTTCCCCCTAGAGCCCTGGGCTCTAGCCATAGCTCAGCCACCAAGGGGCTTTGACCTTCACCTCCCTTTCAGATCCCTGATCTGAAAACGAGGAGGTGAATGAAACAGCCTCTCTGGCCCCTTTCAGTTAGAAGGCCCTAAGTTGGCATACTACACACACCGCATCAGCCTGCTGGCTTCACATGTGCTAAGTGCCGGCCACAAAGTCTTGTGCCCCACAGAAGCCAGCCGAGGAAGGAGAGGTGGACAGTCGTGGCCTCTGGCCTTCCTAGATAAGGATCACTGGTGAGCATTCCAGCCTCCGCCAAGGGCCTCAGCAAGGCTTTTGCTAACTGGTTCTGCGGCCATCACTCAGCACTCAGGAAGCCCTGGTCTTGGGCGGTGGTCGACAGCGAGAACAACCTTCTGGATTCTGGGGTGTCTCCCATGCCCGGCTCTCTCCGTTGAGCTGCCTGCTTTGGCACGTGGACCACCACACTGCCCCTTTTCTGGCTTTTAGGCAAAAACCAATTTAGCATCACGTTGGATATCACTGAAAGCAGTCTTTTCTTGGTGCCCTAACAGATACCTTTTGACAGGGAGCACAAATCATTTTGGTTACCATAGCCAAGAGGGTCACCATCCTTCTCCCCAAGTGTCTTTTTTTTCCAATGCACAGAATTCTTTTATTTGTTAATTCCCTCCCTGGGGGAAAACAGAGCTCTAAGGGCTCCGGGGTCTGGCCAGGGTCCTAATCTAGGCTGCACCTCCTACTGGCCTGTTTCCTGACCTGTAAAATGGGAGTCTGTCCATGACCACCTACCTCGCAGGATTGCGATAAGGTATAAACGAGATTAATAAAGTCCTTAGCCCCGCGCTGGACACAAAGTTCCCAATAAATGTTGACCATTATTGTTTCTTCTTGAATATAATTTATTAAATTAGAAAAGAAAAGAATCAGCTCCCAGAGGCTCAAAGCTACATGCCTACAGTCACTGGATACTTGGGGTAAAGATTCAACAGCTCATTTACTCGCGATTATTTCTGGAGCCCCCAGACAATGAGGAGAGAGCAAAGAACTGACTTCCTACCCCCGTGGAGCGAACATCCAGGTGGGGAAGGGAAGAGCCGGGTAGAGGAAGATGCCAGGGTGTGGGTGATCAACGCGCGGAAGGAAGCCCAGGGGCAGGCCTGAGGGAGGTGAGGACCCCTGAGGAGGAGGTTTCAGAGAGGGGAGCTCTGAGGGAGCGGCATTTAAGCCAATTTCACCAAAACACCAGGCGGCGGTAGGCTGAAGGAGAAAACGATCTGAACCACACAACAGCCTGGGTGAAAGGTCCTCCTAGATCAGTCCCTCCCTCTGAGCTCCCCGGCATGTGGTGACGTGCGCAAGGCCACCCCCATACTTAGTAAAATCCAGCGCAGGCCAGGGTCTCTCCATCCCTAATCAGTCCCGCCCCTGCAGGGAATGACAGCCTTTAGGAGACAGGGGCGGTCGCTCCGTACCCAGGGCTGAGACAGAAAGACCACCACGAAACAACGAAGTCCAGCCACTGTCAGGGAACCAAGGAATCTCTCAGCGACTATCTCTGTGGGTAATCGTGTGCTTCAGCTCGAAAATAATTACATCCAAAATGTACAGAGGTTAGGAGATTCTCCCCCCACCCCCCTCGCCCATCCCAGCCACAGGTCACCTCTCACAAGTTCCTCCCGTTTACCTGCCCAAGTCCCAGGTTCCCATTTACAGCCAGGGAGCCTCATAAGAGTGCTGGGACCTTTGTAGATTCTTTCTAGTCTGCACGACCAACCCCATCTCTGCCTTTTCATCTCACCCATGGGAGAAAGGAGAGAAAGAGGCAACAGCAACTTGTGAAAATCAGGTCGAAACTCCAGTAGCTAGAGACTCTGATTTAACTGATCCGGAGATGAGACTTTTATTTTCTAGAAGCTCCCAGGTGATTGTATTATGCAGCCAGGGTCAAAAACTCCTGGGTTACAGGAATGTAACTGATAGGTGTCCATCCAACTATAACAATGTGGGGGGAGGGAGTTTGGGGGGGGACTTAACATGACCAGTTTTTTTAATAGACAACCTCTATACTGTCTCTGGCAAAGTCACACGTTGCCATCTTGCCCAACACAACTGGCACATCACAGAACCCAAGGTTTTAGAAGTTTCGTGGTCCCTCAGAAAGTTAAACATCGAGTTGTTATAAGATTCAGCAATTCCACTCTTAGGTACATACCCAGGAGAAATGAAAACATATGTCCGTATGAAAACCTATGAATGGATAAAGAAAATGTGGTATATATATACCTCCATACAGTGGAATATTATTTGGCCCCCAAAAAAAGGGATGAAGAACTGACACGTGCTAAAACATGAAGGAACCCTAAAAACACTATGCTTAACTGAGCAAAAGAAGCCAGACACAAAAAGCCATATACTTTACGATTCCATGTATATGAAATGCCAAGCATGGGCAAATCCATAGGGATCACCAGGGGCCGGGGGAGGGAGAAATGGGGATTGACTGCTACTGGGTATGGGGTTTCTTGTTGGGTGTGATGAAACGTTCTGGAACGAGATAGTGTAGATGGTTACACAACTATATACCCCAAATCACCAAATTGTGCGCTTTAAGGAAGAGAATTCTCTGGATTATAAGTATCTCAGGAGAGCTACTGGCCCAATGCAGGGCGCGGAAAAGGAGGCAGCCCACAGCAAAAAGCATCTTTACAAGCAGGTTATTACCAAAGACACATCCCCAGGTCCTGCCTTCCAAGATTCTGATCAGTAAATGGGGTAGGGAGAGGACACACGAGAAATCTCCATTTTCATCGAGGTAAGAGTTCCCTGATCAGGAAAGCCTGAAGCATAATGACCTAACACTTCATTCCAGAATCTCAGAGGAGGATCAACGCAGCCGATTACTCTTCAGGAGAGGCCTCAAGGGGCCAGAACAGAGCCTGAAGTCTTCCTCAAGATGCTCCCATCCCGCGTCCTAGGACTCCCTCTCCCCCCAGGAGCTCAAAGCCCTTGGCTAAGACAATGCAAGCTTAGCGCCCCCACAGCAGCATCTAGCTCAGGAGGCCTCGCTGGGCAGCCTGCACTTCTTTTGATTCCAGAAATGTTAGCCCAGCACCCAGGCGATTGGCAGTGAGCTGGAACTCGAACCCAGGAATCCCGACGCCCACGCGTTCTCACCTCCAGCTCCCACAAAGGTCTCTTTGTTGGGTCTGGGTGTCTCCCGGAGGGCACGTTTCCTTCCAGGGCTGGGGAGAGGCGAGGGCGGTGTGTAGAATGGAGTCTATGCCGCCGCCGACGTACATTTTCTGCTCTCCAGGTTGCCCAATCCCACCACCAGAGGGGATGGATGGGCAGCGCTTTCCTGGGCTTGGCATGGGGCGTCCTGGAGGGAGTCAGGTTCCGCCCCTCCCCAGGCCTCGCTGCTCTGAATCCAAGGCCTCCAAGGCCGGACAGGCCCACACCCTGCCAGCGCAACAAGGCTCAAACGAACAACGGGGCTGTTGTTCAGACACGCTCTTTAGCCAGTGAGGTTACCCTCTAGAAATACTTCTAAATAAACGCATAGGCCAGCCCATCCTGAGGTCTACACGCTGCCCAGCTTTCGGCACAATGCTTGCCTCCGTGGCATTTCATCTTCCCCGTGGCCCTGGCAACCACCTCTGTCCTCCTTCCTGTCCGAGGTGAGGTTTCCTTGGGAACCAGAGGCAGAATCCACAGGCTCACTAGCCTGAGGCCGGGTGATCACGGCACGCCGGAGCTCTTCCAAAGCCCCTGGCCGCCTTCGCCAGGGAGATCTCTGCTTCAGACGTGATGCTGCCCTGGCTGGGTGATCGGGACGATCCCAAAGAGAGATCACCGTCCCTGCTGTGGGGTCGTACCCTGACCCCTCTTGGCAATGGGAGAGACTCACCCTGTGGCTTTCCCTACCCTGGGGGAGGGGTCCCCTGCTTTCTGAACCACTCAGGAGCCTGGGCTACATCTTCCCACTGTATACAGGTACCCCACTAATAAGATCTCTGCAGCATCCCCACTTCCCAGAAAGGGAAACTGAGGTCCCAAAGGTACTGAGAGAAGCCAGGGGGCCACAGCCCTGGGCCCTCCAACTTGGCATGTACCCCAGCTGGCAAGGAGGGATCCAGTACCTGAGGGTTCCTGAGGAAGGCCACAATGCTCACCCTGAGGGGAACTGCACGAAGGTGAGAGGCAGCTCCGAGCTATAAAAATACAGGATTCAGACTCTGACCAAAAGACACTGAATGGTCTCAAATTTAAATGCCTGCCTAACACCACTTTTCCCCCAGAGGGCTTCCATCAAACTTGGTCCCTTTTGGCGCTTCAAACTACCCACTGGGGTGGGTAAGGAAACATTATTCCCATTTTAAAGGTGAGAAACACCCTTGGAAACGTGAAAGAACTATAAGCACCTGTCATGTTAATTCTTAACATCCTTTCACATCGTGACATTGTGCCCCTGCCCCCAAATTTAGGGGATTCGGATGTATGGCCGGGGGGAGGAGGGGAGGGATATAAATTTCAGTTACCCTGGGGATCTGCAGGACAACCACTAATCCAGTCCCCATTGCTATGTGTCTCACTCCATGGAGAAATAACTCCCTGTGAGTCCTGAAAGGTAGGCAGTTGCCTTTACTTAACAGTAATGGAAACACACTACCAGGAATAATGACTCCTGCATCATGCCAACCTGAACTTTCATTTCACTGTACGAGCTGCTGGGCATCAAAGCCAACAAATTCGCAGAAATGCTCGGGGAAGAAAGGAGGGGGAAGAGAAGAAAGCCCAGCCTTCTGCCCACCACCATCCCCCCACCCTATCCATTAGAAAACATATTTCTAAATAAATCATGAGAAAGCCCAAGCTACAAAATATTCCACAGTGCTAGGTGCGCCGTAACCCCCAAAACATCACCGCAAAAAAAAAAAAAAATGTGTAGACCTCAATCTCACTGATTCATCCACCCCCACCTCGGTCCAAATCAGATGAAATGCTGTCATGCTGCTGTTTTAAAACAGTGTCCAAGAAGGTAGAAAAGGTTACCCACAGCAAGCAAGGACTGCCATCCTCACCATAGCAACGCGCCTATTTATAATATGGTCTACCTGCTTCAAAGGCTTGTACAAGACACTCAAGGCAAGTCTAGTGCTACATCCAAGCCGAAGATGAGCCGGAAACTCTCGTGAGCGTGTCAGTGAAACACTTCCACTTACGTTTACATGCCACAATTATTAGCATTGACTCTCAATTTTTTTTCTTTCTACTCAAGCAAAAGCAATGGGGAAAATGAATTACGACAGTTTCTAGGACATGGTAGAAACCCAGCATGTGACCTTCCAAACTGCTTTGGCTATTTCTTTTTAATGGTTAACCCCGACCCACACTTGAGGTTGCTGAATCCTCACCAGGGTCAGGCGCACACAGCCTGGTAAGGTACCCGCAGGTCCACAAGCAAGGCCTCGGCCATGCATACCAGATGCAGAAATTCCAGAACCCAGACTCAGATCTACAGTGGACCATGGAGGGAAAAAGAGGCTTTTGTTTTTAGAGGGAGATGTAGGCAACCACATCCAATTCGCCTCCAAGGCCCACATTAGAGTTTCCAGAGAGGAACCCAACTATATTCCCAACAGCAGCCTCCCGTTTCCATGGCAAAGTAGCAAGCATACAGCATCAGGCAAGGCCCAGATTCAAACCCCAGTGCAGCCACTTACTAGCCATGTATTTTGGGGAAAGTCCCCTAACTTTCCTCAGTTTTCTCATCTGTAAAATGGGGATGATGCATAAAGTTGCTGTGAGCATGCAGTTTAAAAATATATGGAATGTTCTACAAACTGACACATAGCAAAAGTTCAACAAACAACATCTATTCTTTTTTCTTTTTGTTACTAAGATTAAAGTTCTTCTGGAGTGACGATTGCCGAGTGAACAAAGCCTCAGTTCCCACACATGACAGTACCACAAGAATACCTCAGAAATGTGAGTGTTCCCCTCCCTTCACACACACTCCAAGGGATAATGCCCACCCCATATCACAGCTGGAAAAACTGAGGCTAGACTCACACGTGTACCAGTGATAATGCAAACGTTCAAACCTGGGGGGCCAGGGGGAAGTTAAGAGAAATAGAAGGGTGAGTGACTTACAGGAACCATTAGTGGAAGGCAGACAGAGAGAGACCCACACTGTTTTCATTCGGTCAAATGAAAGAATGACAAAAAGCATCCCTTGGACCAAAGTGAGTGACCCAGAAGATCGGGATTCACAGTTCCAGACACCCTACTCTGCTAAGTGCTTTCTTTTCCCAATAGACTGTACACTCCTATAGGGCAGGGACTATGTCATTGCATCCAGGCATCAGCAGAGCAGTGGACACACCGCAGACCCTAAATAAAGAATCTGTTTCTGGGGCTTCCCTGGTGGCGCAGTGGTTGAGAGTCCGCCTGCCGATGCAGGGGACACAGGTTCGTGCCCTGGTCCGGGAGGATCCCACATCCCACATGCCGCGGAGCGGCTGGGCCCGTGAGCCATGGCCGCTGGGCTTGTGCGTCTGGAGCCTGTGCTCCACAACGGGAGAGGCCACAACAGTGAGAGGCCCGCGCACAGCAAAAAAAAGAATCTGTTTCTGCTGAATGCGGTCAGGAGAGGGGGGAGCTTCAGCTTCTTGGGATCTCCCCTAAAATGCAGGGCTTTTTTTTTTTTTTAACCAAAATAAAGGCAAAAGATACAGTGTTATTTCACTTTGTTATCACAACAATCCTTTGAGGGATGTTTTTATCATGCCTATTTTACAGACAGGGAAACTGAGGTTTAGGGAAGTCCTAGCTCAAGATCATACAACATCACAAAGCAGCAAAGTCGGGATTCAAGGTCGGTCTGTCTGACTCTAACATCAAGCTCTTCACCACTTCGTTATTCTCTGTATGTCTCTTGATGTATCATGTGTAGAACAGTTCTTAGCTATGAGCAGATGCCAGTAAGTATTTTAAAATGGAAACGCAAAAGAAATGGGCAACTCGGGTTGCAGCTCCCAGGGCTCACAAAACCCTAGATCAACCACAGCTGAGTGCTTCACCATTGCCTTGCACACTCACTGCAGACGTCCCGGAAAGAAGAATTCAATGCACATCTTCACCCACCACCTCTGCAAGAGAAGGCCCAGGAGCAACCCCAGTGACATGAAATGGGCTGGATCTGTTCAGGTCCCGAGCATTCAATTATTCCAAACCAGGGATCCAGCACCACCAAAGAAAAGGGAGCGGGAGGTCAGGGCAGCACCCACCTGGGCGGAGTTCTCGAACATGACACCTTCTCCAAATCTTCCTGGGGAGGAGTGGAGGCCGCAAGGAAGGGAGGGACACGGAAAATGCCCTAATGCGTCCTCTTAACCAGAGCCTGAGCGCTTCTCCACCAGAGAGAAACACAAGCGCAACAACGGTGACTTCTAAGTGCGCAGGCTGATTATAGCTTTACTTTCAAAAGAGCTTTGATTGATCTTTTTTGATAGACCTGAAATAAATTAAACTAGATTGACTCACTTGAGAATGGACTCTAATCCCTTAGTCAGATCCCGGAGAACTCAAACCAAACCAGCTGTTAATTTAGGCTTTATAAGATAAAGCATGAGAAATCCAAGCTGATGTACCCCAGAGCAAAGCTTACATCATCTCTGTAAGCAATCAACTTACTGCTTCTTTTAGGAACTAATCAGTTCTTGGGTAAGTGGGTACCAAGCCTGCACTCTCAGAGCGAAACTAGCTCAAGGGAAGGAAGAAAGGCAAGAGAGGAAGAAAGGTCCCGAGAAACACTGACTGACTCACTCCTTGACAAGCTCAGAACCAGCCCAAGACATTTTCGTTTTGCTTTCTGCTAGTCATCCATCTCCGGCTCCAGAAACTGCAACAGCTTGACCGGAGCCTCCGCACTAAGTGAAAGGAAGCTGTGGATACTCTTAATATTTCTTTAAAAAAAAAAGGGGGGGGGGGGTTTGGGGGGTAGGAACTGCAGAATTACCCAGAAAACATTCCCCACTACGTTTTTATCCTCTCATCTTTGAAGATCACACTGTCCCCTTTATCTTTGCTCCTGGGAGCCTTTGATTTGAATATAGGAACCCCAAGGCTTTCAAGTGGTGGCTGCCCATGGCACTAATAGAGTTAACAAACACACACACACACACACACACACACACACACACACACTGCAGGCTTCTTCCCAAACTAAACTCTGCTCACAAACAGGCAGCCCTCCCAGCTTTCACCAGGATTTTTGGAAAGGGACTCATTCCTCTATCCCAAGTGAAGATGGGCATTCACCTTGCCTGGACCTCACCCACAGTCTCACCCCAGGAGGCTCCACCACAATGCCTTTCCTTCTGAAAAAAGCAAGGCTGCTAGCCTCTTGCTCCTAAACAATGATGTTTCATAGAACACTCTGTTTACTGAACATAAGGGGATCAAGCATTGAAATCCAATTTAAGGAATTATGGTGCCTTCGGACTGTTTTTCTTCAAGGATGAAAAAAGACAGACATGTTGTTTCTGGAATTAAGCCAGAAGAAACTGATCCTTGTAGTAATACATGAAAAAAGAAAGAAATCAATGAATGTATATGTTTATGTATGTGGCTGGAGGGAGAGGAATAACTAAAATGTAAGTTAAAAGCTGAGGAGCAAAGGAATTTGACTCCTGCTATGGAAGGATCCTGAAGTTGCTTTCGAAGTCCTATTTTAATACCTATCTGACAAGGAGAACACAGTTCATCTCTCAATACTTCTCAGAAGCAGAAGCAATTTAACCAGAAAAGATGGCATGAAAATCCAGCACGACGTCTGTCCACTCGCCTTCATTAGCAGCAAAACAAACCACGCACCCGAGCAAGGGTCAGAACCTGAAAGGACGACAAATATCATTCCGCTTTGAACAAAAGTAACCACTGCTGCTCTGTACTCAGCACTGGTCACTGTATGTATGTTTTTCCTATTTAATCCTCTGGGATCAGTTCTGTCCCCATTTTGCAGATAAAAGGGCTGTGGCAGGGTGGCTCCAGAACTGGCCATGGTCCCACATGCACTAAATGGGTGTGACTTGAGACACCAGGTGTGTCTAACGTCAGTGCCAGAGCCCTCATCCATCACCCTAGAATGCCTCCTTTTTACAGCAAAAACGTTGAACTCCAGATAGTACAGCACTTTCACAGCTTCCCACCTCTGTGCACATCCTATGCAGGCATTTCACAGACAAGCAAACTGAGACCCAGAGAACAAAGCTCTCCACAGCCAGATAATTCAGAGGCAGACCTAACCATTTTCTGAGCTCCTGGACCCCTAATTCTAATTATGAAGCTTCATCCTCTCCCTTAATTAGTTCTTCCCCACTGCCATTCCCAAAGACAAAGTCCTCCCCAGAGGAAAATGCCTCATCTCACCAAGGGCTGCCCGGGGAAGGAGTTTTGTGATTGGCGTTAATTTGGGGGGAGGGGGGTATAGAAAGGAGGCAAAACTATTAAATGAAGTAAATTAAGACATTTCTGAGAGGTATGGCATAAATCATCACTTAGAGGGACGGACCAATTGAAAAGGTACAGCACTGCTCTGGATGAAAGCTACACCATCAGCCAGGATGCTACAAATGACAGCGGAAGAGGGCAGGAAAATGGAGGCACCTTCTGCAGCCCAAGGCCACTGACCAGCTACAAAGGTCTGGCCAAGGCCAACAAAAATACCATACCTTTCTGATGAACAATGACTGCTAAACACAAGTCCTTTTTTTTTTTCCAAGGGAGGTGGGAGGGTGGGAGAGTGTAAACACACTCCTGTTGTTTTACGCGTCCCAAAGCCAAAAAGAGGGGCGTGAGGATTTAAAAAGAAAAAAAAAAAAGTCCATTGACTGTTTTCTGACTTCTCATATTTCACTCTCTTTTCCTTTTGGCCTCTGAAAAAGCTAAAGAGAGCCATAAAAACGGACAAACCTCCCAGCCCTGTGTGTGAATTCGGCCTTCTGCAAATGAGGGAGGTTTGAACTGGACCTTCTGGAGCGAGGAGGTGTTAAAGAAACAGTGACAGCTGTCAAGTCGATTGGGAGAATAGATGTCATTTCTTAACCTCCACTGAGAATAAATCATTCCGGACAAGCTCCTTACTGCATCGCTGTTATCCAAGCGGAAGTGTGAACAGGCCTGAGAACGCCGTCCACTCACTGATTTCTTGCCCAGGAGAACCTCCCAGGAAAGTTCCAGCGAGGGGACCTGTGTTGTGGGCACGGACTCAACTGCAGACATGCTGCCCCTCCCGCCATGGGTGCTGGCACCAAGGGCCCCGGAGCAGTGAGCTTCTAATCACAGGTTCTGAAGGCCTCTTGTCCCCAGAAACCCACTAGGGCCACTTGTCTTTGAGACAAAGTGGAGGAGGACGGGGCTATTACACGCTTATTACAGATACAGACAAACAATAACCTGACCACAGTGGCCCCAGGAAACTCCCTCATAAAGAAAGAAAGAAGTGTTATTAGGTTCGCAAGCCAGGAGCCAGCCCTCTGCCTTTCAAGAACCAAAGGGATGCCTTTTAAAATCTATTTTTTTAATGAAGTTCGAAGCAATAGAAATTAGACCAAAGAAGAGAGCAGACACTACAGCCAAAAGGCCACGAATCCCTGTCTTGCTGTCGCTAACTTCATGTCCATCAGAAGCTGAATAATTCCAAGTCCAGTCTCCCGATCAGTTTTTTGTCTGCCCTCCCCAGGGAGATAAATTATGTCACAACCCAGACTCTTCAAAAGGTATTCTGGCCTCCTGATTCGGCCCACTCGCTTACAGGAGAAATAACTCAGAACCAGATTCTTTTGGTGGGGGCGGGGGGGTGTAGAAAAAGCACAAAAAGGTATGCAACACAATCCATCACCAACTTGTCAACTTGGCAAGAGTGTAACAACAGTCTTTCTTGCCAGGGTGACCAAGTGTCCCCATTTGCCTCGGGCCGATGGGTTTCCTCAGACACCCGACTGGTAACAGTAACACCACCATTAAACCTTTCTCATGGACCAGGCACTGGGCTAAACCCTCTCACAGGATCTCACAAAGACCCACACAGGAGGCAAGTCCTCTTATGAAACCCATTTTCCACAGATGAGAAAACGGAGGCACAGAGCCATTAAGCCATTTGCCCAATTTAAAGTTTTCAGCTTTATGTAAAAACAAAACCAAAAAAAAAAAAAAAAAGTGATGGAAATCAAATACTGGGATAAAGAAAAGTTCATACTTTATGGGAAATTTTGACCTGTAAACTCGTTAATGAGGAAAAAAATATTTCCTGCCAAAGAGGATGAGAGGAAAGCAAGGGAATCACGGGAAATACAGAGAACAGGAAGATCAATCACAAGTTGGTCTAGATGTTTCCAAAATAGTCCTTAGAGACATTACATAACTAACACAGAAAGAGAGAGAAGAAACCCCAGGTGGGGAGCGTGTGACAGCAAAGGATCCAGGACGGGGACAATGGCTCTGCGGCCACTTGCCAGGGAACCCGGGCCCAGGCGCAGATCTCCAATCTCAATATTCCTTGGGAAGGCCAGCCTGGGGCTCTCTCTCCTCAGACTCTCACGGGCCAGGAGCCCTGGTCCCTTTGGTTCCCAAGCGGCCAAGTTCACGAGCTGTGATGGCAACTGGAAACCACAAACCATGAACGGAACCAGAAGTCGGCCGAAAGATAAAGATCCACTCTCACGGAAAAAGCAACGATAGCAGAACCACGGAGGTCGAAATCAAAACCGTATCTGCTTTGCATGGGGCATGTGGTTTTGTGTGTGTGTATTTTCTACACGTCAGCTCATCCGCT
The DNA here is from genome assembly GCF_008692025.1 of Phocoena sinus. Taxonomy (NCBI): domain Eukaryota; kingdom Metazoa; phylum Chordata; class Mammalia; order Artiodactyla; family Phocoenidae; genus Phocoena; species Phocoena sinus. The sequence continues at coordinate 68,027,175 of NC_045778.1, read as the reverse complement.
CCCGACATGTGCAAGTCACTGTCGGGCTCCTTTAACTGCTTTGCAAAACCAGGGGCCTGGAGAGAAGCGTTTTGGCCAAAAATTCCAATAAGGCCAGAGGAAAAAAACACCAAACAACTCTCAACTTATTATTATTATTATTTAAAAAAAAAAAAAGAAATACACAGTTGTGGAGGCAGGGGCATCCAATCCGGTCTACAACAACAGCAACCAACTTGGTGCTTTCCCTACACTCTCCCAAAATGACAAAATCATGGCAGGAGGAGTGTGTTCGTGGGGAAATGATAAGTATATTCAGACTTATCTTCTCATGAAGATAAACTGGCAAATGTAACCCAACTGAAAAGCCACCAGAGCAAAACATAGTTGTTTTTTGTTTTTTTGTTGTTGTTGCTGCCCTTTTTTTTTTGAGGCAGGGGTTCCCCTCTTCCAAGGAAAGAGGGTCTACCACGTGACTGAAGCCTTTTCCTCCAGAATTAAGGCCCTGAGTGCCAATTCTTCAGACAGAAATGGCTTCACACATCAGGTCTTCTGTGACATTTGTCAACTGCTCTCACTCACCATTGTGAAAATGTGACAAGTGACAAGTTTTTTAAGACAACACAAAACAAAATCGGGTACACAAAGCACGGTGGTGGCTTGGGAAACACCTCCTTTTGAGCTTGGGGACATTTTTCAACCTTCCTTTAAGTTCTCTTTCACAAAAAAAATGCCTGCCTACGTTGGGTCAGTGAGGTTTTTTTTTTTAATTAACAGGAAAATTCTTGGCTTCTTCAGCCCTAACTAAGCACCTGAAGACCAGGAGGAGGAAAGAAGAGAGGTTTGCTTTTGGTTTTAAGGATAAGAACCAAATTCAGAACTTTCTGATTCCTGAAACATCTTCTGAATTGTCTTATAGATTCCATACATCAACTAATCCCTTATCTAGAACTTGATACCATAAGGAAGCTAATTATTGTTTAATTCTACAGAAAATAACTTATTTTAAGCTCGAGTTGATATTATCTCACTATTTCATTTTTGTATCATATTTTAAGTATTCCTAGGTCTTCTACTATATATTTATATCTGAGGATCTAATCAAAAGGACAAAAATGCCTCTTTGCACACATGACTGCCAGATTTCAGCCCTGTTCCAAGACCAGAAAGGGACAAGTTAATCAAGAAAGCACCCCTCCTGAACCCTGAAAAGACTTACCTCTACCACGAATAGGCCATTCTACCCAGAAAGTAGATGTTTTCTTTTCCCTAAGAGTCTGTTTTCCAAAAACCCCCTTACTCACTGCCTGCCCAGTGCACATTGTCTATACCCCACCCCCAGGAGTATAAATCTTGAAAGCACTTTCGAGCCAAACCAGACAGAGCCCCAGTAAAGCCCATGGGACACAAGGGATGCTCCCTCTTTCAGTGCAAAGTTCTTCCTTCAGATTTGGAAACACATCTCAATGTTTCTTCCAAATTCATTTAATTGCATTACTTGTTCTGAAATGATTGGGAGGTCTACCAACGGCCGGGTCAACTTGAGGGCTTCGATGTGCTGGTGGGTTTTGGTGGAGATGGTAGTTTAAATTATCTCAAAGTGTTCTGCCTAAATTCTACTGCTAAACTAGTCTAGAATATTCAGATTCTCAGAATTCAGTATTGAGCCATAATTGTAAAATCTTAACTTTTTATTATCATCCCTGGATTCTTTCTTCAACTGAGTTGGAGAAAGTCAGAAAGTAAAATTCTAATAAATTTGCCTCTGGGCGAACAGATTTGCCTGGAATGAACACTTAATGTATACCACCACCCCATACAATGAACTGTACCCCAATTAGAGAAAAAAGCTCCTAGGACTTTAACCTTCATTTACACCAGCACTCCCAATGGTTAGATTTTTGGGCTGGGGGCAAGACTGTACAACCATGAATTTCTTGGCGGTCCACTGCCAAGCTCCTTACTCACTCCAGTCTTTCAAATGCTCCTTTGAACAAGCCTGGAGTCCAAGTCCAGTCCACTCCACAAAAGAAAAGAAACAAGAAAACCCCAAAACCAAAAGAGCAAAACCAAACAGTAACAACTCAATGGCAGGCTTTACCAGCTCCTCCCAAAACAAAAGGAAACTAGAGTCTTCTAAGACCATCCTGGACCAAACCAACACTATAGAAATAGGGGGTGGGGGGAGTAAAACCAGAAATTTTTAGATGAAAATCATAAAATTCCCAGGAATGCAAACTACTGGATGAATCTAGAATACAAGGTCCATATAGATCCTAACGAGTCTGAGTCGTGTAAACACCAGTATTTAGCTCCGAAAGTTACTTCTCTAAAGTTCAATGTTGCCATTCACCTCATCAGTATATAATGAGCACATACTATTGAATACATACAAAGCTGGGTCACCCCTCAAAAGCTATTAAAGAAAAATAGAAAACTTTAAATAGATAAGACCTTCCAAACTCTCTTCCGAATATGCATAATATATGTATTTCAGAATAACAGTGCCTTCTTGACTGCTTTCCCGTAGAGAATCAAATGCCCCAAGATTATCAATTTAAACTTAGCTGTCCCTTTCCCCTCTCGCTCTCTCTCTCCCTCTCTCTTAAATCATCATTAAGGAAATAGAAAGAGCATTTCCTAGGCTTCCTACTACAAGGCTTGGAAAAACCCACAAGGATATTGGGGAGCTAGAAACACAGAAGAAGAACCTCAAGTTTCCTATATATTTTGGACCGTCAGCAGCATTTAGGAAAAACACCTCCTCTCGTTTCTGCTTCATATGTTTTCCTTATTGGTTCATTTACACAATGCTGCTCTCCTGACGGCGGTCAGTACATCGTTTTGTCATTTCTGCCTTTCCCCGCCATTAGTGCAGGCTGCTGAGACGACACCCCAGATGCCTCCCCAAGTGGCTAGCAGCATCAACGCATCCCCTTCCTCCAAGTGGTCCCCCCGTTGACTAATGTTCACCAACACTCATACATCATTCCCAAATTGGTCCAAATGAATTAAACACAGCTCTGCTTAACATTACGAGATTTAAATGGATTTTCTCTCTACAGGTCTGCCCCATAATTGGGTTTATCCATCTTGTTGAAGTACAGTTTACACTTGCTAACATCACGCCAATTCAAGCTACATTTTCTGCTCCAGTGGCAGGAGCAAGGCAGATTTGTCATCGGATCATAACAGGTAATTCAAACAACAATTAGTTTGATGACGGCCCGTATGTCAATGTCTGCTCCCAGCAGCCCGGCTCATACTCCCTGCTCTGTGTTCCTCAAGATGAATTGTCTTCACAATTCTTCAATTTCAATCAGCAACAATGCTTACTGAATCAACTTAAAAACTATTGACACAAGACTATCTTCCCTATGGGGCAGCCTCGCCAAAGCTCTGGCGAAAAGAATCCTCTAGTCCCCCACCACCGCCCCAGGATGGGCTACGACCACACACACATCCATTTTCAAGCCTTGGACAGTTTCTGACTGTCAACCAACGTTTTTTTACTCTAGAGCTTCATCTCAACCTCAAAATTCAAGGAGGCACAAGTTTGGGAATAGAAAGGAATGAATTTGCTTGTGAAGGCTCATCCATCTACAAGTAGGAAAGTGCTTAATTTTTTTTTTTTTTTGGTAAGTCCGCTGCAGGAATTAATGACAATTGTCAAAGTCTGAGAAAATGTTATAATCCAATGGGTAACACTACTTGTCATTTAAAGAAAAAAAAAAGCTAATATTTCTTTTAAAAACCAACTAACCTCCAAGCATCTTGAAAATTAGAAGATAATTACATAAACCAGTCCAACTATGGTTATGCGTTGTTTGGGCAGTGCCATGGTCATTAGGACAGGGTACAAATTCACGCACTGAAGGAGAGCTGAAATCAAAATATGAGATACCTGGGAAAGAATATTAAGTTTACACGGGGACTGAAGGCCTATCTCAAATTATTTGGTTGAGTACCAGAAAAATATACTTATTGGCCTCTCATGTTATGAAAGAGGTTATTATGAAAAAAATGCAAACTTATGTCCTCTGTTCCCTTTCTGCCCACAGTATACAGTACTTCAACACATTCACACCCCTGCTGTATACGTACTATGTCCCAGGCATTCCTACACAGTGCTCTAAGGATACAAAGATGAGTAAGACACACCTCAGAAGAGCTTACATTCTAGTCAAATGTTACAAGGACTAGGCAGGATTTTCAAGTGACATAAGAGAAGTGCAAACAGCAACCAACAGGAGTCATAAATCTTTGCTACTCAGCAAAGATAGTCCATGTCATCAAATTTATCATGTGTGGTGTTCTTGACAGGAAATAAAAAATATACAATGCATGAAGGAATAAGGCTGATCTGAAATCTACAAATGAGTACTTCACATAGTTCCCAGTGGTTAAAAACAGCTGCCTGTACTTGTCAAGCAGTGTGCCACTGCCCTACCCACCTCATCACAGACCTGATCTCATTTCATCTCCCAACAACCCTCTGGAAACTAGCATCATCCCCCATTTTACAAACCAGGTAACTAATTTACCTAATTAGTAGGTAGACACTGGCAGAAACTGGACCTGAACCCAGGTTATCTAACTCCAGAAGCATATGTGCTGAACTGCCCACCTCCTCTTGTACCTATCCCTTTAAAATGCAAAGGTAATGCTCCTAGGGCTTCAGTGGCAGGGTGCCCACTTGAAGCTGAAAAACTAAGCCCGTGGTTCTCAACCAGGGGCAGTCTGGGCCCCCGGGGGACATCTGGCAAGATCTAGAGACGTTTTGGGCTGCCACATTTTTGTTAGGTGCTAGTAGCATGGAGAGGGGAGAGGCCAGGGCTGGAGCTAAACAAACATCCTGCCATGCACAGGACAGTCTCCTGTGCACAAAGAATCATCAGCCCCAAGTGTCAATAGTGCTGAGGTGGAGAAGCCCGCACTAAGCCGTCTTATCTCATCCAGCCCGGAAAGACATGCAAATTTCCAGTCCAGGCCTCAATCGTTATAGAAGCTGGTGGAACCAAGTCTTTCCAGCTGGTACCTCAAAAGACTAGGGGTTTGTGAAGATGCTTCAAAGAGTCCACAAATATTTGATTCTAATGTTTCTTTTTATAACATGCCACAGATAAAGAAATATATAGTACCTGTGCCTACTCTGGTATTTTTTAAATCTCAATGCATTACTCATTAAAATATTAAACAAACTGCCGACCACCCAGGGGTTTTGGTGGAACCCTTGGGAAGAATGGTCAACCGCCGCTTCTGTTTCACTGAAGAGTATGCTGCAATTCCGAGGTAAACTGTTCAAAAACAAATTGCAACCACTTATCTGTTTGACCAGGATGTGATACCGTGCAACCAAACCCAACTGCAGAAACAAATTAAGTGCTAAGTTTGATAAGCCTGCAAAGGTCAGCCATAACCCACTTAGAGATGTCTGTGCTTAGCTAAAAGGCCCCATGATTCTCAGGGACTTTATAAAAAAAAAAAAAAAAACTATTATAAAGTGCAACTTATAAAATGAAGTTACTGGGAATTCCCTGGCAGTCCGGTGGTTAGGATTCGGTGCTTTCACTGCCAGAGCCCAGGTTCGATCCCTGGTCAGGGAACTAAGATCCCACAAACTGCTCGGGAGTTTGGGACTGACATGTACACACTGCTACATTTAAAACAGATGACCAACAAGGACCTACTGTACAACACAGGGAAGGCTGCTCAATATTCTGTAGTAACTTAAATGGGAAAAGAATTTGAAGAAGAATAGATACATCTATATGTACAACTGAATCACTTTTCTGTGCACCTGAAACTAACACATTGTTAATCAACTATGCTCCAATATAAAATAAAAATTTTAATAAATAGCTGCAAAAAATAAATAAATAAAAAATAAAATAAAATGAAGTTACTAAGAAAATACAACCAGCTGACTGCCACAGACCAGACCTCTACACCTACTGGCTGTGGTCCATATGGGGGACCCAGATGGCTGATATAGAACAGTTGTTTCCATTCTTTCCGGTTGTTCTAGTCAAAGACAACCAGAACTTCTCTGCATCCTCACCAGCCCTCTTACAGGCCATGCAGGCTGGGTCCCAAGTGCCTTAATATGGTGGAGAATGAAAAGATACAAATATCTCAACTTATACAAATACAATGATACAATTAGAATAGACAGAAGTTAAAAACCACTAAGTGAAAATGAGATTGTTTTATTTTACCTGGCCAATGCAATGCAACTGCTATTGGCTTGGACAGGAGGATAACTTCTCCTTGAGAGATGGACGTTAAGCCAAACTGGACTCCTGGCTTTCTTGTCTCAGCCCCGTTTCCACCAAGTGGTGGGACCTCAGACAAACCAATTCGCCTCTTTGCTCCTCAGTTTCCTTGCCTTTCAAAACGGACTCTACCTTTGCTCCACTCCAAGGGTGTTCTGGGGCCCATCAGCACCCCTTGGGGAGTGCGTCAGAAACGCGGGATCTCAGGCCCCAGCCTGGAACTACTGATCCGACATCTGCATTTTCACAGCACGGGGAAGTCTGAACAGCACTTAGACTGCCAGGACCCTCAGCCTCAGGGTCCCACAGCCCCCTGCATATGACAGCAGAGTCCCACCTTCTCACACTGGTATTAACTCAGGGGACGGTGGCCATCACTGAGATTACCTGTTAAAGAAATGCTCTCAAAAGAGAGACTCCTACCACTGAACAGACATCCTTTAGAACTCCGAATGCAACCAGTCTCTTCTCCCCCAGGGAAAGAGTCAAGCTAAAATAAGCCAACGGACAAAAGATTTTACAGCAGTTGTTCTCATGAAGCTACATGCATCAGAATCTTCCAGAATGGGACGGGGTTCAGATCCCAGCATCCCCCTAGGCCGGTGCATTGTCTTTAACGCTCCCCTGGGGATTGTAATGTGCAGCCAGAGTTGGGAAATATTGCCCTTGCCCACCGGTTCGAAGGTGCTGTGCTGTCGCCACAGAAGCGGCGTCAGTATCACCAGAATATTTGTTACAGCTGAAACTCTGGTGGGGCCACAGATGTGCATCTCAACAAGCCCACCAGGTACTTTCTAGGTGATGCTTGCTCAAACCTGCGAAACACAGACCTAGTCCTGATGAATGAGGATCTCCAAGGGGTTAAAACCCAGGATTCTGTATTTTTGAGCGGCTCCCAGGTGGTTCTTTGTATAGACCCCAGAGAGCTGGTTAGTCGCCCTTGCTTGAGGAACCCCCAGACCCTGCTGAGCTTATATTCTGAGCAGACAGTAGTCAGCATGAAGCTGTGTAGTACAGGCTCTCTCCAGCCCAGTTTTGAATCCTAATTCCTTGACCGTGCGCAAAATATCTTGCGTATTTGAGTCTCCATTTCCTGGTTCACAAAATGGGGATAATGGTGGTAAGAGGAGCTACGCGATTTGGGTTTCCTTCTGTGTTGTGATGAAGAATCAGTGAAGAACTCACATACAGCACTTAACACCAGACCCAATGCGTTGGGAGAATGCAATGCGCAGAAGCTGCTACTACTATCAGCTGTTGTTATCGCCTCTGACCCCTAAGACCAAGCACATCACTGCCCAAGCCACTCTTCCATAAACAAAGAAATCCCTCTTCTTGAGCCTTACAAAAGTATCTGGCTCTCCTCCCATAACCAGGGAGAAGGAAAGGCCTCAAAAGCTCATCAGAACCTAAGGGCAGTCTAGTTTCTCACTCAAAATGAGAAAAAGTTATCCCCCTTAATGACTTGGCCAGCCCTTAGTTTTTACTCAGCAAGCGAAAATGACTGAGCAGCTGATAAGTGATCATTGACTGATTTCAGAAGCCGCTGGGGCAACAATTCCAAAACTTCAGGAGGCAAAAATCAGAACCCTGATTAAAAATGCGAACTCCCGGACTGTATCCAAAACCTACTGAGTCAGACCAAGGGGGGTGGGGTGCTTATAAATCAACATCCAAAACATCACCCAAACTGAAGCTTCCTTGATACGTTTTGCTCACTGATGAACTCCCCAGGGGCCTGGCACACACTAGATACACAATAAATGTTTTTGAATGAATGAACAAGCATTCTGAGGTATGGACTTCAATTAGACAATTAGGCTAAAATGCGCCACTATAGCAAGTGAATGAACCTTTTGAATACGTTAACTGGCACCCAGAGGCTTTGTCAAACTACTCTAGTGAAATGACATCTGTGTCTGTCTGTCTCTCACATACACATACACACACACACACACACACACACACACACACACACACACACACACACACTGCATTCTTTGTGGAAAGTGGACATGAAATCTCACAGCCAGGCTGGTGATGGGACTAAAGAACCGTATGAAGAACTGGCTTCTGCGAGTTCTCCCTCTTAGCCCAGATCTGCTCCTCAATGGATATCGCAAACCCTCACAAAACCTGAAAGGCCAGGGAACTTGTGGAGCAAGGGAGGGCCTAGAACTCAAGAGACGACCATCCGAAACATCAACTAGGGAAAAGCCAGGCACCCTCAAACATCCTGCTCAAACCTGCTGGTACAATTCTCTGGACATTTTTATCACGAACACCAAGGATCTACTGGGGCAAAGAGATGGACCCTGAGCCATAGCACCTCAGGAATCTTAACAATGTTATAACACGGACAAGACTGAGTGCCAAGTTCACATTCAAGAATAAAGGACCAAGAGGGGACAGGACACTCTCCAAATTGTATCCTTCTCTCGCTGGCTCCACAAAGCACCCAGGCCCTGGAGGAAGGTCCTCAGGCCGTAGTGAATCATGGCAGATGAGTTCTAAGACCAAGCAGAATGGTATGGGCTGGGAGAACTCAGATGGAAGCTTGCAGCCTTGAGGATGAAAGGGAAAGCAACACCCACTACAAAATCTCCACCGCTCAGCTGTGTAAACAAATAAAATGGTCCATTTCTTCTGGATCCTCTCCTAGTTGTCTTTGTGCGCGCACACACACAAACCACTGCACATCTGAAAAGAAAAACAACGAAGAAAGGTCTACACAGTTTGTTTTTGCTGCGTGTGGAGTTTTTTTTTCCTAAATCACATCTGACTTGGTGTTAAAACATCAACCTTTGGCCAAAATACTCTTAAAACAAAGGCTTAATTGGTTGTGAAGTAGCCCTTCTGAAAACCAACGGAAACATCTTCTGTGGATCCTGACCTTGATTCCAACACTACTCTTGGGGTTGGAAGGAGTGTGGGAAGAGCTCTCTTCAGGGAGGTAGTGGGGACAGTGCCGAAATGTTTATCCACAATCACCTGCAGGGCACTCCTGGGAGGTATCTGCAAAGTGAGTCCACCTCTGCGCTCAGCCTGCAGGATCTCTTCCGGGTTAAAGGAGCTCCCACTGGGGCCAGAAAGCAAAGCCGTGCGTGAAGGGGCGTGCACTGGAGCTTGGGCAAGCTGGCCTCTGATCCCACCCAGATCTTTTTTTTTTTTGCGGTACGCGGGCCTCTCACTGTTGTGGCCTCTCCCGTTGCGGAGCACAGGCTCCGGACGCGCAGGCTCAGCGGCCATGGCTCACGGGCCCAGCCGCTCCGCGGCATGTGGGATCTTCCCGGACCGGGGCACGAACCCGTGTCCCCTGCCTCGGTAGGCGGACTCTCAACCACTGCGCCACCAGGGAAACCCCCTACCCCGATCTTTTTACTGCTCCCCCTCCTGTGTGCCACTCACACACCCAACAACCACTATGCTGGTGCATTTCAAAAGATATCATTTGAAATCCAGTGTTCAAGTCTCTCTCAAAAGGGCAATGCAAGCTAAACACACATATCACTCTCCCAGTCCACTCCCGAGTGTGAACAGAATCCAACACACATATTCCTCCGAAAGATCTGGGTGAGAATGTTACTAGGGCCTTATACTCATAGTAGCAGGAAACTGGAAGCAATCCAAATACCCAAAAGCACAGAAAGGACACCTGCACTGTGGCATACAGTACATGGCAATAAAAAGGAGCATACCATGCTGCCGGCAATAACAGGGGTGAAACACACACATACGCCAAGTAGGGCCAGACATGAGACAGTCTATTTGCTACACAATCCCATTGCTAAGAAGCTAAAACACAGGCAAAACTAATCCATGGTGATAGATGAAACTAATCCAGGGTGAGAATTTTGGTCAGCAGTCGCGGGAAGCTTTGAATAAGTGAGACCCCAGGGGAATTGGTAATACTCCTTTTCGGGGCCCCACGAACTACAGCCTATGAGCCAAATTCAGCCACTATCTGTTTTTATGAATAAAGTTTTATTGGGACCCAGCTACATCTATACCTATTCCCGTAGGTATTATTTTGGGCTGCTTTCACACACAATGGCAGAATTGAGAGGCTGCCACTGAGACTGTTTGGCCTACAATGCCTAAAATACTTATTATCTGGCCCTGTACAGAAAAAGCATTCCAACCTCATTCTATATATTGATTTGGGGGATGGTTTCATGGATGTTCACAAAAGTAAAAGTTCATCCATCTCACCACTGAGGATCTGTGCACTGTGCTGTACTTATATCTCAATAAAACTCTCTACAAGTCAATAGAGTTAAATATCTATGTCTGTAAAAAACCAAAAAAAAGCCTTTTAATTTTTATTCCAATTATACTGTGTTAACCATTTAGGGAAAATATGGCTTTTGTGTTGCTCTTGTCTTTTCAAAACTGAGAGGAGTTAAGGAGATTGTCAAAAGTGAGGAAGATCCCAACACATCAATTGATACTGTGTCCAAACCTTTTAGAAGAACATGACAGACACGTCTAGAGAATCACTCAGAAGCCATTCACATAAATGTTGCACCTGGCCAAGTCCTGAGATTACAGGAGGGAAGGGAAAGGGGGAGGAATCTCATGGGATGCACGGTGTCATACTACTCTAGGTTATTTCAGGATATAGCTTAGGAAAGCAACCAGCTCAGCTCAGATTGAAATACTGTACCTATTAAGGTTAAACAGTTTTAAATTTCCAGGGAAGAAAATTCTGCCCTGACAATCACGTTGCATCTAAGCCTTAAACTGGAGAATGGGGCAGAGGGCAAACATCCGCTCTACTCTGCACGAAAGCAGGGCCACCCTCTCCTCTCACCCTCACGTTGCTACTGAGCTGCCGTGTGCCTTGGGAACAATTTATTGTGTCTGAGGTTTCCTCTTTTTTTCCCCTTTGCTTCTTTCGTTTCGTTTTGTTTCGCCATTTATCCTTTGATGGTCAAACTAAAATTACAGCTAGATGCCATGTGGCTTTGACCTCATCCTGGTCTAGCATAGACTGGGGGAGAATGAATCCTCAAAGCATGGTGGTGCTGGGTCTCTAATAAAATATCTCTGTTTGCCCACATGGGCATCATGTCTTAGCAAACAGAAGCAGAGGAGAACAATACTACCTGTTCATGGACGAGTAGTAATGGTTTCAGTCCTCCAGACAATGAGCTCTGTAACTTACTCCATCTCCCTCCTGAGAAAGCGCTTCACACGGCCCGCACTGTGCCAGGTGGTTTGGAGAAAGACGAACTGCTCGGCCTAACAAGGGACACTTCAGCAACGGGTGTAAAGACACAAAACAGCTACTCTGGGCTCGGCTGGTCTCCCAGTGACATGGCCCCAGCCAGCCTTTCCACTCCAAGATAGGGATCGTGATGCTATTCAACCTTGACAATTCCCATACCCCAGGCAACGGGATTTTCCAGCCCGCCCCCCCCCCCCCAAGATGTGGCAGGCCTCAGGACACTGTTCATCATCCACTCATCAAGAGTTAGGGTTTGGGCTTGCTCTCCAACCAAGCCCTGAGTCTATACCCTTTTCTGGGAGCAATGTTCACTGTGCTGCCGATCAAAAGGAAGAAGGGTCCCCCAGGGAGAGTGCCAGCAAGAACACCAGCCTTGGGGACTTCCCTGGGGATCCAGTGGTTAAGACTCCATGCTTCCAATGCTGGGGCGGGGCCACAGGTTCGATCCCTGGTTGAGGAACTAAGATCCCACATGCTGCGCAGCGCGGCCAAAAAATAAAACAAAAACAAACAAACCCACCAGCCTTGGAAATAACCTGGGGGTGGAGGAGCCTTATCGAGAGTCGTACTTTCCCCTAAAATACACACACGGATCAGCAGCACGACTGCAGAAGGAATCAAAATATTTTTTAAATAAGTTACTGTCACCTCGAAATGAGTACAAAATACTAGGGGCTCCACCGAATAACAACGTCTGCTGAGTCCTACTTTTCACTGGTGGAATAATTCACAATGTACCTGGGACAAAGGGCTACTGGAAAGTCTTCTCCAGACAGAGGCAGATTTGAAACAGCACCGCTACAAAGATGCGATATGGCTGTGGACCACATACACACACACAAGTTATCCGCAAGGGCTAACCACAAGAAAGTGAGCAAGGGAAGAACGGAAATGATATAACCAAGCGACACCCGCTTCCAAGGAGAGAAGACCCCAGAGCCAGACCTGAATGCCCCAACAGCGGGTTTCAAAAACCTCCCCTTGAAGGGTTAACCCAGAAGCAGAGGACTCAAGAAGTTTCGGCACCATTAGTTACACCATGAGGTGCATCCATCCTGGCCAGGCCAGGCAGACAGACGAAAATTGTATTAGTCTGCTCTCCCTCCACGACTGCACTCTGTTGGCATCAGTTCAGCTCTGAGCCTATATTAGTCCGTGATTTGTTTAGCCTTTGGATTTAAGAGAATGGAAGTACTACGTGAGCAGGAAACAGGACACTCATCAAAAGCTGGGATCTGTCGCCTTTCCCTCCCAGCACTTCCAGTGTCGTGTATCAACAAGTCCTAGAGAAATCAACATTTCAGAACAATCAGGTCAAAAGTGATATTCCTAGCACCACTTAACATGATTTTGATCCACCGGAAACAACTCTCTGGCTGTCACACAGCCTCCTCTGCTATCTCACCCCCCTTAATTCTTCCCATTCACATTCTGTCACCTCATGTGACTCCCAATGTAAGACCCCTCCTGAAGCAAAAAACAGTAGCCAAGCTAGGGGGTCTGTGTGCCCATCATGCCTGATCGAGATGCCCTTAACAAAAACACACAGGCTTCTCCTTCTTTCCCTATCTTTAAATCATTTTAGCAGCATTTCTTCTGCTCTTGTTTCTTCTTTGCTTCCAACCTCCCCCGAAGAATCAACCACAACCGCACTGCCATCATCACCACCATCATCATCACCTAGGTCAGGGGGAGGGGTGGAGAATAAGAGACACAAGAGACCTACACATTGACAAAATCAAGCTTCGGGATCTCTTGCATGTCCTACCTGAATTGCAATCTGGTGTTCAATCGTTTTGTACGCAGAGTAATGTGTGCTCCCGGACTGAAAATAGAGCTGTAGAAAGAAACCAAATCAAAGCGTTCTGCTTATGTCACAAACTACAAGAAAACATCTTAAGCAGTTTATGAATAGCAGACAAACCTTCCTAGATTGAACTGCAGCCTTGGCATTCAATCAAGACCTCTGTATTTTTATTTGTTGCTATAAATAAGATGATCATAATAATCTAAAGTTTTTTTTTTAAAAAAAGCACCTATTCAATAAGCAAAAGGGGGGTGGAGGGGGCTGGGAGCGAGGATCAATGACACGAGAAGGAAAGACGGACGCCCATTAAGACATAAAGGAAGCCAGTGTGCTGAGCAAGATGCTGCAGAAAAATTAACGGGATGCTGCAAACATCATCAGAACTGCGACACGTAGGCAAGAGGGAGAGACTGGGAGAGAAAGGATGTGAGAAGCCACAGGACTGCAAAGGTACAAGCCCCCCAGAGTTCTAAGAACTAGGCTCTCACCCTCAAACGCAATTCTATTTTGGGGCAAACAAATGTGGCAGGCAGAATTCAGGGGCCACTCGATGCCTTATACATTCTTTCGCAATGACTAAGCCATCAGTCCCAGGACGGCTCAGGAGGGCTTTGCAGCCCGCATGTACTCTAGGAACCCACACTTCCCCAAAGAAGGAACCAACTAGTGCCTAAGAGCCACTGAGTTTTCTAAAGACCACCTATGTATTTGGGGGCCCCTGGGTGAAGGTACATCCCTGGTTCACCCAGACTCTCCACAGCAGAAGGCTAAAGTCTCTCCTGGCCTTTCCCTCTGAAGCTCTACAGATCTACCATCAAAGAAACGGGCAGCCCCAAATAAAAAGGAATACCAAGAGGCCTCTCCAAATTCTTCTTTTCCCAAATAGTACTTATTCATCTTGGGCTCCTACCAACTGGGAGAACAAACACCATCTGCTGACTTATTTTATAAACAATACAACAAACACTAAAAGGTCTCAACAATATCTGAAAATGCATTTTAATTGGCCATAAACGAACAAATGATGAAGAATCACACGGTCCTATGAAATCACTGCCCATCTCCCTCGCAGTAATAGGCAAATCAGTTACATTTCCAAACACAGATCTGTATTACTATAGCAAACTATTGCCATTATTACCACAGTACGATTCCTATTACCAGAACCTTCCTGTATAGCAGTTCTTTAGACCCCATTATTCTGTATCTTGCTCCCTGCAAGAAAAATTATTCAGTTTATACAGGTTTTTATTTGGGGGGGAGAAAAAAAAAGAAATTCACATAAGAACTTCTGAAGCAACTCATACTAAACGCAACCCAGTAGTAATGAAATTTTTTAAATAGCCTAAATGCACACTGCTCATGGGATAAGGCTGTACTGCTCCCAGCTGGGGATATAGTGGGTTCTGAGATCACTGTATCTGCTCCAAGTGAACAAACAAAAACACACTGCCTGTATATATGTTAGGAGTCTGCTTGCTCCCAAACAATACTAATCAAAGTTAAAAGGGGGCACAATAAAGGTGGGCCAAAAATATATACATTCCTTTACCTGTCAAAGCAGAGTAATGAATCACACTCCCTAAAACAACGGAAGATAAAGGCTGAGCCACTGAGATAAGCCCCCTACGCACACAGCACTCCACCCCTGCACACACACTCAGGAGCAGTTCATCCAAAGTGAGTCACTGAAAAAGACAGATGAATTTGCCCCCTTGGCCCCCCTGTCCTTTTTGTGAAAACTGCCAGTCAGTAAGGAGATCGCACTAATTACTGTGACAATTCTGCATTGTGTTAAAACAACTTTTGTGCGAGGGATAGGTTCCTCTGCGAGTTTGGAATTCTTGGCTGAGAGCAGCTCTTGTCGGAGCGAGGGACTACCCTGCTCAGGAGAGAGAAGGCAACACTAAAACCTCGTCCCCCTTTTCAGCCGGTTTTATGCTGCGATTTTCCAACTGCCTGATTCAGAGCTTAGTGGAAACTTGTCCAAGCTTTTCTTCCCACAAACCTTGCGGAGCCCTAAGGCAATCTTGCACTCAGGGTAACCACAGAAATCTCCTATCGTCAATTAAAATCGAATGGACACCTGATAACTAAGTATACGTCGTGGAAACAAAATTTCATATAATCACGGCCCTCTGAATAAATTAATGAAACTGTGGCTAATCCAAATTCAATTTCCATTTGTCTGGTTCCACACTTAATCCTCACGTTCAGCACCACCCAAACAACAACACAACCCCAGAGAGAATGCTACAATTAAGACAGTAAAAATGCAGCTGAAAGGTCCTTAAGAATCTGGTAGGACAAAGTTAATTTCACCTTCACACACACCAATCTAACATCCCCAAGTAATGCAACTCCCCTCCTCAGGTATCCAGTAACACGGAATACCCGCCACCAGCTCATAAATCCACACAGTACAAGCTCCAATCAGCTCTTCACTCCCAGCCAGTACCCACTGCGTTGGAGAGATTTTGAGCTTCAACACTTCCCCCCAGCAACAGCGACGAAGACAATTTTCTCGTTTCTCCTTTGGGTTCCCACCCCCTCTTTTCCCAAATACTCTTTTCTAAAACACACCCTTTAAATACTGCTTTTTCCATCCCTGGAAAACACAGAGATGCCTTGTTCATTATAGTCTAGCTTTTTAAGACAAACATAAAATACAAGGACCCGGTAAAAACTTGGCATTCTAACTGGAACAATAGCTTATTTATATCTCCGTAAAAAGCTAGAAGAAAGAACAAGAGAGGGTTGACCCTTTGTGCTTTTGTTTGTTTGTTTGCTTGCTTTTGGAAGATGAGGGGCGCTTGAGAAATCTTAGGTGGCAATCTAAGGCTCACCTGAGTTCAAGAACCAGGTTCCCCCAGGCCTGGACTCTTGGGACCACCCCTGCTCTTGGCCACCTGCAGCACCGCACGTCATTTCCGCATCCAGCAACTGTGACTCTCGTACCCTGGGTCCGCAACACACCCTCACCGTGGTTCCCCCCTGCCCCGCCCCCCCCAGGCACCCTGAAGCAGCACCAAATGAGAACTCCAAGGTACTCATGTCCTCTTCCTGTGAAACTCTCAACAAAACAAACCTTCCCTTCCTGTGTGCTTGTTTACAGTGGCCAAGCCCACCCAACCACCCATTCGAACACCTCCCGGTGACCCAGCCCCCTGTGGTCCAGAGGAAGAGCCATGGAGATGCGGTGGTGCTCAGCACAGCCTTGCCTACATTCTCCAGCAATTCAAAAACCAACGTTTTACGATCAACCACCTCCCTTATTAAGAAATCCTATCTTGATTTCTCTCATTTCATTTCTAATCACTACTACTGGCCCTAAATTTGATGTTTCAGATACAAGACATCAGAGATACCCAGAGATGGGAGAAAAGGGAAACAGCTTTTTCAATCACAGAGATCTCATCCTCAAAGGCGACTAAAAATCTTGAAACACTACATTGGGTTTCAAACTTCCGGTAGGATGAAGATTAATTTTGTATGCCTATTCATTCCACTAAATTGGGAAGAGTGGGGAGCATTTGCTGTATTTCCAGTTTTATGAATCACCAAGCTTTCAATTTAAAAAAAAAAAAAAGGAGAAGAAGAAATTCAGATTCATTTCCTAAACGGTTTTGGTTTGGGGGATTTTTTGGTCCACCTTCCTCTCCCCTGTAGCTACCATGGTGAGGCACTTGAAGTTTAATTTCCATGTCATTAGCATAAAAGGCAGAATAGAGGCTTAAATATCTAAGACTTTTTCTCAAGTCACCAGTCATTTTGCAGGACAGAGACAGCACCCCCAGCCCTATGCTGGGAGCCTCTTACATTTAGTGGGAAACTTCTGATCAGGCCTTTGGGTGCCTGCCCGCCCCCTTAAAAGATGCCAAGGGGACTTCTAACTTCCACAGGGAAGGCAAAGCCAGCACTGACTGCTAGGTATGGAGGCTTAAACATTCCTGCAAAGATCCAGACACAGAACATCTGTACCCTCCTACAACAACTTAACAAAGGCAACCCCTTTTCACTTCCTGGCATTCTCCTTCAGAAATTCTGCTGCAACAAAACACATGCCTTTAGACACAGGAACAATCTCTCCTACTGTCTCAACGTTCCATCCAATGTCTATTTACCCTCATTAATTTTTTTTCTTTTCTTTTCCTCAACCTGAAACCATCAGCTATGAGTCAGAGAACGATCATTAACTTTTACTGCTTTCATACACATCCACCTACTCACATTGGGGAAAGAAGTATTGACTTGCAACACTGCCTGAGACCAAAATCCTCTAAGAAGAAAAAAAAAGGGGTGGGGGGGAAATCACTTCAATAAACTTATATCTATAGGTCTATAGGGGATGCTACATACATTGTTTTTCCACTTTGTGCTGCAGTCTCTTGCAAAAAAAGAAAGAAAGAAAGAAGTTGAAATCGAACTTGGTTATGGTGATGGGCATTTCTGGATTGGTATTTTTGAGGGAAAATTAGATGATTTTCTTTAAACATCAAAACATAATTACATTTCTTAAACTGTTTGGGGGAGGGGAGAATAAAGTGAAGCAAGTTTCCTGCTCTTGTCCAAAACACATTTCCAGCATATAAACACACGTGGGCTAAAGCGCTGAGACATGTTCCTAACACAGCATTTTTCATTAAAAGTTGCTACACTAACACTCTTAAAATGACGCCCCATCATTACTCCACTTAGCAGTCACAGGCTGCACACTCGTAACGAATTAATTTGCATTAATGTGGGTTTCACGTGTCCTTCCCTGGGTATACGCCGTTGTGATTCAGGCTTAATAAAACTGACACGACAATAACATAGTGCCTTTTCTTTCACTTTCCCAAACCAACCAACCCACCCAAAGACCCACACAAATCCTCTCGATTTCTTAATAATTTTGCTAATATATTTAGTACATCATAATTGGTCCAGCACGCAAGAACCTAGTTATCTTCTCAGTAAATATTTATAGCATCACTCTTTCCCATTCATTCTGCATTTTCTTAGAGAATCTCACTGTAGCCTACATCTGCAATTCATTGACTTTACAATTTACCACATGTTGGGATGGGAGAGGTCTTAGCTCCATTTGAATCACTACACAAATATGCAAGTGATTTATCGGTTTCAAACTAAAGACTGCAAGAGAAGGACTCCACTTTTCCTGAACATTACTTCTTCTGGCAGACCATGAACAATTACAGTTCGTACTAATTAAGCTCTGTAAATGTGCTGTGCCTTACTAATGTCTACCAGGCCTCAAATTTATTTCATGATGCCAAACTTTAGCAAGCAATTTTAACTCATTCAGGGCTGATCCCACTAGTAACCATTCCTTCCCCCTGTAGATCGAGCTGTTTGGGGCTACTTCATGACCAAAAAAAAAAAAAAAAAAGAAAGAAAGAAAGAAAAGAATAAAATATTACAGACATATTACCAGCCTGAAATCAGATGTGCCCAAGGAAGGAAAAAAACCTATCCTGGGAAAACCAAAGAACACCAGGGCTGATAACCCTTTCAAAGATCCCACAGCCCCATCTTTGTAATGAGCTGTTAAGGGATTCATATCTGTCCCTGAGGGCTAGTAAGTTTCTGCATTCCATTGATTAGAAAATAAAACCTTTCAGCCTCTGTCTTGAAGTCTGGGTTGGATGGAAGGAAGGCTCCAGCCAGCAAGGACAGCACGATCAGCTCCTACCCACCTCGACAGTTACCCACACACCTCAGAATCCCACTCCCCCTTTACCAGGTGGTCAGTTTGTAACACACACACTAGAAAGACCACGTTTTTAAGAATGAATTAAAATCAGGAGGATAAGTGGCCTTCTCTGTCACATCGGGGTCTTGACCACAGATACCCCATCCCCAGCTCCTCACACGATAACTTACATGAAAGACTATCTGCTGCTGGATAGAGCTCTTTGGGTAAAAAGTGGATTGCGACCAGTTTTTACTGAGCTGAGCCATATCGTTGTTAATAGCCACCCCCCACCCATGGTACTTCTACCTCTCGCTAAGAACTTCTAATCCCTAATTTCAATCAAGCTATTTCCTCATGCCCAAATCTCTGTCCCATCTTCTACACTTTTCTAATCTTTCTCAGGCAAGCATTTATTCTTCCTCCCCGGCTACTTTTTCTGTGCTTCCTCCCCCAGATACCAGTGCACTTCCCCCAAATGAATGGCCTTCCCACTCCCAAGGTAAATCTGGAATTTTTTTCTCATCTATTAATTCTTTTAATCAACTCTCCTCACTCTATGGCACTTTTTTTTTTTTTAAACCCTCACGTTAACTAGCGTACTATGCAATGTGTGTATTTTCCCTTCCAGCTCAGTGGAACATCGTATAAATTAAAGACCCATCTCCCATATCAGGTTTCTTTAAGTATTCTGGGAAATATGCACAATATAGGCAAGAGGGTCTCAAAAAAAAAAAAAAAAGCAAGAAAGAAAGCAAACAGGGAGAAGCCAGAAGAAAAGGAAAAAAGATGCAAACACCTAGAGCAACTTTGCTTTTGAAAAAAGGCATTTGTGCCGAGCCCCTCCCACCCACCCAACTGAATTTCCATTACTGAAAGTGCTCTTTATAAATGTGTGTAACAATAGCCTGGAGGAAAAGTACAAGTCAGCTGCCAAAGGAGGAGGGGGTGTCTGTCTCAGTAAGCTCAGATTGTAGGCATGGGGGTCAGAGGAGGGGAGGAGGGCAGCTTTTGCGAAGGGGTCTCCACACCCACCCCCATCTCATTGCTTATAATTAGTGAGAGAAATCTGAGCTACTGCCAGTGTCTGCGGACCTTGAATATTATAAGGCCAACGTGGCGTCAAATATCTTAACATTCATAAGTGTTATGGGCTGTAAATAAAGCCTGTGGATTTATGACCCGGTGGCGCTTGCCAGCAAAGGACTGGGGCACATTTCTTTCAGCAGACCTGTCGAGGTGCAAGTTTGCCTTTGGTTGTAAAATTAACCATTTCCTTCACAAACCTGCTCAATTATAAGTCAGAGTTGAAGATTACTTACAAGGTTGCCAATATCCACCCCCAGAAGAAACTCAGACGCCCACAACACACACCCCCTTCAAAAATAAAAGCCTTGAGAATTCGATTCACCCCGCTCCTTCTCAAAACTTCTGAAATGTGTCACCTCGAAACAGTTATACATGTGGTTAAAGATATTATCTAATTCCACTCACCAAGACTAAAAAAGCTTACACCTACTTCCCTGGAAAGTGCTTATTTATTTGGCAACTCCATGTTTTAAAAAAACAATAAAGGAGTAAATCACTCCTTGCCTGAAGTTTTGTCCCTTCCCCCAATATAATGTCATCTATTTCCTGTGTAGGAGAGAGCCTCTGCTAAATCCAGGTTGCCTCAGACTTAAACTGCCAATAAACCAACTTCCACAGAACTTCCAGACAGCTGGGGAAAAGGTCCTCGGAGTTTTAGTCATGGTCCAGAAACACAGGTCTACACAAAAATTTGCAGCTGTCCTTTCTCTGCAGTGCATTTTTAATGTGATTCGGGGGCCCCTGTTGTGAACATCTGACAAAATGTAAAATCCTCTTAGATACCTTCTAGTTTACCCCCTGTGCATGTGTAAGAGAAGTTGCACCAACATTTCTCCACCAAGAAATCTAGGCGCTTTTCGTATGCACACAGGCACCTCGTGGGATGTGAGGAGGCATTCAAAATCTGGAAAGACTTCTACTGTAATCTTTAAAAGCACAGCCTCTGGTGCAACTATTAAAATGCTGGTTTTCTAAAGCAAATATTTTTTTAATAGCATGCAGAACTGCAGTTATCCCGCGCTAACAGAACAGCATTCTTGATCTGCCAGCCCCCGGAAACCTCCCTGTAACTTTTTCACAGCTTGCTAAGAAACAGAAAGCGCACCAGCTTCCAGCAGGGACGCTAAATGAAATCCACATCAGTAAAATTAAAATCAAGGTGGAAAACTCCTAGCCAGAGCGGGGATTGTTTTCCTCCAAAGCTTTTCTCAATCAGATAGGGGGCATCAGTGAAAGCTACTTTCCCTTCAGCAGTCAAAAGTTTCCAAAAACACTTCTTCCAGATAAACACTCCAGGCTCGCGGACTGCCTCATAGTTTGTTTCTGGGGTTTCAGAAAGCTTTCATTTCAACAAACTGCAAAGCACTGGCATATTAAATTTATAATCATTAAAATATGACTTACTGGGTGAATGTTGAGCCCATAATCCAAACTGCAGACATTAAACCCCAACCTATAAAGATTAGCACGGAATTAATACTTTGCATGAGACTGAAATCTAAACATGTTTGCCATAAATATTTCTGAAGGAGATGAAAAACAATTAGCATAAATACCAAAGAAGGGCAAGAACACCTGTTCTTTTTCAGGGCGATAAGCATTTTATTGTTCTCTATTTAAAATGTAATGACCTGTGTAATTACAGTAATATTACATTGTTATGTAGGGGCTTGGAATGTCACACTTTGAAAAGTGTTGTCAAAACAATCAGGGGTGAAGGTGGGGGGTAGGAGGACAATGGGGAAGGACCACCATTAACCCTTCACACTCCGAGGTCTAAATCTTTTGTATTAGAAAGGATTATGCTGTTTGAGCGAGGAGGAAAACATCCATTTTTCACCAGGCAGAAAGAGAAGGTGCTGCCCGGCTAAATAAAACCCCAGTGAATAATAGGCCCCTCTTGGTTTCCTTTAAATGCTGGATTCCAAGTTCAAAAATGAATTCAAGATGCTGCTTATTTACTTGTTCAACCTAGTAGCAAACAGCTTCAGCTGAAAAGCAAACAACTTTGGATCAAAGAAGATGTGAAAGCTCTAATAATCAACCCCTTAAAAGAATTTCAAACCTAACTGGAATTTCGGCCACCGTATCCCATATTCTCATTTGGCAGGAGGGAAAAAAGAAACGTAAAACTACTCTTTCCTATCTACTTTAATATGGTAACAGTATTCTTATCTTTGGTGTATACAAATATTACCACAATTCTAATATTTGCAGTTCTATCACCTCCCATCTACTCAACCAGACCTCTCACCTTAAAGCTTTTTTGTATTCGAACCTTTTTAAAAGCTGTTCCTATTACAGTATCAAAGGCTAATTAATGTGACGTAAAAATCTTTTGTCATTTTAAAATAAAATTATTACTATCAAGCTTTATGGCGTCTCCAGCAATTTAAGCATTATTCTTGAGATAAAATATTATTCATCATAAGCCCATTTAATGATACTCCTTAAATTCTTTACATTCTTAAAAAGAAAAGCAGAAATCAGGAATCCAAAGAGTTTGCTTTTTTAAAGGAGGCAACTGCTTACAGGTACACTCCATAAGTTAACAGAAAATGTAGCAAAAGAACACCACCACCAAGGAGGGTCTGGAAGAGAATAGAACATACAGCTAATTTGTCTTTACACCTTGCCCTCAAAAAACACACTCTATGAAGCACTAAGAATTTCAGATGAGCATGAAAAGACCGCTATCTTGCCTATAGATTCCTCGGCAGCTGTATCAAATCTGGAATTGCAAGCCGGCCCTCTGATCGAAGAGGTCAGGAAGTGACACACAACAGCCTCTCAGCCTCATTTCCATGGCTCTACTTACCGGCTTAAATAACCTTAATTCTGGAGCACAATCAGCTAACCCAGGTAACAGATAGGAGGAGGAAGGGCCCGTGCACACTAAAGATGTCTGTTGGTGTTTGACACGCAAATACTAAAACTGCCTCCTGACTTCAGAAATGTCTTCTCAGACTCCATCTGATGTCACAGCATCATGGCCACCCGCTATGTCCACAATTAAAATAACTAGACGCCGGGAGGGTTCCTACAATGCCCACAAAGGGGACGGGGTTGTTGGGAGCCATTCCTTTTTCGCGCCGGGAAATCATTTATTTACCTTTAACATTTCCCTGTTCCCCTAATTACCAGCGCAACACAACTGTTAGAGTTTCAGGAGATCTTGCGGCAAGATTGCCAGCGGTCACAGGCAGGAGTTTGCAAGAGTCAAGAAGGCCAGCAAGCCCACCATCAAAGCTCAATATTCAGATGGCCATTCAGATGGCCTTTCAGATGGCTAAGTGGACTTTAAAATAATACCAGAGAGGCTTCCATCGTAGGGGGAGGGGAGGAGAGTAAGAAATTCTCAGGGTTACTTTGGAATGTCGCTTGGTCGGCTTGGTTATTACACAAACTCTCCGATTCTGAGCCGAATACTCCCGGTTCAGGATGCCCACAGGCTCCCAAGAAAAATACAACGTAACCGGACTATGTTTCCCCTACAGCTGCAACCCCACTGCCCGGCCCCCGCCGCCTGAAAGAACTGGCCCTGAAGGAGGAGGTCGGGCTGAAATGCTCTCCCAGCTTCCCAAGCATGCAGAAGCCTGGGTGCGCGGGAGGGGGAGGGAGGGTAATAATTATTTCTCTTTCCTGGCCATAAAAAATGACCGGTCTAGCATGCCCTTGCCATTTTTGCCAGGGCCCCAAAAACAAGTCAAACCTGATAGTTAATATTTTAATGCTTAAAAACACTTGTAGATCTGATCGACTCCCGTCCGGCAAGCCCTCGGCCATTAGCACCGAATCCACGGCTGCTGAACAGTGGGTGCACTATTTCAAATTGCTATCTCGAGTTACCGAAAAATAAAAGAAAACAGAAGGAGTGAGTGTAAATAAGAGGTAGGGGGACCAAACCAGAGAGGGTGCAAAATGACAATCCCGAGAAGCCGGGCACAAACGTTTAGAGATTGCGTCTAGAGATTCGTAATCCAGGCTTTTTAGGGGAGGGTGGGATGGGGGGAGGGGGTTCAAGGCGAGGGCAGGGGGCAGAGGCCTGTCGGGGAAGAGGGTGAGCCTTATTCACAAATGTCACGGGGGGGCGCGGGACGCACGCCGCGGGAAGCGCCACCCCCCCGGAGCCTGGCACCCCGCGCCTCCCTGGAGCCCCCAAAGTTGGGTGGCCCACGATCAGCAGCCCAATCCCTTGAAAGAAAGGAGCCCTCGGCCTCCCTCACCCTCTATACACCCTTGGGCCCCGCACAACCTGGTCTCTGGCCCCCCAGGGCCCACTGAGGGCCTTCTCGGAAGCTGGCGAGCGCAGATCCCGCTATAAACCCCAAGGCACCAAAATTCCCTAGAAATACATCAAGTCCGCTCGGAGGAGGCCATCCCGGCTCCAGACAAACCAAAACCCGCGGCCACAGGGGCCTCTCCACCCCGCGCGGCCCGGGAGAGCCCGCAGCCAGCGCGCCGGGCAGCCGAGCCGGCCACGGCGCCCAGGGCGCTCGCGGCCCTGCAGGGTGGCCCCAGAAAAGGAAGCCCAGAGCCCCCAAGTTTGCAGTGGGACCAGTCTTGGAAGCGTGACCTTCCAGGGGAAAAGGGAAGGAGGGCTGAGAGCCAGCCATCGCCACTAGAAAGCTAAACAAATAAGCGGCCGAAAGAGAAAGACGAGGCGCTTCTCCAAGGCCCCGGGCTCCGCGCGCCCGCTAGTTCTCAAGTCCAACGCCTGGAGGACAATCCACTCTACCCCGCGCGTCGGGCGCAGCCCATTAACTCAGTCCCCGGCAGCGGCAGCCAAGGGGTTAACCGGGGAAAGCCCAAGACGCCACTGAAGAGGGAAGGAAAAGAGAAAGAGAGAGAGGGAGAGGGAGAAAAGAGCGAGCCACACAGTCATCTTCCCAGGGTGAAGAAACAAACACCACCACCAAAGGGGCGGGGGAATCAGAGCGCAAAAAAAGTTCTTCTGATTCCCCCCCAACCAACAAAGCCCTGCTTGGAAAGTAAAGTCTCCCCAACATCACGAGGCAACAAACTGAAAGCAAGAACATGGCGAAGTGCAAACAAATCCAGTCCACAAAAGGCAGAAAAGTTTGGAGAGTTTCGGGCTGCCTGGGCCACAAGAGGGGGAGGGGAGGCGGGGAGGGGAGGAGGCGGGCGGGGGGAGGGGAGGGGGGCGAGGGGAGGGGAGGAGGGGGGAGGGGGAGAGAGAGGAGGGGGCAGGGCAGGGCAGGGCAGGGGCCGCATGCGGGGCCGGGCGGGAGGCAAGGGCGGGCGGTCAGCGGGCGGGGGCCGCGCGCGGAGGCACTTACGGTTCGGGCGGTGGGCGAGAGCGATCCGTTGGGGAGGTAGGGGCTCGTCAGGTCGGGGATCATGATGAAAGGGTAGCCGGGATACGGTGGCCCCTTAAAGAGCCCTCCATCTTGCCTCTTGGCCGCTAACATGGCGGGGCAGCGAGGGGACGGCGGCGGCCGCGCGGAGCGGGAGAGAGCGAGGAGAAACTTTTTAGAAAGTGCCCCAAGTGGCTGGGCGCCCCGACCGGGCCGACGCAAGGCCCGGCCGAGCGGGGCGCGGGGCCCAGGCGCGCGGGGCGGCGGGCCCGGGGGACAGCTCCCGGCGACTGCGGGGCGCGCGGGGCGTACTCACCTTCTTCCAAACTTTCCCGGGATTTATCTCGGAAACTTTCGGAGCGAGGCGGAGGCCGTCTTTCCGCCTTCCCGGAGGGGTGGAGGTGGGGAGGGCGAGGGGCAAACGCCACGCAGAGGGGGGAGATGGGGGAGAAAAAGAATCAGCGAGGTGGGGGGGTTCGGGATGGGAGAGAAAAACAGGGTTACAAGTTTTTGCAATGGTGGCACCACACGCACACGCCGCCCGCCCGGCCCCGCGGCGTCCCGCCGCCGCCCCCAGCCCCGATTTCTCCCCTTGAAGCAACATTTGCCAAGCCCAGGAAATAGATTAAGAACCCCGCCAGCCCGAGGGGCTTTTCCTACCTCGGAATCGGAGGAGCTGTTTTGATTCGTTTCTGATTCATTGACTAGAGACGATTTGACATCAGCTAAATCCCTCTCTGCCGAGGAGTTTTCGGAGCTCTTCTCCTCTTGCTCGCCCTCGTCTTTGAAGGAAATCAGTTCGTCGTTGGCGCCTAGGTCATCTCCTCCACCGCCGTTCAGCTGCGGCATTTTTTTCACCCACCAGCAGCAATTTTGGAAGAAAAATGAAGGAGAAAGAAAAGCCAAAAAAAAAAAAAAAACCCAAAAAGTTTTGCCCCCCCCCAGAAAAATACTGCAAGAAAAATACGAGTCCAAGGTGAACTTTTTTCTGCTTTGGGGTCTTTTTCTCCTGGGGAGGGGAAAGAGGGAGGAGGGGAGGGGAAGGGGGGGGAGATCTTCTGCACGCGTGAGTTTGGGTTTCTTTTTTCTCTCGTTCCCAAGGATCCGATCAATGTGCAAAAAAATAATAAATAAAAAAAGGGGGGTAAAAAAAAACACACACACCACCAACAACAAGAAGTCAGATATAAAGAGCAAAGGGGGGGGAAGCCGAAGATACAGGAGGAGCTCGTGCCGCTCGGATTTGAGTGAGTTGAAGTTAGACTGAGAGCTTTTCAGTTCAAAGGCGGCGCTGATTGACAGATAGAAAAAGGGGGATCGAAATCCGGAGGAACGGAGTAGTCTGGGAGCGGAGATTATTGACAGGGAGAGAGGAACACACTCGCTTAATGAGATGCCGGGGGGCGGGGCCGGCCCGGTGACGTCTGCATAAATAAACAGCCGGGTGGGCGGGGCGGGGGTGGCTAACAATGATCCTTTCGGGCGCCGGGAGAGGGAGGAGGGAGACGAGGAGGAGGAGGAGGAGGAGAGGGGCGGGGGAGTGGGGGAGAGACGGAGGGAGGAGTGTGCAGGGGGAGAGGCCTGCGCTGAGTGTGTGCGAGCCTGGGAGTCTGGGCGAGGGAACGGGGACTCGCTCCGGGAGGGGGGTGGCTTCAGAAAGACAATGCGGAGTAGGAGAGGAGGGGAAGGGGGTGGCGACCGCGTCAGGAATCCGAACCGAGGAAGGCGGAAGGAAAGCCCACTTGGGGGGCGGGGATGGGGTGAGGCCCAGAAAAAGTGCACTTTAGAAATATAAGAAATAAGTCTTAAGGAAGGGGAAAAGGAGGAGAGTATTGTGGGGAAGGGGTGCGGGCTGGTGTTTAGTGGTTAAGCCAGCAATGAAATCAGCCACCCTTGGGCGGGATATAAGAGAAGTGGTCAAAAAGAGAGATCAACCCTCCACTTTCAGAGAGCTTGGGGAAGTGGAGGGCTGGGCAAAGTTCCTGGTTATCTGCAATGAAAGAAACTATTAACCCACGAGGTCTTCCCTCCCCTTTCTTGTTTATTAATAGTGAATCATTTCATTAAATCTTAAGTCTCACTAGAATAAATATGCCAGGATGACTTTTTATCCAAAAAACAATCAAATACTGTAGTGTTTGTCAAGGGCATTAAAAATATCCTTAAGGAAAAATACATGATTCTTTTCAATGTAGAGTGTTGTTCTTTTTTTTTAAACTGACTTTGGAGGTGGTAGGAAATAAGCTAGGATTCAAAGTCCTTTCTGACTTTCGAGGTGAAAAGTTTGGGCGTTAACACCGCCAGGGAAAATAAAACTGAAAGTTCACCAACCCTTGGGACCAGTGGGTCTGGAGTCTTTCTGGAAGGGGGTCTGAAATGAAATCCCCAAAAGACTGACCAAATAATCAAGATGTAGATGGCTCTGGCAGGAAATTGCTAACCCAGCTGATGCTGGAAGACCTCTGGGAGGAGATGGAAAACCTGAGGTTTGAGGCAGGTATTTGTTGATTTTTAGGCTCTCTCCTGGAGAGCAGATTGATTTGCTACAAAATGGGGAAGAAAATTATGTCAAAGGGGGAAAGGCCTGGGTCCCAAAACACCGTGTCCCTAGAAAATGGGGCAAGAACACTCATTTTCTTGCAAATATCCAAGGAGAAGTGGACTGGAATCTACAACATGAAAGGGGACAAAAAGAACCAGAAGAAAAGAAGTCAATAAGAATTAGCAAATTGTCTTTTAGGAGCAGTGTTGGCCTGGAGTCCAGGATGAGCTAAATTATTTCACCCACATCCCTTAAAAAAACATCTCACCTGCTCTTCAGCTGGCCTGGCAGCACCTAAGCTTTCCAAAAGAAAGCAAATTTAAATGTAATATTTAGAGAGTTTGGGTTTTCAGCAAAACTGTTTTATAGGCTAAGGTCTCAGCAAGAAGACTACTAAAAATGATGATACCAAGATTGACAAGGCCAATGCATTCCCTTGCACTGGAAAAAAATTCATATAACCACATTTGCACACTAAAGAGTAAGATGTGGGCAAAATAAAAATGTGGTGGGGGCATGGGGGAGGGCTATGGAGGAGAATCACTGAAACTCCCAGCTTTAATATGAATCAGAAAATCAGAAGTAGAGTGAGAAGGAGCCTGAAAAGAAGTAAAACAAATGTGTACCTTTAATCAGACAGGATTGCATAGGATACAAAGCACAGGGCTAATTAGTCTCAGCAGGTAGGACTAACCTTCAGACTTCATAAATAAATAAGGCGGGCACAGTTTCTAAGAGGGTGAGTGGAGACAGAAAGGGGATTATTTCAAGACACCAAGTAAAAACATGAAGAATGAAATGCTTCACTGTTAAATCCATGTACAAATGGATTTAACAGTGTCCTTTTTTTAGGTCTTTTCACTTGGTTGCCTTTAGATTTACACATTTAGCAAATGACCATAGCTTCTCACACTTGCTAATTGTCACCTGTATACTTAGGTGCCTGAGTCTGTGTACAGCGTAGACTTTCGTAAGGCCTGTTTTAAAGGCTTATTTACTCAAACGGGAACACATTTATAGTAACTCAATTTTGTGGCCATTTCTTTGTCCTGTGCAGTGGTTCTTTTATTTTAGTCTAAAGCTGATCTGAATTAAATTGGATACTGGGGTCTTCTGTGTCCTTTATAGGACTTACCTGGAAAATGAAAGCTCATAAATATACTGAGTTGAAATTTTGAAGAATGTACTTATTGTTTTTAATGTCCTGGCCTGTGTTTTTATCGTATGTAAATATTAAGGGCTTTCTGCCCATGATTAGTAACCTCATCCATTTTGGCATATCCTTATATTTCTCATTCAAAGGAAACTCTTGAATCCTTCCTTCTTTAAATCTCTGATTTAATTAAGCAGTTAAAAGTTATTCCATGATAGCCCATGTGCCACATTTAATCCTGTTGCTTTGTGCCATAAACAGGCTTGGGGAGACCAGCAAGATCTCAGAGGGTCAATTACCCCTGAGTCTCTGAAAGGGCTTCAGGTGATGCGGGAATAGGGGAGAAGTGGGGGGAGGGTGTGAAATTGAAATTGGCAAAAAGCAAGGTAATACAATATTTTTTTTAAAAAAGGTCAGGTTGGCCCACAACCTGGACGTGTAATTTGTAGATTTGCTGTGAAATTTTAAACAACGGTTGGCTTGTGTCCCGGTGTTGAGGCTACTTCTCTCTCTAGATACTGATGACTGACTCCTAGTTTATAGGACCAAGAGTTCTACCCAAATAGCAGGGGTTCTAAACACAGGGAGGAAACCAGACCAGTTCTGACTTTAGCCTGAACCAAGGAGTTTTGCATATTGGGGGGCTCTCAGGTTGGAGGAGAACCTGGGACCTTTTCCCTTGGAGGCCTTTCCCGGGGCCAGCCCAGGTCCTGAGCTGTAAGTAGACTGTCCCTCAAGCCTCCTTGCTGTCTCCTTCTCATCATCCACTGCCCTTCTGCTACTTCACTTCTCTGTTTTCTCCTCCCCTTCAGCCATCCCTCTATTTTTTATTTTTTTTTTTTTTTGCGGTACGCGGGCCTCTCACTGCCGCGGCCTCTCCCGTTGCGGAGCACAGGCTGGGGACGCACAGGCTCAGCGGCCACGGCTCACGGGCCCAGCCGCTCCGCAGCACGCGGGATCCTCCCGTACCGGGGCACGAACCCGTGTCCCTTGCATTGGCAGGCAGACTCCCAACCACTGCGCCACCAGGGAAGCCCCATCCCTCTATTAAATCTCTGTGGACCTGTGTTGATGTTAGCAATCTGCATTTTAATCTCAAAAATTAAGTGAATACGTTACCTCTCCCGTTGGTACTTCTTTGTTCATCCCTATTGGGGAGCGTGAAAAGGAAGTTTCAGTTTATATAAATCACTTTTCAGGCATCAGTTCCCTACTGGGGGGCGTTATGGCAGAGTGCTAGATGTCCTCTGAAATATGGGACTGTGCTTGAAGGAATATGGCAGAAACAGGCTGGCCATTGGCCTTGTTACCTATGGCCCCTTTGTCCTGTCTCACCTGACAGGTGAGGTGTTTGGACTGGATATTTTCTTAGGTCCTTTCTAACATTCAGAAAATCCATGATCCCGTAGTTTCAGCCCACACCCCAGTTACGCTAAGAGGCACACCAGCATAGCAGCAAAAGGGACAAACTATACTGGAAGTTTGGCTTTAGAATTTAGGAAAAACAAGGATAGTCTTCTTAGGTTTACCAGAAGTAGAGAATACATGTCAACAACCATATTCAGCTTCCCCAATCACCTGGCAAGATTCTAGTAATTAAACCTAGACGGTGTTCCGTACATGTGTGTATGTGTTCTGTGTGATTTTTCTTTAAAGATCCAGGCTCCAAGATGGATGATCTGTTACCCACTGTGTTGGACTTAGCTATGCAGGGAGTGTGCTGACTGAGGAAGCCAAAAAAAGAATCTGAAAACATAAGGAAGCTATAAAATGGGGAAATGTTGAGAAGCCAAAGTCCTGATTCCACTGTGAGATTTTCTGTTTGCTTTTTGTTCTGCGTGGGTGATGGTTCCTTATTTGGATGTTGAAGAAAGCTACTCCCTTAGCCAACCTAGGAACACTAAAAATTGGACACCTGAGAGTTTTCAATTTTAGCAGGAGGAAGGGACAGGCAAAAAGGGCCCACTTCACAGGGAACCTTTTATTTTCCCCCAATGATTCTATCAAGGGACTCGGAAAGGCACACACCCTCTTCTTGAAACCCTGAGGGACACTGTTCTGTTTTTGGCATTTTTCTGAAGTGTCTGGCTTGATCACCTTGCTTCAGCTAATGACAGGTCCAGGTAAAGTGACAATAATGCCTGATGATCTAAGGGTTAATGGGGAGATGTATGCATTTGTACAGGGTTTCATCACCTGCCTTCATAAGCTGATCACTACCGCTATAGGCATTTGTGACAGGAGCAGCCTTTTGAAAGACATCAGTACTCCATAAATATACCTTTCTTATTGACAAGATGTCTTTTAACCCTAATAGTAATGGAAGAAGGCCAATAAATGAAACATTTACTGCATAACTTGCCTTATTTTGGGGTGGTGTACATTTCCTTTCTAGCCATCTCTAGAAGATGTTTTCAGCCTAATTTGCTCCCTAGAAATTTCGCTTGCTACAGTTATACATCTATGACGTTTTATTGCCTGAAGCCAAGTCTGCATAAGAACTTTCTTAAGATATACTTATCCTAATGCCAAGCTACAGGAACGGGGCTGCTTTATGCTGAATTATCTGTGCTACCCTGATATACAGGGCAGAGACTTCCCGATAGTCATTGCCATAGGGTAGGTCTAAATGTTCCTGAGAAGGGGAAAAAAGGCAGGAAAAAGGTGAAAAAAGTTTCATCTAGGTTGATTTGTACAAGTCTTTAGAATTAATAATTGAGTATGTATTTAACATATTAAAATGCCTGAGGTTTTCTTTCCTTTCTTTTTTTTTAAAAAAAAAAAGCTTCAGTGACCCCCATCCTTTTTCAGGGAATATGCTTGCCCACTCAAACCCATTTTTCTATTCAGAGATGTCATGGATACCAAAGCACCTTCCACAAAGACATGGGTACTTTAACTTGAGGCAGGGACGATGTCCGCCAGCATTGAGCAATCTCATAAGGTGGTCTACGTCTGTTCAAGGGACAGAGCAGGTGAAATTTCAGGAGAGGACATTGTTCTCCTTGTAATTTATCTAGGTGTGGGCTGACACACCTGCTTCTGGCCAAAAGCATCATGGGATGGAGGAGGATTCAAGGAGACTCCCAGGTCCAGAGTGTGAAGATTTCAGGCTCATTCCCCCCAGGAATCCAAAGCAGCTTTAAGCCCCAGCCTGTCCTTGAGGAAGGTCTAAATCTATGTTGATCAAATCACTTGAGACTGGATTAGAACCAGCTTCCCCCCACCTTGCAAATATCCCAATTGCTTCTGTAAATTCTAATGATATTCGTGGATTATAGTTCCTAATGAAACAATCATTTGGACAGGGAAAGAGAAGACGGATAAATGATGAGTTCCGGGGTCCGGAGTGAGTTCGGATCGCATACAGACAACAGCCTGCAGCACAGAAACAAGGAGCAAGGCTTCCGGGGGAGTCATCTGGAGCGAGCCCTGTCTCTTGGTGCCTGCGGGCAATCTGTAAATACCTAGAGCAGGAGGGAAGGCATTAATCGTTATTTCTTAAAGGTTCCAAAATGCCGAGAGGGATAGATTATAATGACCCCAAAACCCCATAAGAAGCACAGATACCCCTCCCAGCAACGCCTCCCGTGGAAACGTGGTCTTCCTCTAGGCACAGGTACCCAGACACTCATTCTCCCACCCTTTCTAGCGATGGTCCAGGTTCCTGACGGTCTGTTCGCAGAACAGGTAAGCGCGTTCCTCGCTCCCACCTGGCAAAGGGCTCTGCTCCCAGGAAAAACCAAGTCCTGGGCTGGGCAGAATCAGCAGAGGCCCCACCCACTCTCCCTTCTCTGACCTACCAGCGTTCATCAGGGGTTGGAGGCCTTGTGAGTGCTGGTGTCTTACTGCCTGTGAGACCCTCCTGATCCCGCCAGCAGCACCCCCAGCCCCCCAACAGCAAAGGTGATGACTGTCTGGAAACCAGATGGGGCATTTCTAAGGGAAGGATCTGATACTGCTGTCTGGGAGTCTTGTCTCCTTTGAAGGAACTTCACACACCCGTCTGTACAAGAAGCATCTTTCTAATGGATCTTCTGGCTCTTCATGTTATTATTGTTTTTTTAACATCTTTATTGGAGTATAATTGCTTTACAATGGTGTGCTAGTTTCTGTGTTCATGTTATTTTATTTCTGTCTACAAAACAGCATGTACTGTAGAGTTCTTTTTTTTTTAAAGTATAATTGTTCCTTAAAAATATTTGAAAGGATGTGCTCCAAAATGTCAACAGCACTATTTTTTCTCTAGATGATAGTATTGGGGATAATTTTTACTTACATTTTTATACCTTTCTATACTATCTGGTTTCGTAAGGGCTTGTTTGGTTTTAACAACTGGGCATGGATTATTTGCATAATCAGAAAGGGAGATAATGCTCTCCTTTCTATTTTAAGAAATAAAGGCTTTGGCTTTCCTTCTCATATCCATCCCTCCTTGCTTGAGTTGGGGTTATCTCAAGGTAGCTGTTGCTCACACTGCATCTGATATACTATTTTATTTTTCGGCCTCTCCGCGGGGCATGCAGGATCTTAGTTCCCCACCCAGGGATTGAACCCATGCCCCCTGCAGTGGAAGTGCAAAGTCTTAACTAATGGACCGCCAGGGAAGTCCCTGATATATCATTTTAAATCTCTTTTTGTCAAATTTACTCTCACGCTTGAATTTCAGAGCACAGGGGTGACAAAGGATTCCATTTCACTCCTTTAATTTAAAAATAGATAGTGAAAAAAAAAAAAGATAGTGAACCCCATCCACCCAAAACGGGCTCAGAGATCTGCCTGCAGGTTTCACAGAGGCAGCATCCTGTGTTCTTCAAGGGTATCGTCCTTCTACAAAGACCTTTCTCAAACACTGTTCCATCTGCTACTCACAAGACCTTGTGAGGGGGGCAAATATAATTATCCCCATTTGACAGGTAAGGAAACTGAGGCTTCAAGAGATCCAGGTTGGCTCAGCATCACATAGCTGACAATGGCCAGGCCAAGATGGAGATTCAAGTTTCCTGACTCCAAATCCAGGTCTTCTTCGGCCAGTCCGACAATAGAATCACCCTCACCAATTTTCTGTGATATTCTGGGGGTGTAAAGAAGATCTTGGCAAAAAGATAATTAGTTTCCTTTAAAGCAAGACTCACACCTCCGCTTCTGCTACATTGTCAAGTAGGTAACACTTGTCTTCAAGGTCCATCCATTCCTCCCCCTAAATATGCTTCTTCAGGGATGCCCAGTGTTGTCTCCCCAGTGTATCTCCTTCCTCACCCTCCCCCCCACACAAAATAGTGCCAGGGTTTCTTAACCTCAGTGCTATAGACGTTTTGGACTGAATAATTCTTTGTTGTGCAGGCTGTGTGTGTTGTTGGGTACTGAGCGGCATCCGTGGTCTCTACCCATTAGTTGACAGTGGAACTCCACCCCCAAGTCATGATGGGAAAAAATGTCTCTAGAAACTGCCATATGTCCCCTTTTGCGGGTGGGGGAGGAAGCAAAATCACCACCAGAGAACCACTGCTGTGCAGTGAACCCCCTCTCTGAAAGGAATATGATAAACTCACTTTAGTAAGTCAGTTCTCTAACCGATGAAGGGGGACCACCATCTTCTCTTCCGCCAGCCAATGGGGACCTGTATCAGAATGGCCTGGGGAGTTTTTTCAAACTGTGCCACCTCCCTGGTGAGAACCTGTGCCCTGCACAAGAGGGCATCTTGGTCTCACCAGAAGTGTTCAACTTTTGGCTCTGCCATGTACGAATATGTGACCTAGGACCAGTGCATAAATCATTCTGACTTTATTTACTCATCTATAAAATGGGGGCATGATATCTACATCTAAGTGGTGAGGATGCAATGAAATAACGTGTACAATTACCTTGATCACAGAGGCTTTCAACTGGGTAGATTTCCTTTCTTGCCTCCCCTCTCCAGATGAAGATGGAATGCCAGGATTTAGCACAGTCCTGGCACTGTGGGAGGACTCAGTACATCTTAGCTCTTATCACTGTTATTCTACCCCTCCTAGTTACTCTTCTCAAGATTTGCTACATTATAAAAAGGCAAGGTGCCTGCACTCAAAACAAACACATCTGGAATGGTGGCTTTCAAGCACCAGAGACAAGCCAGGCGGCAGACTCGTTAGGGTCTCTTTGTGGTGCTGTCCATCAGGAGGTGGGTAGCCCCACCACCAAAGTGTTTTCAACCAACCTCCTCTCCCTGTCCCTCTAGGCAAGTCCCTCCCACCCATTTAGGGAGTGTGGCAGTACAGATTTCGAAAGCCCTCAAGGCTTAATCTCAATTGTCTAGTAATTTAATAATAGGCAGCCCTTTGCAGACACTAATTAAGCAAGAGCGAGGTCCCTGGTGAGGGAGACCGGCCACCCTCCCACCCCTGGCCCCAGGAGAAGTGGTTTGCCTGGAGCTAAAGAAAAAGAAAGGAAGGAGCTAGGTCAAAAGGGAAGAGAGGAATTCCAGGTCAGAGGACTTCAGGGGCTTGGTCCAGTCAAGGTGACCACTGGCCACTCTGGGCTGGAGCATCTCCTGTAGACGAGAGGCTCTCCTAGCACTTCTATTTCTTAGGGGTGGGTGTCAGAGACCCCTTTGCCCATCCGAAGCTAGGTTTAGTCTCTCCCCAAAATGCACTATCACTTAAGTTTTTGCAAATACTCTCTAGACTTTTTATTAAAATTTCCTATCCTAAATAATCATAAGGGGTGCGAGAGGGATAAATCAGGAGCTTGGGATGAACACTACTATGTATAAGATAGATAACCAACAAGGGCCTACTGCATAGCACAGGGAACACTATTCAATATTCTATAACCTATACTAGAAAAGAATCTAAAAAAGAATGAATATATGTATCACTGAATCACTTTGCTATACACCTGAAACTAACACAACATTGTAAATCAACTATACTGTAATAAAGCTAAATAAAAAAAAAAAAAACTTTAGGGACTTCTCTGGTGGCGCAGGTGTTAAGAATCCACCTTTCAATGCAGGGGACACGGGTTCGAGCCCTGGTCCGGGAGGATCCCACAGGCGGCGGAGCAACTAAGCCCATGCGCCACAACTACTGAGCCTGCGCTCTAGAACCTGCAAGCCACAGCTACTGAGCCCTCATGCCACAACTACTGAAGCCCACCCACCTAGAGCCCATGCTCCGTAACAAGAGAAGCCACCACAATGAGAAGCCCGTGGACCGCAACGAAGAGTAGCCCTCGCTCGCCACAACTAGAGAAAGCCCGGGCACAGCAACGAAGACCCAAAGCAGCCTAATTAATTAATTAATTAGCTAGTTAATTAAATAATAAAATAAAATAAAAACTTTAAATTAAAAAAATCATAAGTAAAGTTTTACGTTTGTTGAGTCTTTTACAGTCTTAGAAGCACTTTCCAGTAGGCAAGCACTAGGGTGTGGAGATGAGCCACAGGAGGTCTAGAATGATGACCTTGAACCTGTCAATGCCACTCACCAGCTGGTTTGCCTGCAACACAGTATTTCACCTTCCATTTCCTTCTGCATAAAATGGAGTTAGTAGGAGTAGCTCCTGTTAAAATTATTTCCATTTTACCGATGAAAAAACCGAGACTGGGAAAAACTAGACCAAACTCACTCAAGTCAATAAAGGCTTCAGTTGGAACCCAGGACTCCTGACCCTTCATATATCGCTCTGCCTCTCTATTAAAGCCTTTAAAACTTTTTATTGAGGTATAGCATTCAAACAGTACAGTGCAAAAATCTTAAATATTCACCCTGATAAATTTTTAGAAATGGGCACATTCACATAACTACCATCTAGATCAAGATAATAGAATAGTACTACCAAAACAACAGAAGCAATCTTTGTGTGCCCTCCAAGTCAAGATTCGCCCCCCCTCCAAAGTACGATTGCCAGATTTAGCAAATAAAAATATCGCTTAGGACATACTTCTTATAAAAAATTCGTTGCTAATTTAACCTAGTTAAATTCAAATTTAACTAGGTGGCCTGTATTTTATCTAGCAATCCTACCCCGAAAGCAACCACTGTTCTGACTTTATGACGCTAGAATAGTTTTGCCTATTCTTGTCACAGAAATGGAATCATGTCTTATTGTACTCTTTTGTTTCTGGCTTCTTTTGCTTAACATTATGCCCAAGAGAGTCAACAATGTAGCAGTAGTTCATTTTCACTACTGTATAGTATTCCACTGCATACAATGGAATATAAATTTATAATATACAATGAATACAAGTTTAGTCATTGTATATTATAAATATATACATATACAATGAATATGAATTTATTTAACCACTCTACTATAGATGCAACTTTGGGTTGTTTTTAGAAGACAAACAGAGCTACTATAAACATTATTCTTGTATATTCCTTTTTGTTAATATCTGAATGCATCCCCACTGGCTATAAACCTAGAATTAAAATACCTGTGACATCAGGGTATGTATGTGTTCAGCTTTAATGGATGGTGTTAAATTTCTCCAAACTAGTTGAACCAATTCATTCTAGAATGTGCAGAGAACTTCTGTTGCATCACCTGCCATTGTCAGTTTCCCGCCCTTTTATGGTGAGGATACAGGGAAATTTGCATTTCCCTGATGAGTAATGCCGTTGAGCATCTTCACATGCTTATTGGTTGTTTAGATGTCCTCTTTAGGAAAGTGCCTGTTTAAGTTTTTTGCCCATTTAAAAAAATGAGTTGCCTGTCTTTTTCCAATTGATCTGTAAGAATTCTTAACATGTTCTAGGTATGAATTCTTTGTCAGACGTAGGTTTGCAAAATAGTTTCTCCCTCTCTGTGGCTTGCCTTTTCATTCTCATAATAGTACATTTTGATAACAGAAGTTTTTAGTCTTTATGGTTATTGCTTTTGTGTGTGTTAAGAAATCTTGACCTACTCCAAGGTCACAGTGATATCTTCCTACCCAGTTGATTGCCTTCTAGAAGAATTTTCATTTTGTTTTCATATCTAGAACTACTGGACTATGGTATGCACATTTCTTTTCTTTTTTTCTTTTTTTTTGACTGCACCCTGCAGCTTACAGGACCTTCCTTCCCTGACCAGGGATTGAACCTGCACCCTTGGCAGTGAGAGCACAGAGTCCTAACCACTGGACCGCCAGGGAATTCCCTGTAAATTTCTATTATTTTTTAAATTATTTCCCAACTTCATAATCCTACAGAATCTTACGTTCATGTTCGCTAATATCCCCATTAATAGTTCCATTCACTCCAGTCATTACTAAGCATCTTCATATGTGCTAAGGAATTGTGCTAGATCCTAAGAATTTAAAACTTGAACTCAGCATGGCAGTCATCCTCTCAGAGCTCCCAGTGTAGCATCTTGCTCTATGGGGTCTGCCTAGATCTACATGTGGCTGCTGCCACACCCACAGTGTCT
Organism: Phocoena sinus; assembly: GCF_008692025.1. Lineage (NCBI taxonomy): Eukaryota > Metazoa > Chordata > Mammalia > Artiodactyla > Phocoenidae > Phocoena > Phocoena sinus. The sequence continues at coordinate 67,988,694 of NC_045778.1, read as the reverse complement.
CTTCACGTTCCCTTTAGGGGCAACGTCCACTTAGATTTGCTTCTACGCCAAGGGCTTCGTGTCTGTCCTTCAGAGTCTGGGCAGGGAGATGGAAAGCACGTTCACGAGTGCTACTCCTCTGAGGCAGCTCTGATTGGACGTTCAAAGAGAGAGACTGAAATCTTGATCATTTGCATGTTGCAGGTCCCTGTGCCAAGTAAGAGCCTCGTCAAGTCAATGGTGGCAAAAATGCATTGTCCAGTCACTTGGAGTGGCTCGAAAAAGCCTGGGGCAGCTGAAATGTTGGTAACAGGACAAGTAATAAACTATGAATGACTTTCGTGGTACCTGATTGTATCATAACTGTTTGGTTTGCTGGACTCACTAGCTCTTCCCATCAGTGATCAGTTACACAGCTAACATCCAGCTACCAATACCTTAGGCAGGAGATGGTGGCATGGATCCATAAAGGAACGGCAATCTCAACCTCAATTCCAGTGTACCAGGGCTTCCCTGGTGGCGCAGTAGTGGTTGAGAGTCCGCCTGCCGATGCAGGGGACACGGGTTCATGCCCCGGTCCGGAAAGATCCGACATGCCGCCAAGCGGCTGGGCCCGTGAAGCCATGGCCGCTGAGCCTGTGCGTCCGGAGCCTGTGCTCCGCAGTGGAGAGGCCACAACAGTGAAAGGCCCGCATACCGCAAAAAAAAAAAAAAAAAAAAAGAGTTAATTCCAGTGTCCTTCAGACCCTTGGTGCTGGTCCAGAATGTAGACCTTTCTTGGTGCTGGTCCAGAACTAGCCCACTACGCTTGTACCTGGGGTTCTTGAAGACTCTTCTACTTTATTCCCAGTAATCATCCAGAATGCTTTCCTGGTTCCTGATCCCTGCTGTTGGCCCAGGCAAACCCCTTTTCTTGGGATATATCAAAATAATCTTGATTTCCTACTGGGCCCAGGACCCTCGTTGGGGATTAGGGCTCATTTTCTGGTTCTTCCTACCTCTGGCCACCTCAGATTAGAATACCCCACCTTCCCCAGTGAGCCCCAGCCTCCAATATTGACCTCCGACAACATGGACTATTGTCCCACCCAGTCCCATCACAACTTCTGTGAGAGATGGAGTCTAGATATTGTGGGAGACGTGAACTTGCTCTCTAATTTTCCGGATATAGTCTTCCTCTAGTTTTCTGCACCAGCCACTCCCTCCAGGGAAGAACCTGAGGTACTCAGATGATGCCTTCCTACCTAGGACTCCCTTAGCCAAAGGAACTGTCCCTGGGTGGCAGACAACTCTTACCTAAACAGTTGGGGGATTCCAAGTACGGGGGGTCAAGTCACGGAGTTGAAATGCAAATGTGGGTTCTTAATGTATTTTAAAGGACTGAAGAAAGGCTGAGAGATTTTCTGAGACTGCTTTTTTTATTTTAATTTATCTATTTAATTTTCCTGTGCTGGACCTTAGTTGCCTTGCGGCACGTGGGATCTTCATTGTGGCTTGTTTTTCAGTTGTGGCCTGTGGGATCTTTTAGTTGCAGCACGTGGACTTCTTAGCTGTGGCACGTGGAATCTTAGTTGCGGCAGGTGGACTCTTAGTTGTGGCATGCATGCGGGATCTAGTTCCCTGACCAGGGATCGAACCCGGGCCCCCTGCCTGCCCCCCGAAAATCTATCAAGAATTTCTGACAACACTGCTATTTGTTTTTGACTTGATGGTGGGGCAGAGAGGTAAGCTTCTATGATGACCAGGCTAGGGGAAGAAAGGAACCTTTACTGGACTTTGTAAGGAGAGAAGCTGAGGGGTACAAGGCTAAAGGAGTTTCTTGGAGCAAACAAAGCAGCCTGGCTGAAGACCACAGAGAGGTGGCACGCAGGCCTCCAGGACAGACTGACCAGGAACAGACTGACCAGGATCGAATACGTTCGATCCCTATTACAGGCCAAATACAGGCATTTAAAAGGAATTAGTACTCCTGAGGGCAGTGTTGGGAGAAGAGGGCTGAGTTAACTGTGTCCTACACTCCAAAGCCAGCAGGTTCCGCTGGGAAACCGACAGGAAAGACCTGATTCCTTCAAGGACAAAGGACTCAGGTGGGCCGACTCCTGTGATCACAGCTCATAGAAGGTGCTGGAACTAAAGCAGACTGTTATACACTTAGTACCTGAGCCCAGGGGTCCCTAGCAGCTCCAGGTTCTGTTTAACTCTGCTCTACTGAATTTCCACAAGATAAAGGGCCTGCCCTGTGGACTCAAGCTTGCTTTCCCCGGAAGCAGCTGCAGGTGGCCCTATTAAGGAAACGCTTCCTCTGGGACATGGGGACGGCTCTTAGGAGGGAACCAAAGGCTTGAGAGCTGTTTTGGAGAGTAAGTCAAGCAGGTGGAGTGCACATAGCCCATTCATCCTCCTGAGGAAGCATACTATTACTGTTGTCGTTGCTGTTGTTATTGTTAAAATAACAGTCGATCCCACCGAGGAAAGGAAGGGAAAACAGGTGAGTGCTATTTTTGAGAAATAGCTTTGCACATTGGACTGAGCCTCTTACCCCCGGTTGATCCCAAAGGCTTTCCAGGGCAGCCTGATATGGACGTAATTTAGAGGGTTATGAATTCTGAGAAAAAACATTATATTTTAATTTTTACTGAACTCTCACTGAAATTTAGCATTTTCTTTTGTTTTAAATGTGGGCAACAGACTGTAGTAGTATTAGCAGTTACTGTGACACTTTAAAAAAAAATTACAAGCTTTAGGGGACTTCCCACGTGGTCCAGGGGATAAGAATCCATCTTGCAATGCAGAGGACACCAGTTTGATCCCTGGTGGGGGACCTAAGATCCCACATGCCTCAGGGCAACTGAGCCTGCATGCCACAACTACAGGGAAGTCCGCACACCTCAACAAAGAACCCGCACTCTGCAACAAAAGATCCTGCATGCCGCAACTAAGACCCGATTCAGCCAATAAATAAATAAAATTATTAACTTTATATTTAAATGTTGTTTTTCTTTGGCCACAGCCTCTCAGCTTTCTGGATCTTAGTTCCCCGACCAGGGATTGAATCTGGGCCATGGCAGTGAAAGCACCAAGTCCTAACCCCTGGACTGCCAGGGAATTCCCTATTTAAACATTCGTAATTATTTCATGTGTTACAACCAGCATATATTCTTTGTGTAGTGGACATAGTTTACAATAAAATATAATTTAAAAAAACAAAAATCTATAATTCTCCAGATAACTACTAGGCCCAAATGTATTACCCATATTAGGTAAACAGACTTTCAGAATAGAGAAAAGGAACCGCCTAACCCACTTTATGAGACTAACCTTAATCCCCAAACCAGGGACTTCCCTGGTGGCAGAGTGGCTAAGATTCTTTGCTCCCAATGCAGGGGGCCTGGGTTCAACCCCTGGTCAGGGAACTAGATCCCACATGCATGCCTCAACTAAAGAGCCTGCCTGCTGCAGCTAAGACCTGGTGCAACCAAATAAATAAATATTAAAAAAAAAAAAAAAAAGCTTTGTGAGGTTGGAGAAAATGTAATCTTAAAAAAATATATATCCCCAAACCAAAACTAGACAATGACAAGTCATAGAAATAAAACTTCAGATCATCAGGCTCTGATGATGTAAGACTCACTTTATTTCTTGGCTTTGTTACTTGGTGTTGGCAACTGTGACTTTAACGCTGCTAGAAATCACAGTTTCCTGTCGTGTTATAATGGTTATGGATGCCTCAAAATAGCATTTATAGTCATCATCAATTATAAATTATAGTAGTTATTAGATTTGCCTTAGTAAAAAAGCACATAGAAAAAAAAAAAAAGCACATAGGTAATTATATCACAGATTTGTTTTAAAAAATATTTTGATAGTTGCATTTCAAAATAATTGGGCTCTTTTGTAATCCTACGTGTATTTTTAAATGAATTTTCATTTTATCATCTTTATTGAGGTATAATTGACATGTGATAAACTACGTGTATTTAAAGTGTATAATTAGTAAGCTTTACATAGTTACACTTGTGAATTCATCACCAGAATCAAGACAGTGAACTTTTTTTAGAAAGATATTTATTTATTATTTTGGCTGCACCGGGACTTAGTGGCGGCATGCGGATTCTTTGTTGCGGCACGCCGGATCTTTACTGCGGCATGTGGCATGTGGGCTTCTTAGTTCCGGCATGTGTGCGGGATCTAGTTCCCGGACCAGGGATCGAACCCGGGCCCCTTGCATTAGGAGCACGGAGTCTCACCCACTGGGCCACCAGGGAAGTCTCAAGATGGTGAGCTTATAAAGCACCCCCAAAACTTTCTTCGTGCCTATTTGTAATTCCTCCCTCCTGCACATCCTCATACCTCAATCCCAGGGAATCACTGAACTGATTTCCATCACCATAGACTTGTTTGCATTTTCTAGAACTTTATATAAATACAATCATACAGTATGTACTTTTAAAAAAATCTGCCTTTTTTAAAAACCATTTAAAAAATTGAAGTATAGTTAATTTACAATGTTGTGTTAGCTGCAGGTATACAGTAAAGTGATTCAGTTATACACATATATTCTTTTTCATATTGTTTTCCTTTATAGGTTATTACAAGATATTGAATATAGTTCCCTGTGCTATATGGCAGGTCCTCTTTGTTTATCTATTTTATACAGAGCAGTGTGCATATGTTAACCCCAAACTCCTAACTTTCCCCCCGCCCCACTGCTATCCCCTTTGGTAACCATGAGTTTGTCTTCTATGTCTGTGAGTCTGTTTTGTAAATAAGTTCATTTACGTCATTTTTTTAGATTCCACATATAAGTGATAGCATATGATATTTGTCTTTCTCTGTCTGACTTACTTCACCTAATATGATAATGTCTAGGTCTATTCAGGTTGCTGCAAATGGCATTATTTCATTCTTTTTTATGGCTGGGTAATATTCCATGGTGTATATATACCACATCTTCTTTATCTATTCATCTGTCGATGGACACTTTGGTTGCTTCCATGTCTTGGCTATTGTAAGTAGTGCTGCTGTGAACATTGGAGTACATGTATCTTTTCGATTAGAGTTTTCTCTGGATATATGCCCAGGAGTGGGATTGCAGGATCATATGGTAAATCTATTTTTAGTCTAAGGAACCTCCATACTGTTCTCCATAGTGACTGCACCAATTTACATTCCCACCAACAATGTAGGACAGTTCCTTTTTCTCCACACCCTCTCCAGCATTTATTATTTGTAGACTTTTTAATGATGGCCATTCTGACTAGTGTGAGATGATACCTCATTGTAGTTTCGATTTGCATTTCTCTCATAATTAGCGATATTGAGCATCTTTTCATGGGCCTGTTGGCCATCCCTATGTCTTCTTTGGAGAATTGTCTATTTAGTTCTTCTGCCCGTTTTTTAAAAAGCGGCCTTATTTTATTCAGCATAACTATTTTGAGATTTGTCTGTGTTGCTTAGTGTATCAATAGTTGTCCTCGCTTTTTTTTGTTTTTTGTTTTTTCCTGAGTGTTATTCTATTCTGTGGATAAACATCAATTGTTTATCCACTCACCTGTTGATGGACATTTTTGTCTCCAGTTCCTGGCTACTACAAATAAAACTGCGTTGAACATTAGTGCATAAGTCTCTGTGTGAACATAAGCTTTCATTTCTCTTGGGTAATTACCCTGAGAGTAGAATGGCTAGGCCCAACAGTAGCTCTGTGTTTAACTGCTTAAGAATCTGCCAAACCTTTCCCCAGAGTGGTTGTAGCACTGACACTCCCACCAGTGGTGCAGGAGACTTCCAGGGCTCCACAGCTTCACCAGCACTTGGTATGGTTAGTCTTTTTCATTTCAGACGTTCTAGATATGAGATGATATCTCACTGTGGTTTTTGTTTGCATATCCCTCATTGAATAGAAAAAAATGTCCTTGTTCCTGAAAGGCTTCCTTTAACGTTTCTTGTGATATGCTGGTGATGAATTCTTCCAACTTTTGTATGTCTAAAAAAAAAGTCTTGATTTCCCTTTTGTTTCTGAAATATAATTTTGCTGAGTATAGAATTCTAAGTTACCAGTTGTGGGGGTTAATTTGTTCTGCTTTCTTTTTTAGTTTCAGTACTTGAAAGATTTTGGTCCACTGTCTTCTGCTTGTATTGTTTCCGACAAGAATTCTATCCTTATCTTTGTTTCTATGTGTGTAGTGTATCTTTTATCTTTGGCTGCTTAAAAATTTTTTCTTTTTATCACTGATTTTAATCAATTTTACTAAGATATGACTTGGGGGTGTAATTTTGTTCATGTTTCTTGTGCTTGGGATTTGTTGCACTTCTTGGATCTTTCGGTTTGTATTTTTTAATCAAATTTGAAAAGTTTTTGATCATGTTTCTTCAAATATTTTATCCTTTGGGAATCCCAATTACATATTTTTTGGCTGCTTGAGGTTGTCCCATAGCTCAATGGTGCTTTGTATATCTTTTTTTTAAGATATTTTTTCTCTTTGTGTTTTATTTTGGGTAGTTTCCAAAGTCCACTAATCATTCTTCTGCAGTGTGTAATCTCCTATTCATCCCATCCACTGTATTTTTCATCTTAGACATTACAGTTCTCATCTCCAGAATTTCTAATAGGGTCTTTAAAAATATCTGTCTTTGATATCCCTACTTAACATGTTCAATCTTTCCTATAGCTTCTTAAATATAACATTTTCTTGTTTTAATGTCGCTGTCTACTAATTTTATCATTGGTATCGTATCTGAGTCAGCTTTGATTAATTGAGCTTCATGCTCATTATGAGTTGTATTTTGCTGCTTCTTTGCATGCCTGGTAACTTTTTAGCACATGCTAGACACAGTGAATTTTTGGATGCTGGATTTTTTTGCGGGGGGCAGGGGACCCTCTAGGCTTGCAGGATCCTAGTTCCCCGACCAGGGATTGAACCCAGGCCCTTGGCAGCAAAAGCTTGGAATCCTAACCACTGGACCGCCAGGGCATTCCCTAGATTCTGGATATGTTTGAATTCTTTTCTATGCTTACAAATATTCTAAATATTCTTGAGCTTTGTTCTGGGACATGGTTAAGTTAGTTGAAATCAGTTTGATTTTTTTCCAGCTTGTTTTTAAGCCTCGTTGGGTGAGACCAGAGCAGCATTTAGTTCAGAGCTAAATTTTCCCAGCCACTGAGACAAAACTATTCTGAGTACCCTACCTGATGCCATGTGGATTATGAGGTTTTCTAGTCTGGTGAATGAGACAAAGAACTATTCCTGATCTTGCGTGAACTCAAAGAATTGTTCCCTCTGATCTTTTCAAGTGGTTCTTTTCCTGGTCTTATGCAGTTTCCTCACACGTACATGCTGATCAGTACTCAGCTAAAGGCTCAAGGGAGACTGCTCTAGGTTTCTAGAGTTGCCTCTTTGAGCAGTGCTCTCTTCTTTGGTGTTCTGCTTTGCAAATCCCAGCCATTTTGGTCTCCCTTTCTCCCAGCTTCTTCTCCTCAACCCAGGGAAGCCACTGGCTATGTCCTTGCACAGGGTTTGGAAGCTCTCCAGGCAGTGAGCAGGGCAAGATTGCAGCCCTCACCTAGTTTGTTTCCTGTTTCTCAGGGGTCACTGCCTTTTGCTGCCTGATAGTCAATGTTTGGAAAACTATTGTTTCATATACTTTGTCTAACTTTTTGGTCATTTCAGGCAGGAGGGTAAATCTGATCCCTATTACACTCTTGGTCAGTAGTAGAAGTCTGCAGTCAATCCGATATCTTTTATTTAATACATTAAAAAAATATGGGGGGCTTCCCTGGTGGCGCAGTGGTTGAGAGTTCGCCTGCCGATGCAGGGGACACGGGTTCGTGCCCTGGTCCGGGAAGATCCCACATGCCGCGGAGAGGCTGGGACCGTGCGCCACAGCTGCTGAGCCTGCTCTCTGGAGCCCGCAAGCCACAACTACTGAAGCCCGTGCGCCTGGAGCACGTGCTCCGCAACAAGAGAGGCCACTGTGGTGAGACGCCCGCGCACCGCAATGAGGAGTGGCCCCCGCTCGCCACAACTGGAGAGAGCCCGCGCGCAGCAACGAAGACCCAGCGCAGCCATAAATACATAAATAAATAAATTAAAAAAAAAAAAAAATATATGGACTCTAAGAAGGTGTCACCCAATGGCCAGAGAGGATTATCACGCAAAAGGAGGTTAACAACTGCTGCTCAGCCCCTCAGGTATTAGTTCATAGTTTTTGGACCTCCTTGCCTTCCAGGTGCACGGATTTTGCCTGGGAAGGTTAGGACAAGGCCTGTGCTGCTTTTAGGGCCCTAGAACCTGGGGTCCAAGCATGGATGAGAGCCTGACATGGTGTTTGGGAGGCCTGGGCTCCCAGGTTTCCCCCTGGAGTAGGTGTAGGAGGAGCCTGGTTTCCACTCTGCACAGCGTCTCTGCACAGGTTGGTTGTGTCTCTGCTGCTTCTCGCAGAGAGATTTGTAAATCTTCCGTGTGCTGTGGGCAAATGTGTCATAGAGTTTTAATATCACAACAAAATCAGTTATTAAGCTTTTTTTTTCCTCCGTGTCTTTCCTGGAAACCCTTCCCATCTCCACTCTAGACTCTGTCCCATTTGCCCCGCCTCCATAATTAGGGCTTAAACTTCCTGAACCTGAACGTCTTTGCCTGGTGAAGAATCTATGTGCACCCTAGCAGAGCATGTTTTGTTAATTCTGGTACACAGTCAGAACAGGTTGGAAGACTCTCCTGTCTCTGACCGACAAAGGAACTGGAGGTGGGGCTGGCTTCCACCTGGAAACTATTCATTAGTCCTGTATTTTGCCCAGTATTCCAAGTCTTCCATAATTCCCTATGGAAGATTGGAACTACCTGGACTGCTCTGTAGAGACAAATGAAATGAACTCATTAGCATTTGTAAGCAGGTCTGTGGGAGTGAGGCAGGAGGGACTATTCTATGGAGATTAACACCAATTTGGCCCCCAAAGATGAGCTCAGCTGTATCATGCCCAGACGCATCTTTTTCTGAATCTCTCCTCTCTCCTGGGTTAATGCACCAGGGGTAACAAAGCCATCAGAAAATCATAGCCCGGCACAAGGGACTCCAAAATCCAGGCTTGGTCTTCATGCATTTTTTAATTTCATTCAATAAATATGTGAGCACCTACTCTATCCCCATCCCTATACTAGGCACTGAAGATAGAGCAATGAGCAAAACCAAATGAACTCTTCAGTTCCTCTTTATGTGAGGCTTACCATCTAAATGAGAGGCAGACATTGGCGTATGTGTGTGTATGTGTGTGTGTGTCTGTACAAACACGTGTATGTATGTATGTATGTCTATATATGTATAAATGTACACGCATATATAATTATATGCGTGTACATTTATACATACATATGTAAAATATAACTGTGATAAGAATCAGAAATCATAAACTAAGGGAGCTCAGGAAGGCTTCCCTGAAGAAATGCTGACTCAGCTGAGATAGGAGGGATGAGCAGGCCTTAATCGGGGGAAGAAGGTAAGGAATGTTGCAGGTAGAAGGAACAGAATGTGCAAAGGCCCTGTGGGCTGAAGGGAAGCAGGTGTGTGTGTCAGGTGGTATTGTCCAATGATGCCTGCGTCCCTATGGGATACCACACAGCTCTTCTTACAGTGTGTCCCTGACACTCATCCATCGCGAGGTGGGGTCTACGTGTCCTCCTTTTGAATCTCAGTGGACTTCTGACTACAGCAGAGGTGATGCCATATGACTTCCAAGACTAGATTTTCCATCTGGTCCTCTTGGGACCTAGCCTCCATGCTGTGAGGCAGCCATGCAGCCACGTGAAAATTTCCATCTGAAGACTCAGCCGGCAAAGGGCATCACCCTCCAGACACATGAGTGAACAAACCTTTGGGTGGTTCCAGCCCTGGCCTTTGAGCTGCTGCAGCTGATACCGAGTGCAGCAGAGATGAACTGTCCCCACGCGGCCCTGCCCAAATTGCATATTTGTGAGCAAAATAAAAATTGTCATCATTTTAAACCACTAAGTATTAGAGTGGTTTGTTCTGCAGCTGTAGGTAACAGTGGGGATGGGGAACTATGGGAAGAAAAGAGTGCAAACAATTTGGAGCACTACAGTCACCTGGCTTGGTGATTGGAGTGAGGGTTGGATTGTAGCCCTCGCCCCCATCACAGCCACGTGTGCTCGTCCAGGGCACAACCGTACAACCACACTCAGGGGCGCTGGCTAGATCATACGAGGGGCATGAAGCTTGATAGGGATTTTTTTTTTTTTTTTTTTGCGGTACGCAGGCCTCTCAATGCTGTGGCCTCTCCCGTTGCGGAGCACAGGCTCTGGACGCGCAGGCTCAGCGGCCATGGCTCACGGGCCCAGCTGCTCCGCGGCACGTGAGATCTTCCCGGACCGGGGCACGAACCCGTGTCCCCTGCCTCGGCAGGCGGACTGTCAACCACTGCGCCACCAGGGAAGCCCTTGATAGGGATTTTGATCCTTATTCTAGGAGCTATGGGGAACCAGGTGAAGGAGCCAGTGAAATGATTCCTACCACTTAAGTTCAGAGGCTCCCGAGAGACTACCAATAGCAGATGTCCATAGATTTTGGGTCCATGTCCAAGGAAAAAATGTCACCAGAAAAGTCAGGTTTACTGTTCTTCAATATTTCTTTTCTGTGGAGGTGGAGATGGTTTCTCCCACTTATGGGCTCAACATACTAAGTCCAGTCCTACCCTAATCCAGAATAGTTAAAAGATGGCTAAAAGTGAAGGTCACACTAAAATCTCATCCCTTCGCTTTTTCAAGCCCTCCATTCTAGTGGCTTGGTGTTGACCCAATACCTCGATGACCCAATGGATTTAGATTTCTGCTCTTGTCTTTGCATCCTCTTCCCTTCCTTCTTTGTTCCCTATCACCCGATCACCAAGAGAATGATCTCCAATGCCCACCAAGGACATGGTCAAGCAGTGAGCCATGACCAGTGAGGTGAGGCTATGTACAGAGCAAAGGGTCTGATGAAAAAACCATGGGTGGACTGTGGAAGGCACTCTTGGCCACCCACATGATGCCATTCTCTCCATCTTCCTGGCTAACAGCATCCTGATTCTGTTCACCTTACTCAGGTGGTCACAGCCTTTCAGGACAGTTGGACTCCTCCCCAACCACAGGGCTTTGAAGCTTGATTGATTCAAGCCAGTCATGGTGGTCTCATCCTTCTTGCCAAATGAATGGTTTGCACTCGAACCAATGAGATGTGAGGGGAAGTCTGCTGGGGAGTCTCTCAGAAAGTTTTCCTTGCTCATGGAAAGGAATAAAGAGCCTAAGCCTAATAGTCACGTGGATTGCTCAGTGGATGTTCTCATTTTCACAGCCATCTTGGGACTATGCATTAACAGGCTGAGGATGACAAAGTGAAAAGATGGAAATAACATGCTTCCTTGAAGGTATCATTGAGCAACTAAAACACCAACCCTGGAATCATTCTAACGCCAGTCCAGTTTCTCATATAAGATAAATTATCTTATTGTTTAAGGCACTTAATGTACATTTTCGATTGCTTGTGACTAAAACATCCTGATTGATAAAGGGCCTCTTGCTGTGAAATCCCCCATCATATACCTAGATTTTTCTTCCACCTGTGAGTAGAAGCTGAGAGAGGGATGCTAACATTATAAGCAGGTACCGTGTGCCAGACGTTCTGCTAAATGCTTTCCATTTAATCTTTCCCATGAGACACTGTATCAGTTTTACAACATGGCTGCAAATTCTTTAATGCTGTTCCCATCAAGAGGTGGGGTTGTTCTTTCATAACTCGTCTTTTTGCTTATATCTAATCCATAAAGTTTCACAGTCACGGAGCTTAACAATAATTTATGAAGGTGTATGCATAAATAATGACAGTCTGATTTTTCTCTTAAATAAAATGATTCAATTTAAAAAAAAGTGGTGGGATCTATGTGTCTTCTTTTTGGATCTGGGCGGAGTTGAGAGTACTTTAACCAATAGAGTCCAGTCAAAGACTTGGTCACAAAAAGCTGTGCAGCCTTCTCCTCGTTCACTGGAGCCACGTAAGAAGTTCAGCTACCCTAAGACCACCATGCTGGAAGTCCCAGGGTAGGTGCTCTGGTTGACAGTCCCAGCTGAACCCAGCCTACCAGTCATCCTTGCTAAGGCTCCAGACATACGAGTGATGCCATTGGGACCCTACACAGTAGCCTATGAGCCAGCTGAATACCACCAAGTGACCTCCACTGATGCCACATGGAACAGAAGAATTGCCCAGCCAAGCCCTGCCTAGAACTTCAAGCTGTAATACAATGGCTGTTTGTTTAAACCACTAAATTGTTGAGATACTTTGTTACACAGCAATAATCAGCCTAGGTTGGCTTCACTGCTTCTGCTTTGTAGATAGGAATAGCTAAATGGAAACTCAAGCCAGTGAATAGCAGAGGCAGGACTCAACCTCAGTTTGTCTAACTCCAAAGCTTAGATTCTTCCCACAGTCATGCCTGGGTCCTTCCTTGATATCCAAGCACTTTCCCCAGCTTTCTCTGTTTTCATCTCCAGCTCACAATTTGGCTTTATTCTCTAAACTTAAGGTCCCTACCTGCCATTTCTTTCTACACTGTTGGACTTTCCAATGGAGACCATCCACTTAGTCCTTCTCTACCTGTCTAATCAGTGGCCCGGCCATTGCCACCGACCCCCGGTACTCCTACACCCTCCTGGGCTGCTCTGTTATCTCCCAGGCTTGATCCCTGCTGGAACTGAATGCTGTGCTCTTCATTTAAACCACACAAGTTTAGTGCTCAGTTCCAGATACTTAAGAGGCAAACACAGCATTCCACATCAAATAGGATGGAACACGGAAATCTTACATTTGATTTGTTAACAGAGACTACCAGGTAGAAACATCTAGGTGGACGCTGTGTCTTTTCAAAGGAAGTAAGACATTTATTCCCAGGTTGTGCCATGTTCCACATGTGCCTAAAAACGCATCAGTTATCTTGGGTTTTGTTTCTTTGTGTGTGGGTTTTATATATATATGGAGGCATTTCTCACCTCTGTTCTCAGTCTGGTTCACCAGACTTAGCTTTGAAAACAAACTCAGTCACCACTGAAGAATCTGAAAAGATGTCTTGCTGGTACTAAGGACAAGCTCTGCTTTCTCCTCAGTTCTCATGGGCTAACTTGGTGTTTCCTCTTTTGTCCTTGCCCGTTCTTTCATCCATGTCACTCACTCCCTGTGCTTACCCTACCGGCATCTTGAGTTTCTGGGTCTTCAGGACTGAGAACTAGCTGGTCTTCGGGTGGCCTCAAGATGCTGGCCAGAGAATCCTCAAGCTCACATTTCCTTTGTGTCTCCCTTTGCCAGTGAGTAACTGAAACTAGAGAACCTCCAGGACCAAGAAAGTCTAATTGGACCAGAGGGACCATCTATACCATGCAAAAAAACTCCCAGATAATCTGACACAGAAGAACATTGAGTAGGAGCCATGTAGGATGCTTTAAGTAGAAAGGAACATATTTAATTTTATAGAGCCTGTGGACCAAAGGAACAGAGAAAGAGGATAAACAGACACTGGCCCACCTCTATCACCTACTAGTTGTTTGACTTTGAACAAGATTCTTAACTTTCTTGACCCTCAGTTTCCTTATCTATGAAATGCGGATAATAATTGTATCTACCTCAGATGTTGTGAGGATGCAATGAGATCATATATATAAAGCACATAGCATAGTGTCTGCCACATAGTAATAGCTCAAGACTTGGGAGCTATTTACCATCATCATCATCACCATCGTCATTGTTTTCAAGTTCATACAATATGTCCTCTTAGCACCTGGAAGGTCTTGCACCCTAAACTTGTGAACAAAAGGGTTAACTCCCCAGAAGGCACCCTTCTAGTTCCTGGTAGAATGCAGCTCTGAGAGCTGGATCAAATGACCCCAAAGTTTTCCTTTCCAAGTCAGTGGTTAGGGGCTCTGACTGCCCCACCTGCCCCAAAAGGAGTGGGAACCCATTCAAAGAGAAGCCAGGTGGAACTGGATTTTCTTCCCCTGTTGCTTTAGCAGATTTGTCTTATAGTCCTTTGTTCTCCCAAACAAAGCAAGAGGAAACCTTCCCCAGCTTGTAAATGCTACAGCTACAAACCCAGGCTGTGGCAGTGTGTAAGCGACCTTCACCCGGGGAGAGTACAGAGCATCCCTCCAACGCCCCCTGAACAAATGAATGAAGTGGATGGTTGAGTGGATGAGCAGAATGAATGTGAGCCTCTCTTGAGTCCAGGCAATCATTTCATCCTCCAAAGAGTCTATGCCAAGAACCCCCCTCCCTCTTCCCTTGCTCTTCCTTTTCCACCAGCCTTTCCTCATTCCCTCCCAGAGCTGGGTAGGCACTTTCAAGAGTTCTGTCATCCAGTGGTTACTTCTCCTAGGCCTGGAAAACAGATCTGTCCAAAGCAAAAAATTGGACAGGCATCTGTAGAATGATGCCAGAGAAATGGTACTGAAGGGATCTCAGATGACTAAAAATGAACAGCTGTATACAGACTATTTCAAGCATTACTCGTTCTCCATCAGTCCTGTAAACTTGCAAAAATGTCAAGGAATGCAGCTTGGGGAAACAGCCTCCTTTCTTAAACTGAAGCCTCAGATGGATAATTGAAGGCAGATAATAGAGGGCTCTTAATATATCAATTAAATTTTAGACAGTCTTTCTTCCTCTGTTGAGGACTCATGTCTGGGACCTGAGAGATTAGAATATTAGGAAAGATCTGTCTCAGAACGCATCAAGCTGTCTTGTTCTACGGTCAGATATTTATTTGCCAGAAACAGAAAAAAAAAAAAAATCATCTCAGCAGGCGAGCAGTCAAAGATAGTGGACGTTGGTTTGGTTTTAGAAAGTTCTGGCTTAAGCAGCTTCCTGGATGTGGATAACATAATAGGCTTTGGGAAATATACTCACTTAAGCCCCCCACCTCATCCCAGTTGCTGTAGATGTGAATTTCACAATTCTGGATTGATATGTTAAGGTCTTTAGTGGCCTCTGTCTGCTTTTTTGCAACATCTGAACCATCTTATTTATGCTTAGGGCAAAGTGGCTCATTGTGTACGGAAACTGCTTTTGAATAAAAATAAAAACAACCAAATTAAAAAGTATGGTTAGCATTTAGTCAGGAAAATCGTTAGCTGGGTATGTTGAACTGAAGAGCCTTCATATATAAAATAACTGTACTGAGTAGAACTGTGTATTTTTGTTTTCAAAGTATTTTCATGTCCATTTCCGCATTTGGTCTTTCAGGTAAAGAGGATAGGAATTATAACTCCCTTCGCAATTATGATACTTCTTAGTGTCATTTATGGAAAAGGAAACTGAACTCCAAAAAGCAAATGGGACTTCTCCTTGGGAATTAGCAAAGGAACAAGGAGCAGAAATGGGTCACTTCAGGTCTCATCCTCTTAACCTGTACAGTTTTTTTTCTGAGCAGAAATAGAATTCTATCTGTGGCTACATAAGGGTGTACTAAAAAGAGCTTTTCCTTTCTTATAAGGTGGTTGTGACTACAAACATCGTTAGCAAGCTTTAACCCTCAACCCCAGAAATTCAGATTCATTAAGGCTGGGATGGTGCCCAGGAACCTGGATGTTTCCTAAGCTCCCCCAGGTGGCCCTCAGGCAGGTGCCTTGAACCATATTTGGAGAGATTTGAATATCAGGCTTATTCTTTTCCGGATTGATTCAGGCCAAATCAAGAATAGTTAGTTTTTCCTTTGAGTTTCTCTCCAGAACAACAAGGCCACCTCTGAAGGTGAGAGCTTACTAACTCTTGAGACTTTTCCAGCAATTTGTAGGTAGTGACTCTGCCCCCAGATCCAAACATGAGCCGTATTGCATTGTACCGTCTTCCAGGGAGGGAGTGAATAAGAGGCAAACCGCCAGTGGGGAACATTTAAAAACATACCCTTAAGAATTTCACCCTGAACAACTGAAATTTCAGACCGGGGATTGAAATATCGAGACTTCTCATGAGCAAATGCCTGCCTGAATTCTTCTTTCCCAGCTACGCTGCAAATTCTGCTGTCAGGTGGCTATTTTCAGCACGCAGTCGTGAACTCTAGAAAGTTTAAGCTGCTGTATGGTATGAATGTCTAATTTACCAGATCAATTACCAAAGGGTTATGGTGGTCAGTGAAGAGAAATATGACAGCTATACTTCCACTCTGACTCAAGCCAGACATTTTCACAGACATCATTTCTAAGAGCCTGAGGAATTCTGCAGCTCCACTCTCACTGATTCCTAAGGCCCGTCTCAATTATCCAGGGAGGATGGTTACTGATCCGCATGCCGTTCCAACTCTGTTTAATAGTTACTTTAATTCATGGTTACTAAGTTCTCAGTAGTGGTTTTCACGTCCTTAACGTGGCATCTGCACGCATGAAAATAGGTAGCAGTTCACAACCATGGCCGATATCAGAATCACCTATAGAGCTTTTAGAAAAACCCAGGTGCTAGAGACCCACCCCGGACCTAGTGACTCAGAATCTCCTGGGATGAAGCCTGGGTGTGTTTGTTTATTTGTCCTTTTACATTTTTTTTTAAAGCTTCCAGGGAAGGTTCACCGCCACCGCCACCTCCACCCTTAAGAACATTGATATGTTTTTGTGCTTTTTATAGTAATAAAATCCACCATTTGTGAAGGCCTGTCCTGTGCTGGGGGTTTTGCCTATAACACATCTAATCATCCCAGCAATACTGGAGGCTAGGAATTATTATGTAGCTCTTATTACAAATGAGGCAACCCAGGCCAAGAAAAGTTTAAACAAATTGTCCTAAGACACTGAAGTCTGTCTCCAAGTCCATGTTCTTTCTACATGAAAATCCGTCATAACTTAAGAGGCTCAGGGTTCAGCAAGATGAACTCCTTTGCCCAGTAGGGTAGCAGTTACACTTGTTTTCTTTTTTTCTAAAAATGTCCCACTGCCCTTCCTCCTTCTTCTTATCCTTTGGGTCTCGGCTTAGACAACATTTCCTTGGGGCACTTTCTCTGACTCCCTCTGGCCAGCATCCCCCTTTTTGTGCTCCCAGTGAGCTCTGCACTGGACCTGATGCTGTAGAGTAATTGTCTATATTCCTCACAAGACTGTATCCTCCCAGAGGGCAGATGTCTACACTTACCACTGTATCCCTAGGTCATCACCTAGCTGAATACCTAGCTCATACTAAGTGCTTAATAAATATTTGTTGAATGAATGAATGAATGGACAGATGAATGGATGAATGGAAGGATGGATGGGTGGATGTGCAGACGAATGGAGGTATGATTGACTGTGGACTGAATTAATTGGCAATGGCAGCAAGGGAGCAAAAATGAGTACTGATTCATGGCCACAACTAAGAAAATCTTGGAACTCTTTGAATAGGAGAATCACTTTTTTAAAAGTCTCTGGAATCCTGTTAGTAAAATGAGGGAAGACTCAGAGCAAACACTTTTTGGCATAAATATAAATAAGACCTTTCATGTTCCCAAGGGAACATTTAGGTTACAAACGAACAAATGCCTGAATGAATGAATGAATTCAAATACTGTTCTTATTCAGTAGTAACAACAATGCCACCTTGGTTTCTAGATGATCCTTTTTTCCATCAAAGAGGTTAAATCACTCAGGAAAGGACAGAGTTTGTCACTTCCCATTTCAAAGAACTTTTTCAACTACCTGGTTATTCCAAGTGTCTGAAAAGAAAGAAGGAAGGGAGAATAAGGACCATCTGTATGGCAAAGTAGGAAACACCCTTACCCTATTGCTCCATAATGCATCACATAAAGAGAAAACGTTTTGAAATAATGGCAGGTCTTCAAGAGTAACAAAGGGCATCTTAGAAAGAAAAGCAAAAACAATCACAGCATAATACAGCTAGGAAGGCAGCATCCGTGCAGAGGAAGGGAACAGAAAGGGCTCTGGATACTGGAGAAGGTAGCTCCTTGCTCTAGGACTTGGGTAATCTGTGTAAAAGGAAAAACCTCGTGATATTACGGGCAGGTCTTCAAGAGAAATAAGGTAGACTAAGAAACAAAATTCAAAACGCTGCGCACGCGTACATACGCACACACATCCCTACCACAATACCATCTTCATTTCTCTCCCGGCTCCTCTTTCTTAATACCGTATAGCAAGGAGTCCGATATAAGATTAAACCTACTTTGAACATTACAGTGAATAGCAGGCCCCCTCAGACCAGAACATGTTTTTCCTCATTATCACCTCATAAAGATGCCCCTAAGGCCCTCACTTTTTATACGACGATATCAGGCAAGGAGCAGGTCCTGTATGCCTGCGATGAAGCATGACTGATACTTAAGACCAGCAATTCAAGAGCATTTGATCGCTTTTGTGTTTATTCAGAATGGCATGTTTACACGAGGCCATAAAGTAGTGAATTTCCTATAGAGCCGGGAGTGTGTGAGCTGGGGCAGGTGGTGTGTGGAAGGCTGGAGTAGCATAGGGGTGCCCCAAGACTTCTCTCTGAGGGTGGCCACCACAGCCAAACAAGAGACTGTAGAACTTCCCTGTAAATTGCTGTGTTCAGGTTGCCAAATCCCTGAGCCACCTCTGAGAAATGGAGCGGAAGAGGAAGTAACGTCAATGAGGAAAAGAAGATAGAGAAAAGCAAATTTTCCTTGACAAATATGTCATAGACCTTTTAACTAGTTAGTTCTGAGAAAGGGAAACCTTTATTATTGCATTTGACCTCTGTCTGAGATTCCAAACGCTTAGGAGATGGGACTTTATGTGGCAGTGGAAAGATTGCCACCCACATAGATATAACCTGTACACAGATTCCCCAGTTTTGGCCATAACCTCAAACTGAGCTGCCATATTGGCCTTTGGGAGGGAGGAAGAACAGCTGTGGCTCCAGCTGAGTGAGTATACAACCCAGTCTCCATCTGGGGATGTGGGTTGTTAGTGTGTAAATGCAGCTTCGATCTCCTATTCAACCAGGTTGTAGTTCTTACCTTCTCTTTTTAACTTTTCTTGAAGAATAATTGATTTACAATGTTGTGTTAATTTCTTCTGTATGGCCAAGTGGCTGAGTTATACATATCTATATTCTTTTTCATATTCTTTTCCATTATGGTTTGTCACAGAATATTGAATATAGTTCCCTGTGCTCTACAGTTGGACCTCGTTGTTTATCCATCCTATATATAATCGTTTGCCTCTGCTAATCCCAAACTCCCATTCCTTCCCTCCTCTACTCCCCTCCCCCTTGGCAACCACAAGTCTGTTCTCTGTAACTGTGAGTCTGTTTTGTTTCACAGATATGTTGATTTGTATCATATTTTAGATTCCATATATAAGTGATATCATATTGTATTTGTCTGTGTTTTCCTGACAGACTTCGCTTAGTGTGATAATCTCTAGGTCCATCCATTTACCTTTTCTTTTTTTCCCTTTTTAAAAACAACTTTGTTGAGATATAACTTCCATGCCGTACAATTCACTCATTTCAAGTGTACAATTCAATGGTCTTTGGTACCTCACGTCATCAGTTTTTCAAATTGTTCCTCTAGTTTCTTATTAGAAGTTTCAGTACTGCCACTGAAGAAGGAAAGAAAATGGAATATAGAAGAAAATAGTAGAAATACTGGAGGGGAAGAGAAAATGAGTCAGGGACAGAAAGAAAGGAAACGAAATGCTTCCGAAGAAGAGACGCTAGCCGCTCCTGGA
Organism: Phocoena sinus; assembly: GCF_008692025.1. Taxonomy (NCBI): domain Eukaryota; kingdom Metazoa; phylum Chordata; class Mammalia; order Artiodactyla; family Phocoenidae; genus Phocoena; species Phocoena sinus. Next base: position 67,969,015 of record NC_045778.1, on the reverse strand, counting down.
TTTCTCAATCTTTTAACCAGGATTCAAAAATCACCGTGGCGGCACATCCCCCAAAAGCAGAGACAGGAGGTAGCATTGTGGCTGTGGGAGGTTGTGGAGGAAGGGACCGGAATGGGCTTTGTAGATTGGAGCTGAGAGAGGAAAAGGTCTCTTGGCAACCACAGGAAATCTCGAACCCTGTCCAGTTAGTTCCCTGTCCCTCTACTGAGCCCTCCACTGCAGGGGAGCCAGGCACAGCTGACACCGAATAATAGCTCAGTGGCCTGAACCAGGTGCGACTTTTCAACTCAGTCCTTTTCTTGATTCTCAAATTGCAGCATTTAATGAGGTAAAACATCAGATTACAGAGAGCTTTTTTTTTTTTTAATGAGAATTCAGGGAAGTTTCTGGGTTAGTTGAGAAGTATGAAAGTATTTAACCTCCGTTCAGCGATCTGCCCTTTATTAACATTCTCCCTTCTACTGTTGCTCAGAAAACTGCACTTTCTCAAACAAGTTCACCATTTGGTGTTTGGATCTGGTTATAGCCAGACGATGCATATCACCATTACAGGGCACAAATCAGCCTGGAGCTTAATTTAAGGAACAGAGGGCTCTTCAGGGTAAATGGTGTGGGGAAGGAGAAGAGCAGAATGTCGCTCTCTGAGTAAAAATGTGGCTTCTCAGTTGGCAGTGGACACTGACGGTGCGCACCCCTCCTGTTTATAATGATCAGCATGGGAGTTGCTTTCAGAGAGACCCACTCTTTGCGAAGGATGACCCAGAATGTCTTCCATAAATCCCATGGAAGCGTGGCTTTTTGACTTTTTACAAAGTCAACTCTTTGCTTTGCTCTTTTCCCAAGGGGACACATGACAGTGATAAAATGGGTGGAATAGAAGCAGAAAGGGGGCTTCCGTGGTGGCGCAGTGGTTAAGAATCCACCTGCCAATGCAGGGGACACGGGTTTGAGCCCTGATCCAGGAAGATCCCACATGCCATGGAACAACTAAGCCCGTGCGTCACAACTACTGAGCCTACTCTCTAGAGCCCGCGAGCCACAACTACTGAGCCCGCACGCCACAGCTACTGAAGCCCACTTGCCTAGAGCCCATGCTCCGAACAAGAGAAGCCACTGCAATGAGAAGCCCACGCACCGCAACGAAGGGTAGTCCACACTCGCCGCAACTAGAGAAAGCCCGTGTGCAGCAACAAAGACCCAACTCAGCCAAAACTAAATAAATAAATTTATAAAAAAAAAAAGGAAGAAGCAGAAAGGGACCAAAAAAGAACACTACCTTCTCCTTTGTGTACTCTTCTTTGTAAGCTACTGAAGGATGCAAAGCAGAAAACTTTATTCCTGAAATCATAGATCTTTAGAACTGGAAGTCACCTGAGAGCCATCTGTAGTGGACACCTGCTCTTCATGCCTTCCCAGGATCCCTGCTCCCTTCTTTTGCTTACAGCACCCTGACTTTTCTTTGGGAAATCAACACTGGCACCCTCAGACCTTTGGATGAGGTCAACCTACCCCTTGACTTCAAGGGCTGCACATATAACCCAGGCCTGGCCAATGGGTATATTCTGGCCCTCCAATTCATTTAGGATGCACAAGTGACTTGCACCAGTTCAATGAAAATACATATTTTTGGGCTTCCCTGGTGGCGCAGTGGTTGAGAGTCCGCCTGCCGATGCAGGGGACACGGGTTCGTGCCCCGGTCCGGGAAGATCCCACATGCCACGGAGCGGCTGGGGCCCGTGAGCCATGGCCGCTGAGCCTGCCGTCCGGAGCCTGTGCTCCACAACGGGAGAGGCCACAACAGTGAGAGGCCCGCGTACCGCAAAAAAAAAAAAAAAAAAAAAAAAAAAAAATATATATATATATATTTAACTATTGGGATAGAGAAGTCCTATTTCTGATGGAATTTTTGGCTGTAAGGATTATGTCAGGCTGGAGCTCCTGGAGTTACCACATAGAGTGAGCATGCCTGAGTATGAAAGTGTAAGGAAAAAACAAAATCACAGGAGCTTTGTTTGAGGCCCTGGATCCAGCAGTACCTGAAGCCAACATAATCTCTGAACTTTTCAGTTATGTGAGCCAGTAAATCCAGGTTTTAACTTAAGCCTGTTTGAGTCGGTTGTTTTCATTTGCAACCAAAAGAGCCATGGCTAATATACCACCCAGTTCTTTCATTCTACTAACCCCAAATCAAGGAATGGCTTGCCCAAACTCTCACAGTCAGGGACAGTACTGGACTAGCATCTAAGCCCCCTGATGACCAGTCTAGGGCTCTTTCTAAAAGCCTTTCACAATTCTTCTTCCTGTTTGAGGCAGCATAGCACAATTATTGACAATAACGTGAGCTAACCATGTTTTATGAGACTTTTATGGCAAAGGCTTCTTATGCTTGGCAGGAACTGGCGCCTGCATATCGGACTGTTTAATTGCAGCAGTTATGACTCCCAGACTGTTCCACGGTTTAGAGGGGACTCAACCAAAAGTGGCTCAAACACACCATTCCTCAGTCTTTCTTTTTTTACTGGGTGGAGACAGATTGTTAGGTGAACACCCTGATACGTGGGTCTGAGGTTCACCAACACATATGGATATGGCTGTGCTGACTGTTAAATTGCTGAAATATATCTGTCCTGGTTGGCAAAGAGCTATTTCCCTGAGCTCCCTGAAGGTCCCCCGCTGCCCCTGCCCATCACCCGGGACCCCACTCCCGTAGACCTCCTGAATATCACGTCATTACAGAGTTAATGCCTAGCTTATGGAAAGGGGGTCTTCAGAACCTTGATCCAGCACTGGGTCAGGGTCCATTCTGATGGGTTGTGTCTGAACCCAATAGGTGGCTTCATATTTTGAATTTTAGCTTGTAGGACTTCCCTGGTGGCGCAGTGATTGAGAGTCCGCCTGCCAATGCAGGGGACACGGGTTCGAGCCCTGGTCTGGGAGGATCCCACGTGCCGCGGAGCAACTAAGCCCGTGCGCCAAAACTACTGAGCCTGCACTCTAGAACCCGCGTGCCACAGCTACTGAAGCCTGCGCGCCTAGAGCCCATGCTCCGCAGAAAGAGAAGCCACCACAATGAGAAGCCCACGCACTGAAATGAAGAGTAGCCCCCACACGCAGCAACAAAGACCCAATGCAGCCAAAAATAAATAAAGACCTGAATTTTAGCTTGTAGGCACAAGCATACAGAGCCCATCTCCTAGAGGGAAATGTGAGACAGAAATATCCGAACCTGTTTCTCCTCACTGAGGGCAGGGGACTCCCACAGTGGTTTTAATTTTTTGATACCTTCTTCTCTGGCCTCACAAAGATACTGTCTCGTGGTTTTATAGGGAAGTGAGTACTGGACCAGGAAATAGTATACTGGGGTTCTGAGCCTAGCGTTCATCCCGAACGTCTATGGACCTAACCCGACTGTGCCTCAGGCATAAGGAATCTGAAGGCAACGCCTGCCTAGTCTACCTCCCTGGGATGCTGAGAAGGTTCTGAAAAAGGACCAATGGATGAGTCATCATTATCTTGGTTTAAAGAGGAAATTTTAATTAACACCTACAGAGTGATTATCATGGACTGGGCACAGATCTAAGTCCCTGACTTAGTATATGAAATCCTCCAATTCTCACCTCTCTGAGGCAGACACTGCTATGGTCACTACTTACAGATGAGGGAACTGAGGCAGAGAGAGGTTCAGTTACTTCAGGCTAGCCTCAGAGAGTTCAGGCTTAACCAGGACACATTGCCTTGTCCAGCACAGTAGGTGTAGCTTGGGCTTTGGACTCAGAGTCCCCTCTCCCACACCAACCCTGCGCTCAAACCCTGAGTCTGCTGTTTGTAAGCTCTGTACTAAGCTTCTACTTCTATAATATTAATAGTAACCATTAATGTTAAAACTATTGGCTACAGTTATCGTGAGGATGAAATAAGACCTAAGATTGCTAGATTTAGCAAAAAAAAAAAAAATCAGTATACCAGTTAAATTTGAATTTTAGATAAACAATGAGTGGGTTTTTAAAAAAAAGTGTAAGTATGTCCCAAGAAATATTTGGGACATACTTATGCTGAAAAATGACTCATTATTTATCTGAAATTTGAATTTAACTGGTTGTCCTGGATTTTATCTGGCAGCCCTACACAGGAAGTGCTTAGCACAGGGCCGGGCCTGGAAAGGATATCAAGACATGAAAGGTGTTCCTGTTGGGAACTGAGTTCTGAATGAAGGCTTGGAGGGGCTGAGGAGGGGGAGACGGAAGGAGGATCGGGTTAGAGGCTCTAAGGCACCAGGACTGGCCATGGACCTCGATGGCTGTTTCCGAAGTCCAAGGAAAAGCAGAGAGCAGACAGGCTGGGGGAGAAATGGGGCTCTGGTGCAGAGCCCGTTGGCCTTCATGCCAGTTCTGGCCCCGGCTGCTTTGTGACCCTGGTGTCCTGTCTGTCCCCAGAGCCTCCAGGGCTGCCCCAAGGGACTGGGCCAGGCCCATCCAGTATCCCCACCAGCTCCCCTTCACCCTTCGGAGGCCAGTGCCGCCGTCATGTTGGTGGCCCAGGAGGACAGCATGCTCCCAGGCCTTGGAGCACACGGGGTGCTCTGACTGCACGTACCAGGAGTATTGGCCACAGTCACGTGGTGCAGGCGAGAAAGAGAAAAAACAGAAACTTAAAACCACCCTGGGCTCCCTATGAAGACGAGCACGAGGGAAGGAAGAAGGGAAGAAAGATCAGAAGCAGAGGCTGGCACCGTGTCACACAGGGAGGAAGAGCCAAGCCAACGGAGAGGACAAAGCAGGCTGGCGGAGCCACGCTAGGGATGCCAGGAGCACCCAAGGGCCGTGCGCCCGAGACTCCACCCCCTTCGGACCTCCCTTCCTGGACCCTGCAGCTTTTCACAGTTCACACTAACCCCCAAGACCTTCCTGGTGGGTGCAGGCTGCCTGCCACTACACGATCAGGTCACCTTCACTACCTACTGCCTCGGTTTCTTAACCCACTAAGTCGGGATGATGCCATAGGACCACTTAGGAAACTCACAGCTTTACTTCAGTTTTGCTATATATCACGGTAGGTAAGAGCATGGGATTGGGGCTTCCCTGGTGGCACAGTGGTTGAGAGTCCGCCTGCCGATGCAGGGGACTCGAGTTCGTGCCCCGGTCTGGGAAGATCCCACGTGCCTCGGAGCGGCTGGGCCGGTGAGCCATGGCCGCTGAGCCTGCCGTCCGGAGCCTGTGCTCCACAACGGGAGAGGCCACGACAATGAGAGGCCCGCGTAGCACAAAAAAAAAAAGAGCATGGGATTGTCAGACAGACCAAAGTTTGAACTCTGGCTTTGCCGCTGACTTTATGCTTTGGGGCAGGTGTGTTAACCTCCCTACGCCTCAGTTTCCTTAGCTGTAAAAAGGACCTGCTTCCACCTCCTGCCTCACTGGGTCGTTGTAGGAGCCAGCCAGCAACTTCAGGTCGGCTGCTTTCTGAGCTCCCTGGAGAGGCTGCCGTCAAAGAGCAAAGTGTGGTGTCATCCCTGGCAGGCCTGCACTCAGTGGTAGCTCTTAGGATGTACTGAGCACTCCCGGGGCACCAAGAAGCTCAGGAGAAACAGATGCAGTTGACAGTATTCCATGCCCTGGAGGGCTTTACAGTTTGGTGGGGAACACAGACTATTAAATCATTAGAGAAAAAGACATAAGTAAGAGATATGGGAACATATGTATATGTACAACTGATTCACTTTGTTGAGCAGAAACTAACACGCCATTGTAAAGCAATTATACTCCAATAAGGATGTAAAAAAAAAAAAGACATAAGTACTTTCCTATAATTAAACTGTAGAGTGTGTGTTCCAAATGTAAATGCCACGGCTCGGGACTCTCACGGAAGGAAAAAGCGTAAAGTGGGTGTGAGTGGAAGGACTCAGTGCTGGAGCTCCGGGAGGGGGTCGGGGGGTGGCACTCTGTTGATTGGGTGACCTTAAAGATGATGCTCGGCCCGTGGCCCAAGGAGAAATCCGCATTCTGTAAAACAAGTCATTCTTTTTTTTAATTTTTTTTTTATTTTTGGCTGCATGTGGGCTTTCTTTAGTTGCGATGAGTGGGGGCTACTCTTCACTGTGGTGCGTGGGCTTTTCATTGCGGTGGCTTCTCTTGTTGCGAAACACAGGTTCTAGGTGCACAGGCTTCAGTAGTTGTGGCATGCGGGCTCAGTAGTTGTGGCTCGCGGGCTTAGCTGCTCCATGGCATGTGGGATATTCCCAGACCAGGGCTCGAACCCGTGTCCCCTGTATTGGCAGGCGGATTCTTAACCACTGCACCACCAGGGAAGTCCCAAACAAGTCATTCTTGCTTCGCTCATTTAGACCAGACTTTCTTTGCCAACCCCAAGCAAAGCCACGTGCTAGCCTTAGGCATTATTTCTCATCCATCAGGGACATTCCATTTAATCATTCAAATAGCTGACAAATTCCACAGCCTCCCCACAGTGGATCAGAGAAGACAGAATTTTCTCTGCCCTCACTCCTGGGCACAGCTTTTGTGGGTGTCCTCACCACAGGTCCCCCAGGCACTGTCCCTTCCTCCTCTGTTTAGCTGTACTCCGAGGAGTGCAAAGAAGCAGCAGACGTGGCCATGCTGTCGAGCTCCCTCTAGTCCAAGCAGGGGAGATAAAACTCGATTACAGTTCATCTTGGTTTCCAGTTGGTTATCAGACATGTCCTGTGTATGGGTAAATTACCTCTTGGAGAGACACTAGACAACAGACTCACACTCTCCAGATGCTTCTCTGATGATCAGAACAGCTTGTATAGATGGCAATGGGGTTCCTTCTGTGTGTATCATTTCCCGTGAGTCACTTAACAGCCCAGTGAGAAAGTAAAGGTCTACAGAGACTAGATGTTTGCAGATATAACTTAGCTGTTCAGGGTACCTTCATTCTCGCCTAATTTGTTTCCTTTTAAAAATTCAGTCTCTATATTTTACAGCCCAAATCTTTGGGTAAGAACAATAAGACCAATACAAGAAGCAAGTCCACAAAAGCCCCATGGGAGGGGAATGAGCTGAGAATACAGACCTTCTCAGGGCCACCCAAGCCTCTTTTGAAGCATGCAGAATAACAAAATATCCAGAACAAAACAAAATGAAACACACACACACACACACCACACCACGCGTACACACACCACACACACCACCCCACACACACCACACACACACCTCACACACACACCACGTGCACACACACCACACACACACCACACACACACCACACACACCACACACCTCAGACACACACACCATATGCACACACACCACACCACACACACACACCACACCCACCACACACATGCACACACACACCACACACACCACACACACATGCACACATACCACACACACACCACACAGACACACCACACACCACACACACCACACACGCACACACACCACACACCACACACACACCGCACACATGCCACACACACACCACACACACACCGCACACATGCCACACACACACCACACACACACCACACCACACACACATGCACACACATCACACTCACCACACACATACACCCCACACACATGCACAAATACCACACACACACCACACAGACACACCACACACCACACACACCACACACGCACACACACACATGCACACACCACACACACACCCCACAGAGACACACCACACACGCACACACACACGCACACACACCACACACACACACCACACACGCACACACACACGCACACACCGCACACACCACACACCTCAGACACACACACCATATGCACACACACCACACCACACACACACCACACCCACCACACACATGCACACACACACCACACACACACCACACACACATGCACACATACCACACACACACCACACAGACACACCACACACCACACACACCACACACGCACACACACCACACACCACACACACACCGCACACATGCCACACACACACCACACACACACCACACCACACACACATGCACACACATCACACTCACCACACACATACACCCCACACACATGCACACATACCACACACACACCACACAGACACACCACACACCACACACGCACACACACACATGCACACACCACACACACACACCACAGAGACACACCACACACGCACACACACACGCACACACACCACACACACACCACACACACATGCACACATACCACACACACACCACACAGACACACCACACACCACACACACCACACACCACACACACACCGCACACATGCCACACACACACCACACACACACCGCACACATGCCACACACACACCACACACACATGCACACACATCACACTCACCACACACATACACCCCACACACATGCACACATACCACACAGACACACCACACACCACACACACCACACACGCACACACACACATGCACACACCACACACACACACCACAGAGACACACCACACACGCACACACACCACACACACATGCACACACCACACACACCACACACGCACACACACACATGCACACACCACACACACACCACAGAGACACACCACACACGCACACACACACCACACACACACACCACACACACCACACACCTCAGACACACACACCATATGCACACACACCACACCACACACACACACCACACCCACCACACACATGCACACACACACCACACACACACCACACACACATGCACACATACCACACACACACCACACAGACACACCACACACCACACACACCACACACGCACACACACCACACACCACACACACACCGCACACATGCCACACACACACCACACACACACCGCACACATGCCACACACACACCACACACACACCACACCACACACACATGCACACACATCACACTCACCACACACATACACCCCACACACATGCACACATACCACACACACACCACACAGACACACCACACACCACACACACCACACACGCACACACACACATGCACACACCACACACACACACCACAGAGACACACCACACACGCACACACGCACGCACACACACCACACACACACACCACACACGCACACACACACGCACACACCACACACACCACACACACACCGCACACACCACACACCTCAGACACACACACCATATGCACACACACCACACCACACACACACCACACCCACCACACACATGCACACACACACCACACACACACCACACACACATGCACACATACCACACACACACCACACAGACACACCACACACCACACACACCACACACCACACACACACCGCACACATGCCACACACACACCACACACACACCGCACACATGCCACACACACACCACACACACACCACACCACACACACATGCACACACATCACACTCACCACACACATACACCCCACACACATGCACACATACCACACAGACACACCACACACCACACACACCACACACGCACACACACACATGCACACACCACACACACACACCACAGAGACACACCACACACGCACACACACGCACACACACCACACACACATGCACACACCACACACACCACACACGCACACACACACATGCACACACCACACACACACACCACAGAGACACACCACACACGCACACACACACGCACACACACCACACACACATGCACACGCCACACACACACCGCACACACCACACACCTCAGACACACACACCATATGCACACACACACACCACACCCACCACACACATGCACACACACATGCACACATACCACACACACACCACAAGACACACCACACACCACACACACCACACACGCACACACGCCACACACCACACACACACCGCACACACACCACACACCACGCGCACACACACCACACCACACACCACACACACACCACACACACCACACACCACACACACCACACACACATGCACACACATCACACTCACCACACACACACACACCCCACACACATGCACACATACCACACACACCACACAGACACACCACACACCACACACACGCACACATACACATGCACACACCACACACACACCACAGAGACACACCACACACGCACACACACACACGCACACACACCACACACACATGCACACACACCACACACACCACACACACACCGCACACATGCACACACACACCACACACACACCACACACACATGCACACATACCACACACACACCACACAGACACACCACACACCACACACACCACACACGCACACACACCACACACCACACACACACCGCACACATGCCACACACACACCACACACACACCGCACACACCACACACACCACACACACACACCACACACGCACACACACACACACACCACACACACGCACACACCACACACACCACACACACACCGCACACACCACACACCTCAGACACACACACCATATGCACACACACCACACCCACCACACACATGCACACACACACCACACACACACCACACACACATGCACACATACCACACACACACCACACAGACACACCACACACCACACACACCACACACCACACACACACCGCACACATGCCACACACACACCACACACACACCGCACACATGCCACACACACACCACACACACACCACACCACACACACATGCACACACATACACCCCACACACATGCACACATACCACACAGACACACCACACACCACACACACCACACACGCACACACACACATGCACACACCACACACACACACCACAGAGACACACCACACACGCACACACACACGCACACACACCACACACACATGCACATACCACACACACCACACACGCACACACACATGCACACACCACACACACACCACAGAGACACACCACACGCACACACACACACGCACACACACCACACACACATGCACACACCACACACACCACACACACACCGCACACACCACACACCTCAGACACACACACCATATGCACACACACCACACCACACACACACACCACACCCACCACACACATGCACACACACATGCACACATACCACACACACACCACAAGACACACCACACACCACACACACCACACACGCACACACGCCACACACCACACACACACCACACACACACCACACACCACGCGCACACACACCACACCACACACCACACACACACCACACACACCACACACCACACACACCACACACACATGCACACACTCACCACACACACACACCCCACACACATGCACACATACCACACACACCACACAGACACACCACACACCACACACACGCACACATACACATGCACACACCACACACACACCACAGAGACACACCACACACGCACACACACACACGCACACACACCACACACACATGCACACACACCACACACACCACACACACACCGCACACACATGCACACATACCACACACACCACAAGACACACCACACACCACACACGCACACACGCCACACACCACACACACACCACACACACCACGCGCACACACACCACACACACACCACACCACACACCACACACCACACACACCACACACACACCACACACACCACACACCGCACACACACTGCACACACACCACACACACACCACACCACACACACATGCACACACATCACACTCACCACACACACACACCCCACACACATGCACACATACCACACACACACCACACAGACACACCACACACAACACACACCACACACACACACACATGCACACCACAGAGACACACCACACACGCACACACACACACGCACACACACCACACACACATGCACACACACCACACACACCGCACACACACCACACACACACACACACACACACACACACACAAAACCCAACAAAAGTCAAGGATTCTGCTTTTCAGGGCTCCTTAGCCAGTGACGGTGCTGGTCCCCATTTCAAATGGTGCTGTTTGTTTAGGAAATGAGCGGGTACCTTCCTCTCTCATTCACGCCAGGAACAAAGTCCGGTCCTGGCTTAGGCTGCTGAGGACAACCCTTAGCAGCAAGAGGATGGAGGGAAAGGAAGGCTGGGACAAACCTTCAAGGTTGAAAAGGTTTTGTTTTTTTCCCATTTTTAAAAGTAATCTCTTGTTGGCAAAACCACCAGATGAAACCTGACTAGACTCTGTGTCCAAATAAAAAACGGGAAAACTGAAATCCAAGGGAAGGCTAAGGGCGGCAGCGGTGGATCCCGTGTCCTCCTTGGCACATCCTAGGTGGCCCAACTGTCATCTGCCCTCACCTGTCCTCACAGGTTGGCACTTCGAGCTCTGGTCTGGGGGACCCATCAGGAAAGGATCTCAGAGATCAGCCTAGGGATCACTCCCCTTGTCTTGTTTGAATGAGCACAAAATAGGCCCAAAGAGTCTGGCATTTCCTGAATTCTCAGAAGAGAAGGAACCTGTCAAGTAAACCATTTTGGGCCCCCCCAGGTCCTGATCACTACCTCCAAAGTGATCTTTTTAGGGGAGCTGGATGGAGGCCTTTCTCCACGGACCTGAAGACCTTATCGTTGGCCCTAGACAGAACCAGCCCGCAATCCCAGCTCAACTGCTTCCCAACTATGTGAACTTGGATGAATTGCTTTACCTCGAGTCTATTTCCTCATCTGTAAACTAGAGACGATAGTACATACCTCACAGGGCTGTTGTGAGGAATAAAAACAAAGATGATACTAGCACAGCAGGTCTCAGAACTTGTGATCTCGGGACCCCTTTACATTCTTAAAAAATTATTTAGATAACCAACGAGGACCTACTGTATAGCACAGGGAACAATACTCATTATTTTGTAATAACCTACAAGGGAAAAGAATCTGAAAAAGGAGATATATATATATATATATATATATATATATATATATATATATATCTGAATCACTTTGCTGTATACCTGAAATTACACGACATTGTAAATCAACTCTATTTCAATTAAAAAATAGATAAAATAAAAATTTAAAAATATATATATTTTTAATTTTAAAGATTAAAAAAAATGATTGAGCACTCCAATGGCCTCACTTTAGAAAATTCTAGAAAACACATTCCATTGGCCACCAGAGTGATGACACCGTCACACATCATGGAGCTTCTGGAAAATTCTATTGTAACTTTAGAGAGAATGAGAGTGAAAAAAGCCAATAATGCCTTAGTATTTTACGAACGTACTGTGAAATAGTTTTAACTTCACAGACAGACACCCCAAAAGGGTCCGGGGACTTTGAGAACTGCTGTACTCAGGCGTGTAAGTCCTTAACAGAACGCTTAAAGCACGGTAGGTGCTGGATGCATGGTGCCAAGGCCAGTGTGTAGGGTCCGTGGACTCGGCCCTTGTGGCTGGTATAACTGGGCAGGCGTATGCACCTTGCAAACTCGAAGCTGGTGTGTAAACACCACTTGCAGTGCTTCTGGCAGAAGGCTCTCTCTGGGCTCTCAGCTGTGCTTTGCAGTTCTTCCAGTCAGGGCCTGTAGGGAAAGGCCAGAGGGAGGCCAAACAGGCCTGGGGAGCCGGCTGGAGGTATTTGTGGGCAGGGCCGGAGAGGCTACTTTTCAAGTTCCTGTTGCTGCTCAGGGAGAGTGATTCATGCAACCCAGGCCAGTGCACAGACGTCATGTAAAGAGAGCTGCAAGGAAGAAAGGCAGCCGACGGCCCTTTGAGGGCTTCCGCCCAGTCCTGCTGCCTGTTTCTGGAGAGCAGAGATTTTCTCAGCTGAACGAGCCTCAGCTTCCTTGAGTGTAAAACAGAGACAACGTTGACCGGCAGAGATGCCGGGAGAATTCGCTGAGTTGCCGGTGGTGAGAAGGGCAAATTGTGCAGAGGAAAGGAAGTCTTACCAACCAAGCAACGTTCCCCAAGAGCAGCTCTCTCAGTCGGCCAAATCCAACCCTTCGCTTTGGTTGACTGCATGATTTGCTGAGCTCCCACGCTGGGGGCTGGGCTCCAGAAGGCCGGAGTGAAGTGGACGACGCTGGCCCTGAACTTGTCCTGCTCCTTGTAGGGGGAGGGGTCTGCACTGTCCTGCCACAGCCAGGCAGCCTTGCCTGCTGGGCTCCAGCGATTGTCTGTAAGAGGGGCTCATTCCTTCTTCCCTCACTGTCCCTCGTCCCCAGGCAGACGCCAGCTCCGAGGGGGCGTTCAGGATGGAGATCCCGAGTCCACAGGTCTGCCTTCCAGGCGTCCTCTGCTCTCACATACTTCTCACCTGCTTCTGGGATTTCTTCTTCCTGGGCTCCAGGGTGGCCATCTGCCAAGGGACTTGGTGGCTCCGAAGGTCCTTCTGGTCCTCACAGGGCTGAGAGGTGCTGTCATCAGCACCTGCTGTGCACTCAGCAGCATCAGGGAGGGCCCCGTCCCCAGTGTCATTACCAGCACACGGAGTGTGAGTGGATGGTAGGGGCTTTGAGTGGGAAATAAGCTCCACACCTCCGAAGATGAAGGACAAAGCCCTGAATGACCTGCGGTGGCATTGATGAAATTCACCACCACCTCTGCCACATATTGAACTTCTATGAAGCACCAGGTGTGTCCTTTACCTATCCCAGAGGTTGGCAACATTTTCTGCAATAAGACTAGAGAGTAAATATTTTAGGCTTTGGGGGCCATAGAGTCTCTGCTGTAACTTCTCAGTTCTGCTGTGGTTAGCGCAAAAGCAGTCATCGACAATAAGTAATTAAAGGGGCATGGCTGTTTTCCAATAAAACTTTATTTTAAAAAAAAAGTGGCAGCTAGATTTGGCCCACAGGCAGTAGCTTGCCCACTCCTCACATAACGTGTGTCCAGTCCTGGCATTTACTCTGCAAAAGCAGTTTGTTGACTCCATTCTATAGCTACATAAAGTGGCTCAGAGAGGTTCAGCGACTGGCACAAGGTTACACAGCAGGGAATGACCAAGCCAGAATGAAAACCCAGTTTTGACTCTAAAACAGATTCTTCCCATGTCTTGACTGGAGCCCAGCCTGAGAACACACTTGATGGTGCTGTGAAGTCCTGTGTAGGATCTGCACCCAAGATGAGAGGTGCTGGAGTCCTGCCGTCCTGCCTGCAACTCCACCGGCTGTCACCAACCACTGTCTTCCCAGGAAGAAGGTGGCTGGGGTGATAGCTCATGCAGGGCCAGCATGACTCGGCCAGAACCCGGGCTTGGCATCAGCACCCAGGTGCCCAGTTAAACTTTTGACTTTCCAAATTAGAGAACCTGAAAGTTCTGTTGGGCATTTTTTTTTTTTTTTTTGAGAAAGAGACATTTTTTTTGCTGTTAATAATTTACCAGAATCGGATCTTGGATCTCTCTCTCTCGCTCTTCCTTCCCCACTCCAGGAATTATCTTGTCTTCAATTCCCACCCCCCCACCCCACCCCACTACGATTTAACACTGTGTTAAGAGGATTCCGGGGCTTCTCTCTCTAGACAAAGGAAGGGTGAACTGTGGTCAGGGAGGGAACGGAGGGCTCCTGAAAGCCTTTCTCTGGAGAAGTTGCTTCCTATTGGTCCAAGCTGGCTACCCCTGCATCTGATGTATAATTTAGCAATCCGTTTCCTCCCACCCAGCCCCATCTGTTATCTACTTGTATTTATTGTCTCCTTCACCCAAGAAACTGCCTGGGATATTGGTGGGGAAGGCTTGCGATCCCATTGTCAGAGAGGTTAAACATTAAAGTTGGGCTCAAAGTTTGCTCCCTACCCCCTACCCCCTTAAATTCCGCCCTTAAATTCCCTTTTGGCCACACCTCCTTGCCAAACCGTGAGGTGCTAATGACCTGATTTACATCTGTGTAAACCCAAGCTCCGGACACTAATGAGGCCTGAAATGAATGGAAATGCCGCCGAGGCTAGCTGGCCAGGCCAACGTGTTGAGACACCGTGGAGTGGAAATCCAGCTGTTGCTTGCCCAACACAAACCCCGACAGACACACAGAACAGAACTCCAGGCCGAAACTCTTGTCACCAAGGCTGAGGCAGCAGGGAAAGGGTTAAGCAAGAGGCAAGTGGCCCCCGTACTGCTTCTCCCTCTCCCATCGCCTCTTCTCTCCTCAATTCCCGGGGTGTCAGGCTTAGCCCAGCGCCATACATAATTGATAACATCAGCAAGGCTCCTTCCCCCAAGCTGTAATGACAGTGAATATTCACCCTGTCACAGGCAAGGGCAGAGCACCTTAGTCTGAGTCACCGAGCATCCAACTCAGTCCAGCACTTTGGGGACAAAGGCTCCGTGTACCAGAGGAGCTGAGGGTGGAGGAGGTGCGGCCGTTTCCAGCTCTAAGGTGCCCAAGATGGCTTCAAGGCAGACGGATGGGGGCTTGAGTTTCCTCTCCACAGCTTCCTTACTCGAGGAGTGACCTTGAGAGAGTCACTTTACCTTCCTGAGCTTGGTTTCCCCGATCTGCAAGGTGGAGACGAGACTAGACCTAGCTCTGTCCTAGAGTGTTGGAAAGCTAACACATGCTAAGACAGGTGGAGAGCTTTACAGGACACCAGGTACGCAATAACTTTGTTCATTTATTTCTACCTGGTTGGCCCTGAAGACAAGTAAGGATGAGGGATGGCAGGGAAAAGACATGGATTTGGAAGAAAAGGGACCCTTCCAGCACATGCCATGCAGAGCTGCCATTGTTAGCTGTCTGATATGGGGCACGCCCTAGGTTTAACCTTGCTGAGCTCAGTTTTCTCATCTGGGAAATGGGAGCATTCGGGGTCCTTGCCCTCCTGTCTTGTAGGTTTGAGGTGAGGTAAAGAGTGTGAAAGAGCTTTGGAACCCATAATCCCTTTACAAATGCCAGGGAGTGTTAAGGACATCCCCTGCAGTCCGTTCCGGATGATAATAATAATGGTGGTGCTGCTGGTAACAGCACAAATGACAAGTTCTCCAAGGTCAAGGGCAACACATTCTGTGTCATCCTCAACTTTTTTCCCCAGGGCAAGCACACATGAGGGGCTCAGGAGGCTGCTGGACACATGCATTTGAAGCAATTTTGTGGGATGGGTCAGCACCACCTGTAGGGCTGGTTAACAAGTCACACAAAGCAGGGGCTGTAACTTGCATTCCTTTCCCAGGAAGACTCTTCCTCCCTGTGTCCAGCCAAGGGCCTGGTGCCTTGTAGGCACTCAAGGTGTTGGTTGAACGAATGAAGGAAGGAAGGAGTGAGGTATGTTTACTGGTACCAATTCAGTGTCCCCACAAGAATCCCCCGCGACACATTTTCATAGAATAATACTCCTCTCCTCCATAGAAGAATTATTCATTCGTTTTTGTCATTGTGATTGTTTTAAACATGGCCACCAGTACATTGATACTTCTTCCATTGAGAGATGGAGCTCTGTCCTTCCTCGTGGATCTGGGCAGAGCAGTGACCGCTTTGGCCAGAAGCCCAGGCCTCACAGGGAGGCCACATGCTGTGCTCTCATTCACACAGTCGCAGCTTGTCCTAACCTTCAACTCATCATAGCGAGATGCCAGAGTTGTGAGTGACCAAGCCCCGGATGCTTCCAGGCTCTACCTGGCCTAGCCACTTCTAAATTGCAAATCTTCCAGCTGAATCTCCAAACATTGTGGAACAAAACATTGTGGAACAGAGACAAAGCATCCCCTCTGTGCCTGTCTGAATCCTTGACCGCAGACCGTGAGCGTAATAAAATGGCGTGGTTTTACGGTATGACTATGCTTGGGGTGATTTGCAGTAGTAACTGGGATGTTGGTAGCTTGTCTGTCTTCTCTAGGCTGTAAGCTCTCTGAGGACAGAGTTCATGTCTGGTTTCGCTCACTAGTCTGTCAGGGCTGGGACTAGGGTGAAGGAAACCAGGTCTCTAAGGCACCAAATTTAAGGAGGAAATCTAAATTAAAATATCAGAATCTTGGGAAGACAGGATGAGCACCTGAGAGTAAGTGCTTCTTTAAACTTAGAGCCTTTAGGTGCCCCTCTTGGATCACCTAGACGTGGCCCTCCTCCCTAGAGACCAGCAGAGAGCCTGGTCCACAGGAGGCACCCAACAAATACTGACTGGATGGATGGGTGAAAGAATGAATGGAGGAATGGATGAAAGAGACCATGAAATGGTATCCCCTTAGGGAGGTGATGGAAAGACAAGTACTGGACTTGGAATCAGGTGGCCTTGGGTTTGGAACCCAGTGTTGCTGGCCATTAGCTGTGGAACCTTGAGCAAACTGCTTAGCTTCCCTGAGCCCGTGGGTAAAAATACCTCCCCAGGGGGTTATTGTGAAGAGTAAATGAGATAACACTTATGCAAAGTGCCTGGCATACCTGTCATTTCCCTCTGCTTCCCCTTTCCCTAGCGGCAGGCAACAACCCCTAATTTCACCAGACCACCCCAGGGGAACACTGCCGCAGCAGCGTCCCAGAGGGGAGGGGGCCCCATGGTTTGGAAAACCCTGATTTTGCACCAGCAGGAGGTTTGTTTTCATTTGTTTGTATTTTTGTTACTTAGCCGAGAGGCCCGTAGGGCATAGTAGTTAGAATCATAGGACTTGGAGATAGCCAGGTTTGACTTAAAATCCTAGCTCCAACTTTTATGCAACCTGCCTAAAATCACTTAATCTACACCTCAGTTTTTTCGGGTAACAGCTGCACGTAGGAACTCTAAAGTCTCAATGGCTTAAAGGAATAGTAATGTATTTCCTAATCACATTACAATCCAATACAGGAGTATCATTGGCCCTCTGTATCCCTGGGTTCCACATCTACAGATTCAACTAACTGTGGATCAAAAATATTCTCCCCTGGGCTTCCCTGGTGGCACAGTGGTGAGAGTCCGCCTGCCGAGGTGGGGGACACGGGTTCGCGCCCCGGTCCGGGAAGATCCCACATGCCGCGGAGCGGCTGGGCCCGTGAGCCATGGCCACTGAGCCTGCGCGTCTGGAGCCTGTGCTCCGCAGCGGGAGAGGCCGCGGCAGGGAGAGGCCCGCGAACCGCAAAAAAAAAAAAATTCTCCCCTCAAAAATTGCAGACAGTACGCAAAAGCAAAACTTGAATTTGCTGTGCACCAGCAGCTATGTACATAGCATTTACATTGTATTGGGTGTAGTAGGTAATCTAGAGATGATTTAAAGAGGATACGTGTAGGTTATATAAATATCAATACTATACCATTTTATATAAGGGATTTTGGTATCTGTGGGAGTCCTGGAATCAAACCCAGGGATAATTGTATTCATCAGGTAACCTTCTATCTGGAACAGGATTTACACACTCAAGCTCTTTTCATTTTGTAGCTCCACCATCCTCTAGGCTTCAAGGTCATTGGCTGGATCCTCTCTACCTACTCTCAGAAGAGAAGAGGGAGTATGGCAGGGGAGGTTTTCATGGGCCTGCCCTGGAAGCGCACATGCTACCTTCTCTCTTATTCCACTGGGCAGAACCCAGTCATCTGGTTACAACTAATTGCCTGGGAATCTGGGAAATGTGGTCTAGCTGGGCACCCGGGAGGAAAGGGAGAGCGCATGGCAATCTCTACCACATCTCATAGTTAAACGAGACAAATGTTAGGGAGGGCTATTGGGAGATTTCAAAAAGACAATATGTGCAGAGTGCTTGGTGCAGATCCTGCCCCGGGAATAAGTGTTCCATGCATGGTAGCTATTTGAGTCATTATTTATGGCTGTGTCACAACCATTCTTTATCAACTGTGGAGTATGCTAGGACATGGCAGAAATACGCCACCAGTCTGCGAGGGTAACTTTGCTTCCTGGAGCTGAGTAAGGTGCCTCCTTTTATTATCAATAAACATCAAGCATATATATAGTACTTCATAGACTGGAGTCCGTGGGAGATGAAAATAAACAAAAAAGGATCCTATGCTCAGAAGGCTTATTTTCACTCAGTGTGGGCGATGGACTTGGGCCCAATACCTGAAATACAAGTAAAATATTTTGTGCCCAGAGGGACATATGACTTAATTTTAGCTAAAGGCATTGGCTGAACCATTTGGAGGATATGATATCTGAGTTTCACAATGAAGGTTTCTACAAGGTACAATAGCAGGAAAAGGCTCCAAGGGAAGGGGCCAGAGTGAAAAAAGGCACAGAGGGAAGGAAGATCGAGGCAGTTTGGACAGCAGCAAACAAGTCAAGTGGTGACAACATGGTGTGTGGGTATCGGGAGAAGTGAAGCGGTCCTGGCAGGTAGGAATGGACACGGGGACTAGCACCGTGATGTGCAATGCTTTTACTTCTGTGGGCGATGGGGAGCCATCACCAGTTCAGGGTTCACAGCAGCACTGGACAAACTTTTTCACAGCTATTATTTATCCTTATTACATCCTTGAGAACTGGGTAAGACAGGGATTGTATTTACATTTTACAGACGAAAGGTCTGAGGCCAGAAACTGTCTAGCCCGATATCACAGTGTTAGTAACTTATTTCACCTGTAAAACCAGAAGCTGTTATCAGTAAGGTTTTTACTCAGCAGTGCTGTGTAACAAATGGTTCTTAAGTCTCAAAGGCTTACAACAACAAATACACATAATTCTAGCTCATGGTTATATGAGTTGGCCAAGGCAGATCTGCTTTAGGCTGTAGGTTGATAGGGTTTGGCTCCAGGTAGTAAGTTAGGTCTAGGTTTGCCCAGTGTGTCCTGTGTCCTCCTTGGACCAGTGACTTCATAGGGCATGTTCTTTTCATGGCATATGGCAGAAACAAAAGATGGCAAGCCGAACGCACAAGCACATTTATATGCTACTCATGTCATGTCTGCATTGGCCAAATCAATGGCTCAGCCCAGTGTTCAGGGGCAGAGAAGTAGTGTGCCCCCATGAAGCTGTGGGAGGGAGATTATAATTCTATAGAAGGGAGAGAAGGACAGAGGGAAGAATTGGGAACGATAATCTCATTGACCAACACTCCCATTGTTAATGCTCAGTGATTCTAAGTGGGAGGGCCCATCATTCCACCACACTGCACAGGAGTTGGTGGAAATAACAAGAAACAAGCTGCTGTACATAAGTGGATATATGCTGGGTTCCAATTATATAAATATTTAAATTATTAGGACTCAGCAACACACACACACACAGAGCAACTTACATGGTGTAGTTGATCTTGTTTCCCTGGGTGAGCCTATGCTCCCTTGGTCAGAGTCTGCTCATAGGGTGAGCATCTCACCACAGGGCGGGTGGGAACCAGGATTTTGTGCAACACAGCCCTTACGTGCAAGCTCAGCTTGCCAGCCTCAAGACATGGCAGCCTGTTCCCTCTGGAAGAAAGGAGGGAAAATAGATTGCACTGGATTTACTGAAATATGGCACTATTGCACTCTTTCAGGGTGATTTCAGGGATTCTCAGGGTGATGAAGACCTCTGTGGAAGCCTTGCTGGAAGGTGGGACCTGGGCAGATGTTGGCAGTTAATCACCAAAAAAGTCAGCTAAAATGGGGAATCTTTATACACTAGACACTTTTTAAAAAATTAAACTTGATAAGTGTACATTTTCTTTGCCATCCTTTTGCTGCAGAAGCAGGCTCTTCTTGGGGTTTGGGTCTGCGCTTTGCAGTCCCAGCTTCTCTTTCGCGGCTAAGCCAGCGGCACATCTTTGACAATTTCCAGTTGTGGTTTTCTTAAAGTGAAGTGAGATCTGAAAGTCACTCATAGAACAAATCAGAATGCAAGACTCTGAGGATTTTTATGTCTCCGGATCTTTTTTTTGTTTCACCTGCACTTATTATTTTTCTGATCAATTTTATGGAGGGATAATTTGCATATAATAAACTGCATCTATTATGGTATATAATTCAATGGGTTTTAACAATTGCATACGGTTCTTTTTTTTCTAAGATTTTTTTTTGATGTGGACCTTTTTTTTTTTTTTTTTTTTTTTTTGGTACGCGGGCCTTTTACTGTTGTGGGCTCTCCTGTTGCAGAGCACAGGCTCCGGACGCGCAGGCTCAGCAGCCGTGACTCACGGACCCCGCCACGCCGTGGCATGTGGGATCTTCCCAGACCGGGGCACAAACCCGTGTCCCCTGCATCGGCAGGCGGACTCTCAACCACTTGCGCCACCAGGGAAGCCCTGCTTCTGTTTTATATTTTGGTTTTTTGGCCTCGAGGCATGTGAGATCTTAGCTCCCCGACCAGGGATGCATTGGAAGGCGAAGCCTTAACCACTGGACCACCAGGGAAGTCCCACAGTTGCATACAGTTCTGTACAGCTGTATAAAGCAATGCATTTCCATCGCCCCTAAGATTTCCTAATTTTAAGAACTTTTTATTTTTTTTAGCAATTTGCCTTTATCTTTCCAAAACATTCATTAGTTTTCATAGAAACCACAATGCTTTCTTTACTTGTATTTCATTGGTTGCCATACTTTTTAATTAAGTGAATGATTGCAATGTAATGGCATAAACAGATTTGGCTACAAACCTGGTGGACTCACAGTAAGCGTTAAACTCAGCCAGGGAGGCAGGAGTGCATGGACACACCAGAGAGGAGCTTACTGACTCTGAACATTCAGAGGCTCATGGGCACACATGCCCTGGGGTGTTTGACAGAGGGCAGGAAGGGCAGCCAATGGATCAGAGTCAACTAAGGGAGGCTGACAGGAGAGTCTCTGTTTGGGAATGCCATATACTGTTGTTCAGTTTGTGCACTGCACAAGGTGTCAGAGAATGGGGCAACTGAGGGCTAAAATCCTGCTTGAGCTTCTTGTTCCAAGCCTTGTGCTCTGCTGCAGATTCTTCTGTTCAGAGGAGACACCTTTTTCTAATTTGTCTATCCAAAGTGGGTGTCTTTTTCTAACTTGTGTCAAGGCCTGATAGAGGCTAGCAACAGTACCACTCTACTCCTTCAGTGACTTTGACCTTAACATTAGTCTTAGAACCTGGTCAGTAAATAAGATGAGGCTTCATTGTATCATCGTGGTCATCCTCTATGAACCTAACACCACAATGCATGGGGTACCTCAACATCACTCAATGTCCCCACAATGACCTATTACGTCTCAAGGAGTGTCCATGCTCATGGAGCTGTCCCTTTGGAGTTGTGACTTTCCCCAGCCCAGGCCAGGATGCTGCTTTCTGGGGGGCTTTCTGGGGCCCTGACTTCTTTCTGATGGGGTCTACAAGATCCGCAGTAAATGGCTACAGTCTGCCGGGTTAAATGCGATGGACACTAGGAGATTCTGTGGGGTTCAGCACCAGATCAAAGTTTCCTCATCGCAGCCCCATTGTCTTGATAAATCTGCTGCACCCTATTTTTTTGGTAGTTCAGCCTTATTTCTGGTTCCTGAACCTGAATGTCTTGCCAGGCTTTCTCATTTGCACTGTGGAGAGGGAAAAAAGTGAGGCCAAAATCTTGCCTTAATCTCTCCTGGGAGCTAGAATTTCTTTAGTTAAGTGACAGAAACCCAGTCCATGTTGCCTTAAGCAGAAAAGAGAATTCATGATGGACTCAGGTAATTGGGAGCCCAAGTGTGAACTTCAGGTGCAGCTGGATCCAGGGGTTCAAGTGATGTCAGCAGGACCCAGTTGTCTTCCTGGCTTAATTGTACTGTCCTCTGGACTGCTTCTCAGATAGGCTCTTTCTACATCATGGCAGAGTGACCACCAGCAGTAAGAGGCTTGTGCCTTTCCTGCTTAAAACTCCAGTGGGAAATTGTGTTGTCTTTTCCAATGGCTCCGAAAAATAAATCACAAGAAGGGCTCCGATTGGCCAGTTTGGGTCATGTGCCTGCCCCTGGGGCTATGGTAGGGTCAGCCCCATCTGAATCTCGTGGACTGAATGGGATTATTATAGCATGGGGGAAGGGTTGTCCCTAAAGGTATGCTGTGTGAGAGAAAAAATATGTCCACTGCCCTCACAATACATGTGAGTACATTACACACACGCGCGCACACACACGCACTCTCCTTGATAAAGAGATTTTAAGCTCCTAAACCTACCCAAATATACACATTAGTTGAGACTGTTCATTGTATTACTGCAACCAAATGTCTCACCCTGTTCCAGAGTAGCGCTCGCAGGAAAGATCAACTCTGCCATTTGAAACATCCAACTGGTACCCTTTTTCAGAAGTCAAAAGACGCATTACCTTCCTTTCATTAATCATCTCTTTTCTTACAAGATTTCACCTTCTGTTTTCCTGAACTTTACAAGAAGAAGGTGTGTTTTTACGCTGTGTGTGTATCTCAGTGGTTAATGGAACCCTTTGATTTTCAAGTAAGAGTGAGTTCTACGTGTGCCGAGGAGGCGCCAATAGGCTGGGGACGGTACTTTTAGGTTCACGCCTTCCCCCAGCGCTGGATTGGAAGGGTTAGACTGAAACTTTAAACATTTTGAGCAATACCTAGAATATGTATAATTTATAAGCCACACACCATTGGCTGTCAAATAGGCGATAGATTTGACTCAGATCTTGTTAATTATCTTCCACATACATTACGCCTTAACAGATCTTCAGTATACTGTGTATCAGTATTAATAAGATTATAAAACACTATTGATAATTAGGAACAGAAGAAACCAGGCCTCTGATTCTAGCTGTTACAAATGCCCCTGCCTCTCTCTTGATTAGAAAGAGGCCACTTTCCATTTAATAATATCAGATCAGAACATCCATGTCCTAAAGTGGGTTATTAAGAGACAGCTCAGATTTTTGCACCAGGATGCAAGGGACCATTTGAAAATGGTGAGATGTGCGTGTTTCTTGTCTACCTAGTGGGTGGGAGGAGTTTAAGGGGCAGCTGTGTCCACTTTGATCAGCCAGATTTTTCCTTGTCTTTGTCCAGACAAATCAGATGGGTTTGGTTTTGCAGGATATTCACCAGGATGGCATTTTATCTTGATTTCTTCAGTCGGATGAAAGGGGGCCCTGTTAGGAAGACCGAAAAGGGGGCTGGTGAGATTCAAGGTGGATTTCAAGCCCATCCTATTTAGGATAGCACTTTATTTTCTATTTTCTCTCTTTGGAAGAGCCTCATCTTTTATGTTTTTGTTGGGTTCACAAACTCATTAACATCAAACAGACAGATCTGCCACTAACTAGGGGAACACAAGCAATTTCATATATAAATAGAAAGCACTGAAGCTCGGGTGCTGGGGCCAGGGCTCCTCCCTGGGGGTCCCTCATCTGGCAGAGGAGAAGTGGGAGGGGAGGAAGCAGGAGGGACACACTGAGGATGTCCTAATGGCCAGCCCAGTGTGTATGAGCAGGGATCTGTGATTCTCAGGCTTGGGTGCATGGAAGAATCACTAGGGGGTGTTTATTAAACACTCAGAATCTCTGGGCGTCTGTGTGTTGAATAAACTCCCCCAGTGATTCTGGCGCTAAGTCAGATGTTTAGTCCATCTGGTTTTACCATGTATGATTCTTTCACTTGCCAATGATAGAAAACTTTACCCAAACTGTTTAATTCAAAAAGTGGCAGTTCCCTGGCTCAGGAAATAATCTGCCTTCTGATAGAGCTAGAGACACCGTTCAGACTGTATTTCCATTCCTCAGCTCCAGTCCTCTGGTTTAGTCCTCTTCTCAAGCAAACGCCACTGCAAGATCACAAGATGGCTTCTGTGTTTCCTGACCTCACACCCTCTCACTCCACCATTGGAGGAAGAGAGAGCATCTCGTCCACAGAGTTCCATGGAGGAGACGGTCTTCTCTCTATTAGGAGGCCCCAGGAACTGGCTGTCATGTATCTGGCTCTGAGTTTTTTACCTCTCACACCTGAACCAGTCATTATGGCTCACTGGCTTAAACCCTTGAGCTGGGGGTGAATTCAGCTTACCTTAGCCACACAGCTGAGAGTGGAGGAGAGATGCATTTCCAAGGGAACTTCAGATACACTTTCCACAAGGAGAGGAAACAGATCCTGGGAAGCAAAGCATGGAGGTCTACCATCTGCATCTTCCAAGAAACAGTGGCCTGTCCTGTGATCACCCTTGCGTTTTGTCTTCTGGAAGCCTGGGCTTGAATACTTGCAGTCCCAGACAGCTCACCGCTTGTCCCCTCAGCCTCTTTAATCTTCAAGCAATGCCCTAGAATAAGCCATTTGGAGTTCCATCTTAAAGATGCATGGGGCATCATTAAAAATGGCTCCTTCATATACCAACTTTGGGCATTCGGCCCTTGAATCTGACTGTCATAGTTATGTCCTCTGATCATCCCATATGGACACCGTCACTTATTGAGAGAAGGTGTGTATTTTACATATTTTGCGAATTTGTCCGCTTGGACAAATCTCAAGGACACTCCATGGATACTGTTATCAGGAAACAATCTTTCAGCAATCAAATTGATTTACTTCAAACAATACTAAAAAACCTATCATGTTCTAGTCTCAGAGATGCGTTTATTTATTACTAATTTTCTCCCAAAGAGGGATGTAAGGTGATTTACCAAACCAAACCAAACACCATCCAAAAAAGTGATCAAAATAAAACATAGATAAAGACATGGGAGCGAGAGAGAAAGAGGATACAGTAACGAGGAGATGTCAGAGGCAAAGCCTGCAAGCTGTAAGTACCAGCAATATTACTAAAAATGGTTTTAAATTTGAACTTCTTGGTAACCAAAGCAAAGAGGTGACTATGCTATGTTAGGAGACTCACCTTGTCAGGAGGAAGAATGTATCAGTTAAGGACTCAGGTAGCCCAAGACTAAATCCTCGTTCTCCTTCATCCTACTTTTGTGGTTCTGTCCCTTATCTAATAGCTCTCAGTCTCAGTTTTCTCACGTGAAAAATGAGGTTAGTATTCTATGAGTCCACAGTTGTGTAAATGAATAATTAAATAAGTAGATGAAAAGGAGAAAAGGAAAAATCTTTTATGGTAGAATTCCAATTCTCAGTATAGAAGGAAATATGGAAATAGAGAATCAGTATTTGGCAAACATCACAGTAGTGATTGTTTTTAAGCAAGGATCATCAAGAGATGCTAAAATTAGTGGGCCAAAGTAAGATGAGAAGCAGGATATTCATATAGTCTCAAAGTATTTACCTACAGGATATTTGTTAATTACAAGGGGAAAATAGTAGCTTTAGCGTAGAGAAACCTGGCAAACACCACCTCACCAAACGACCAAAGCTGACGTTCCCCGTAATGAGATATGTTGACATCATGTACTGCCTGTTATGATGCACTGAAAAGGGCATAGCATTGCTTTCGTGGTATTCTTGCCCCAAATGCCTCATCTAATTCTAATTTTTTAAAATAAATTTATTTATTTTATTTATCTATTTTTGGCTGCGTTGGGTCTTTGTTACTGCACACAGGCTTTCTCTAGTTGCGGTGAGCGGGGGCTACTCGTCGTTGTGGTGCGTGGGCTTCTCATTGCGGTGGCTTCTCTTGTTGCAGAGCACGGGCTGTAGGCATGTGGGCTTCGGTAGTTGTGGCACGTGGGCTCAGTAGTTGTGGCACAAGGGCTTAGTTGCTATGTGGCATGTGGGATCTTCCCGGACCAGGGATCGGACCCGTGTCCTCTGCATTGGCAGGCTGATTCTTAATCACTACACCACCAGGGAAGTCCCCTAGTTCTAATCTTGAGGAAAAAGCAGATCAATCCAAATGGAGGGATAGTCTACAAATAATGAACTGGCCAATACTCTTGAGAAAGTGTTAAGGCCATAAAACGCAAAGAAAAAATGAGGCTGTGTCTCAGAAGAAAGGAAACCAGAGATATGACAGTCAAATGCAACATGAGATCCTGGATTCAGTACCAGAAGAAGTCCAGTAATGGTATAACTGGCGAAATTTGAATAAGGTCTGTGGCTTTGTGAAGGGTACTGTATCAGTGTTAATTTCCTGATTTTGCCTCTTTTATTGTGGTTATGCAAGATGTTAACATTGAGGGAATTGGGTGAAGGATACATGGGGATTCTTTGTACTAATTTTGCAAATTTTCTGTAAGTCTGAATTTATTTCAAAATGAAAATTTAAAAAATATATAAGTGGGGTTAGTAATAGATGGTGCTGTGTAGCTTTGTGAAGGAGATAAACACAGTGCTTAACTCCATTCTCAGCGCAGGGAGAGCTCAGTCTACATTTGCTCTTATTAATGTTATCGTCTGTCGGAAGTCTGCAGGCACGAGGGTGAATTATTCATGGCTGCACCCTCAAGGATCGAGCCAGGAGGACTGGCAGGCATGCAAACAACCAGGGCATAATTATAAGTGCTAACAGAGGTCAACACAAAACATTTTAGTCCCCTTTCTTTGGCTCAGGTGGGAAGTGTACACCATTAGGGCCAAAGAGTTTGCTCCAGGCCAGACAGCAAGAGCTGCCCTCAAATTAGACATCCCTTCAGCCCTCACCAGTAAATCCCTGAGCCAGGCTGAAACCAGCACTTTGGGACAAGTGAATTCTTTTATGCTGACAGGTCACCACGATGAGAAAAATTGAGGCCACGGGTAGGGAGTGTGTTAGTGGTGGGTCACGTCTAGGACTCAGATGTCTTCACTATCACCGGATCCCTGAGCGTGGTTTCCAGGCACTGCGTGGACAGATGGCTGAGAGCTAGGACTCATGCAGGTAGGATCCTCGGAATGAAGGCATGAATGAATGAGAACGATAACTATATACACTTTCTAAATCCAAACCTTTCACAAAGGTCATGGCTGGAGAGTAGTGCTTGGAGAAGGAGAGGTTGGGAAGGGAACCAGGGAGAAGCAAGGCTGGTGTGAGTGAGCTTTGATAGGGTGAGAAAGCTGTAAGCCCTTCCCTGATCAGTTCCTGAAGGCTAGAAAAGAAAGCTCCTGGGGTTTCAGGAGCTATTGGCAGGAAGAGGGAACTAGTTTGATGGGTTGAAATCCTCTACTCATTGGAACACGACCCCAGTTAAGGAAATAGTGATTGGCTAGAGCTTGTAAATGATGGAGTGTTTGGGCAGTGTCCCACGTAATCTGCAAAGTCAGTTTCATACGAATACAAAGGCCTAGAAATGTATGCAGAGTTGGGGGCATTTTCTCTCCTATGGAATGGGTTCATAGTTTTTAATCTAATTTTCCAAGAGATATGTGACTCCCACCTGAAAAGAGTTAAGACACAGTAAAGTACCTTATGTGGAGAAGGCCAAACCTTAAGCCAACTGGTCAGCTGTGATGGAAGCTTTTTACACAGTTCACTCTAAATCCTGTTCTTTCTATAGTTAAAGCTACAGGACAGCATAGAACTCAAATAGTTAACAAATTGGGGGTGGGGAATGTTTTGATGGATAATGGGGGCAATAGGACAGAATGTCTAAAATCTTAGAAATTTGATCTCTCAAATTTGTGATGATAGACACTAGTTGATAGACACTAGTTGCCTGTGTCCTTCAAAGTGCACTCAAAGGTTCATGGCTTCAAGGGGTCCTCTGTCCACTCAAATGTCCAAAAGAAGTCTGAAGAGCGTTCTCCCTGCCACTCTGCCTGCCCCCCACAAATGAAACTAACCTCGCCTAGGTCAAAATGATCTCCATGTTGTTAAATCTAATGGACATTTTTTGTCTTTGTCTTGCTTGATATATTGGTGTCATCAGACACTGTCATGTTTGTTCCCTACTTTTCAAACTACTCTTTTCTTGGGTATTGGTTAGAATAATTCCATTGAAAATAACAGAAAGCTCAGCTCAAGCTGACTTAAATTACAAAGGAGACTTTTTGGGGAATCATGTGTCATTCAAAACACCAGTGGTAAGTGGGCTTCAGGTACAGTTTGATCAGGGCTCTGGCTCTGCAATCCTCTTAGCTTTGCCCTCTCTGATGGATTATCTTTGTCCTCAGTCTGGTTTCTCTGATGGTTGTAAGATGGCTTCCAACAATAAATAAAGCTGTTTAGGTTATCTCTAAGAAGGAGAAAGAATTTTACCTCTGCTCTAATTGGACTATTTTTAACCAATTACTGTGGCCAGAGGAATGCCATATGCTATTTGGCTTAAGTCTGGGCTATCTAACCCAATTACTGTGACAAGGGGCTGAAATTACCCCAGGAGCTAGAATGAGGGGGTTCCCATCCAAAGCACAAGGCTGAAGGGCAGAATGGACGTTGGAGACATGGTCATTTTGCCCCACACTCCATGATTCTCCTTGTTTTCCTCTATTTCACTCTCTACTCCTTATCACTCCAACAGTTCCTCTTCTACTCATCTCCTAAATGCCTAACCTATGTTGAACTGCCCATTATAAGTTCTTCAGCTCCTTGTACTTCCTCTATCAAATTACTCGTCATGTTTTATTAAAATTCATTGACTGATAACTCTCTTCCTCATCAGTCTAAAGTCCATGAGTGCATGTGTGTACTGTTCACCCTGTCATGCGTCAGAATGTCTGCAGCATTGACCAGGCGTTAAACATCTGTGTTAAATAATGACCTGGGTATCTAATATTCTAAGTGATTTCCTTATTGAAGTTGGTAATATAACCCCCATTTCATACGTGAGGAAACTGAGGTTCGAAGGGGCCAGAGTGCTGTGAAGGACCAGATCTGGAATTTGAACTCTCAATCTTGGTCCAGAGCTCACATTCTTTCTGCCACTGCCCTGGCCATAAAGGAGAACAAACAATCTGTAAAGACTGAGGGTGTGGCATCCCTATTCCTGGTAGAGGTTGGCTGCAGTTATGGGAACCCGAGCTCTTTATCTCTTTCTTGGGATGTCACCTCGTTTTCTTCTGGCCAACGCTCTCCCAGCTTTCACTCTGTTGCTGCCCTTTTTTTCACATCATGTCCCAGCTCCAAAGTTCCACCTAGGAGAAGGCTAAAGGGCTCAGATGGGAGGAGAATTTTGGCATTTTAAGATTTACAGTAATAACATTGAGTCAGCCCTTTCCATCCATGAAGCATAGCTCATTTAATCATCATGACAACCCAAGAGATAGGAACTATTATTTTCCCCATATTTTATATTTGTAGAACCCGAGGATTAGAAAGAGTAAATACCTAAGGACACAAAGCTTGTAAGCAGCAAAATGTGGGTTTGAAGCTGGGCCGCCTGGACTCAGAGGCCATAGTCTTGATTGAGAAGCCATAATTCAGAGGAGGAGTAGAGGGTGGGGAAATAAAGTATAGGCTACCTCTCTGCCCTCTCTATTGCCAGGTGAGAGGTGAAAAACTACTGTGACTTGTTTGGTTTTCTAAAAATTTCTCCCTTTGAATTGCCTGGTTTAACGTATTTCACCCTATATTAGCAATACCCATTTATGAAGCCCTTACTGTATATGCAAAGCACTGCACTGCCATAAGTGAAATGTCAAGGTAGATAAGACATGACCCCTGCCCCCCCAAAATTTATATTGTAAATAGCAGAAACCAAACTGTCTAAAACAAATAAGGAATAAATAGGCTTAAATACCAGAAAATTCCAAAAAATAATTCTGACTTCAGGTACAGCTGAATCCAAGGGCTCAAACATTGCTATTATCTCTGTTTCTGCTCTGTCTCTGACTGTGACTCTTACTTTTTAAAAAAAATATATTTATTTTATTTATTTATTTTTGACTGCATTGGGTCTTCGTTGCTGCATGCAGGCTTTTCTCTTGTTGCGGTGAACGGGGCCCACTCTTCGTTGCGGTGCGCGGGCTTCTCACTGCGGTGGCTTCTCTTTGTTGGGGAGCATGGGCTCTAGGCACGTGGGCTTCAGTAGTTGTGGCACACGGGCTCAGTAGTTGTGGCTCGCGGTCTCTAGAGCGCAGGCTCAGTAGTTGTGGCGCATGGGTTTAGTTGCTCCATGGCATGTGGGATCTTCCCAGACCAGGGCTCGAACCCGTGTCCCCTGCATTGGTAGGCAGATTCTTAACCACTGCGCCACCAGGGAAGTCCCCGTCACTCTTACTTTCCTCTGCTTTCCTCTGGGCTCCACTCCCAGGTGAAGTATTTCCATATGATGACCCTGACAGCTCCAGAATCAAACATCTGACCAGGGGAATGAAATATGCTGGTTGGTCTGGGTCACATATGCTCTTCTGGACTTGGGTGCTGGGAGGTACAGGAGAGAATAGAGAGAGACGGTTCCCTAAAGGAAAATCAGGTCCTTTGCCGGAAGTAGGAGGAGTAGATACTAGACCGGTAGAAACAATGCATGGCCATCATTGCACTCCATTTAACAAGAAAGGGTGTCCATCGATAGATGAATGGATGAAGATGTGGTATTATATAAATACAATGGAATATTAATCAACTCAACCATAAAAAGGAACGAAATAATGCCATTTGCAGCAACATGGATAGAGATTACCATACTAAGTGAAGTAAGCCAGACAGAGAAAGACAAATATCATATGATATCACTTATATATGGAATCTAAAAATATGATACAAATGAACTTACTTATAAAACAGAAATAGACTCACAGACATAGAAAACAAACTTACGGTTACCAAGGGGGAAATGGGGTGGAAGAATAAATTAGGAGTTTGGGATTAACAGATACACACTACTATATATAAAATAGATAATCAACAGGGACCTACTGTATAGCACAGGGAACTATATTCAATATCTTGTAATAACCTATGATGGAAAAGAATATCTATATATATCTGAATCACTTTGCTGTACACCTAAAACTAACACAACATTATAAATCAACTCTACTTCAATTTAAAAACTTAATAAAAAACAAAAACAAAGAAGAAAGAGCATGGTAAAAAAAATGTGTCAGAATAAGGTGACATGTCCTCCTCTTCAAAGAGACAGTCCTAGAGTATTTGGGTCTAAGACAGTTAGAAAGGACCTCCTTAAGACTACATGGCTGAACTGAACCTTGAAGAAAAATACTGAATTAGATAGAGAAGAAAGAGGGAGAGCCTCATAGATCGGGGTTGGGGGGGAGAGGCATGGTAGAGGCGAAGGATTGGAGGGGTTTAGGAACAGAGAGTGGAGCAACGTTGGCTATGACAAGCAAGAAGACTGGAACAGTGAGGGTGGTTTTCTTGGCCTGAACCTTTCCAAGAATGAGAGATAGGTGGGATCACTTCCAGTTTTGAGGCTCTTTGTAGATAAAATGAAGAAATGCCAGAAGAGTGCTAAAAATTCTTTTCTATTTTAACTTTTTTTTCCTGTCAAACAAACCTGCCTCACTCTTTTCTTTTCTTTTCTTTTCTTTTTTGGCCACGCCGTGCGGCATGAGGGATCTTAGTTCCCCGACCAGGGATCGAACCTGTGACCCCTGCAGTGGAAGCACGGAGTCTTAACCACTGGACCGCCAGGGAAGTCCCTATTTTAACTCTTTACATTTAACAAAGAAACAGTTTAACACTTTTTCCCCAACACAACCCAGGCAATCGTCCCATTCTCAAGACAATCAGAGGATTTGTAATGTACCTTATCACATATCACCTGGGCTATGTGGTCCAGCCATAGCAGAAGGGAAAGATGCAGGATAAGCATCTTCTTTCTTCTTGTCACAGAACCTCAGTGATTGTATGTGGAGCTGAATTTGGAGAGAACACTGATGTCTTAGACAAAAGGCATTCCGGCTCTACACCAGCCCTGCTCTAGGCTCATCAGAGGACTGGTCCATGGGGGTGTGATTGGGTGAATTCATCAGTGCTCGGCACAGAGTGGGAGATGGGGCTGCCATGTTGCTGAGCTCCAGGGAGCACCATTTACATCAGAGCCCACGCGAATGCTGCCCTTGAGCTGTGCAGACATGACAGGGTGGTGTGACTTCTAAAGAACTGGAGGAAGACATCCAATCCCAGCAGATACACCTACCCCAGAGAAACATAGCTCACCAGCCACATTTTGCTAAAAAAAATCACTAAACAACAATCCCCTTGGTGTTTAGTTCTCCCTAGTATCAAGTGTCAGAAATACAGTTTGTCCAGGATTCTCCACCAGGAAAGAGTCAATCTTTAAGGATGTAAAATAATTACTCTAATGGATAATTCTAGGGTAATTCATCACCATCAATGTAGAAAACATTCTGTCCGTTCAAAAGCATCTGCACGGTGATGGTATGTACTTTGGAAGGAATTCCTGGAGCCCCTTGGTTTAAGCAAATCCAAATAGTGAAAATAATGACTTTATAGAAAAAGGCTAACTCAGGGGAATTATTCACTTTACAAACAATATTTCCCTGCAGTATTTTCTTCTACACCAAGCCCTTGTTAGCATGTGAATGAGACCATTTTATAAAAATAGTGATGGCCTCATCATTCGGAGGGGACACTCCTGTTGCGGGGATGATGGACATCAGGATTGGGAAATGTTTACAGAACAGGAAGAAGACCTCAGCTGTTATAACAAGGATCTTTTTCCTCATCAGATCTATGCTCTAGCAACTCGAAGTGTTACCAGCCGAAACCTCCAGAGGCCCCTGGGAGACAGCTGTGGGACAGAGATGCCATCTTAGATTTCATAGGAGGGAAGGAAATCCCGGCTCTGAAAGACTGAGTGTCTCATCCAAGGTCACCAGCAAATCAGTGGGCAGGGTCTGGGGCCCTCCCTACTCCTGGAAGCCCTGCCCTAGTGTGCTGTATATTTTTAAAGCTCAGAGGGTCCTCCCTCCAGAAGCTCCACTCTCCTCCCCTTGAGTGTGGGCTCCACCCTGAGGAACAGACAATGGAAAGGGAAAAGTAGTAACTTTACAATGAAGAAACCCCACGAGTACCACCTTAGCTAAGATTAACATCAAAATTAACATCGCCAGTAACAAGATATGTTGATGTCATGTGTCCCTAACGTGATGCAATGAGAAAGGCACATTATCTCTGTAATATTCTTCCCAAACCCTAGAACCTCAGTTTAATTATAAGAAAACACTAGTCGACCCCAAACTGAGGGACTTTCTACAGAAATACCTGATGACTACTTCTTAAAAGTGTCAAGATCATGAAAACCAAGGAAAGACTGAGAAATTGTTCTAGACTGGAGGAGACTAAGGGGACAGGATGACTAAATTAATGTGGGGTCCCAGATAGGCTCCCAGAACAGAAGAAGGACATTAGTGGAAAAACTGGGGAAATCTGAATAAGTCTGTATTATTGATAGTTAATAGAATTTTACCAATGTTAATTTCTTAGTTTTCTTTTCTTTTTTTTTTTTTTGGCGGTACGCGGGCCTCTCACTGTTGTGGCCTCTCCCGTTGTGGAGCACAGGCTCTGGACGCGCAGGCTCAGCGGCCATGGCTCACGGGCCCAGCTGCTCCGCGGCATGTGGGATCTTCCCGGACCGGGACACGAACTCGTGTCCCCTGCATCGGCAGGCGAACTCTCAGCCACTGCGCCACCAGGGAAGCCCAATTTCTTAGTTTTGATAAATGTACCGTGCTTATGTAAGGGGTTGGTGTTGAGGAAGCTGGGTGAAGGGTGTTTGGGAACTCTCTGCGTTATCTTTGTAACTCTTCTGTAAATCTAAAATTATTTTCACCCCCAAGTTTTTGTTTTTCAAGCCCGGAGGTAATCTAAGTGCCCAGTCCTCTGCACCTTTTCCTTCTGGGATGATGGGGCAGGATCAAGGCCTGGTTGCTCATTTGGCCAGTCTGGGCAGCTTTGGCTTCTTCTGGGGAAAGAGCTGCATCACATTCCCTAAGTTCTGCAGATGTCATACTGCCCGCCCCACCTTCTGAGATGAGCTCAGCTGCCTGTCAGAGCGTGACTGTACCCAGGACCGGCACAGGGGCTCAGCCAGACAGCTGGGCCTGCAGAGCCAGGGAGGAAAATGCACACAGTCTATATGGACTCAGGGCTCAAAGTCCTTCCCACAGTGGCTTTCTAGATTTAGGGAATCTCATGATTCAAGAATATAAAGTTCAGTAACCGTCTACCGATCAAACTTATCAATATTATGCACACGTGATGGCCAAAAGGAGAGGAGGGGACCCTAAAGGTTTTGCGGGTCAATGGGGGCAAAATCAGTGTTTCTTGTCCACTCTCATAGTCTCCAAAGATGATCACCATCAATTTCCTCTCTCCAAGTACAAACAGACGGCTTAACCCATCTATTGACCATCACTAGGTTGAATCTCTTTCTCCTACACTTGAATCTGGGTTGGCTTTTTGACTTGTTTTGACCAAAAAAATGTGGCAGTAGTGATGCTGTGCCAATTCTGGGTTTAGCCTTTAAGAGTCTGGCAGCTTCCGCTTTCCCTCTTGAAGCCAGCTTCCACAAAAGAAGTGCCGGAAATCCTGACACCCTGAGACCACCATGTTGAGCTGGCCACGAACGGAGGCCAAATTGAGTAACAATGAAGTTCCAGGTATGTGAGCGACACCTTGGAGCTTCCAGCCCAGTTCAGCTGAATGAGTGACCTCAAGTGATGCCCCAAAAAAGCAGAAGAACAGCCCAGCTGATCCCACTCACCCCTCAGAATCATGGGAAATAATCATTTCACTAGAACCTCAGCTCCAAGAAAGCAGAGGTTTTTGCTTGTGTTGCTAATAACTGCTATAAATCCAGAACTTAAAACTGTGTTTGGCATGAAGTCGTCATTCATTAAATCTTTGCTGAATACATTTTCTAAAACCCAAAGCCTCCAATCTGGATGGTTTCAGACTGACGTATGGAGGACAGCGTCACCCACCGGCAATAGGTGGCATTGCAGGCCAGCTCTATTAGACAAGAGGGAATCACAAGAGTAGTTAGGAGAATCTCAAGCTTATAGACCAGAGATGAGTGAACTTTTTCTCTAAAGGGGAAGATAGTAAATATTTTAGGCTGCCAGGGCCATGTAGTCTCTATTCCAACTACTCAACTCAGACATTTTAGCATGAAACCAGCCATAGGCCATATGTAAGAGAATGAGTGTAGCGTATGTTCCAAAAAAACTATATTTACAGACTCTGAAATTTGAATTTCATTTAATTTTGCATGTCACAAAATATTATTCTTCTTTTGCTTTTTTCCAATTATTAAAAAATGTAAAAACCATTGTTGGCTTGCAGACCATGTAAAAAATAGATAGTGGACCAGATTTGGCCTCTGGACTGAAGTTTGCTGT
Organism: Phocoena sinus; assembly: GCF_008692025.1. Classification (NCBI taxonomy): domain Eukaryota; kingdom Metazoa; phylum Chordata; class Mammalia; order Artiodactyla; family Phocoenidae; genus Phocoena; species Phocoena sinus. The sequence continues at coordinate 67,932,136 of NC_045778.1, read as the reverse complement.
TTGCCGCTACTAACAATCTCCAAGTGACTCAACGTGTGGGAGAAGAATTCAGTTTCCAGGGCAGATAGCCATAAGACTATTCGTTTTTAAAATAGTATTATTCATAATGACTTCATGAATATTCATAGTGATTTCTGCATTCTAGGCACTTTTATAGCCAATATGCCTGGATGAGAAAGCATCATACAGTAGCCAAGTGAGAAGAACCAATCCTCAGACTGGGCATGCCAAATCCACTAACCACTTACTTCCGCCCTCTGAGAAAGAGATGGCCCTGGGCACGAGGGAGCAATGGAGGCCCTCGCAGATGGGGTGACACAGGAATCAGACTGATGAAGGAGTTAAGGAAGGAAAAGCTGTGAGTTTGTTCCTTGCATGGTCCAATTAGCTCTTGGCTACAGTTTGCACCCCTGGCCCCAGGCAGCTAATCTTGTGTAGGCAGGAAAGTGGACCTTCAAGGGAGGATCATTTCCAAATCAATGCCTTTCCAATTTCAGGACAGATGAGTTATTTTAGTAATCAAAATATCAGACAGTTGTTAATGTTTCTGCATGTGATCCTGGCCGATTTTGACCTCTGGAGGTGTATTATGGGAGGGGCAGAGACCAAAGATGACAAGATGTCATTTTGAATGAAAAAGATTATTTTTAGAAAACCTTTAGGATGAAAAAGTCCAAACACATACAGAAGTAGAGAACAAAGTAGAAAGAACCCCTATGTACCCAGTCATCCAGGTTCAAGGGCTGTCAACTCACAGCCAAAGTTGTTTCATCTTCAGTCCAATCCTAGATGACTTAGGAGTAAATTCCAGACAACATGCCATTTCATTAGGCAAGAGCTATTTTAACTACCTAGGAATTAATTATTCAGAATTCTAAAACAACTCAAAATTCACATGGAAAAATGAAAAAATAAAGCAAAAGGAAAGCAATAATGAGGATCCATACAACATCTACACATTTACATGTGGTTAATATGTTTCTTAAATCTCTCTTTTTTTATTGAATTGAAATTCACACAACATACAATTAACCATTTTAAAGTGTATAATTCAGTAGCATTTACTGCATTCCCAATGTTGTACAGCTACCACTTCCCTCTAGTTTTAAAACTTTTTCATCACCTCAGAAGAATACCCTGTACCCTTTAAGCAATTGCTCCCCATTCCTCCCAAACGCATGGATTTGAACATGTATGATGTATTTTGATTCACTATAGTTATTATTACTTTTATACTTAATTTCCCTTCCCCACCTTTGGCCAGTTCTGGTTGGCCTTATGTCCTTTTGACACAATTATATAAATCTTTGGTAGTTTTGCTTTCTGATATAACAAATGTTCCACTCTCATACTGCACCTTTAAAATCATATTCTTAGTATTAATATTGATATTGTTATTTTGAAACTATTTCATATATAGCAACTAAGTAATTACGTTAGTGTTCTTAGGAACCAAGATTTTTATCATCAAAGAATTACATATGTAAAATCAAATAAATTAAAGTAAAATCCAGTAATTCTAGGTTAGAAACAGATATTCATTATAAACTCATGATGTAGTTTCCCTTAAAAGACTATTTTCCTGCACTTTCCACTTAAATACCTAGAAACAATGACCAACCCAGCAGAAGAGACAGCTCCATTTGCCCGGACTATGGTCTCTAAATACCATTTCTCACTAAAACTAGGGCTCTTTGGACAAAGACTGATGCTGGTCTGGGGCAAGAAACTCATATAGGTTTTTGTTTGTTTGTTTCGGCCATGCCGTGTGGCTTGTGGGATCTCAGTTCCCTGACCAGGGATTGAGCCTGGGTCCTTGGCAGTGAAAGTGCTGAGTCTTAACCACTGGACCACCAGGGAATTCCCTCATATAAGTTTTTGATAGACATTCATGTACACATTTAAGTTTGATATCTGACTTACAGAGACTATCTTTATTTAGTGCTATTGGCACATCAAAATCATATTTATTGCATCTAAAAAAGTTACAACTTGTATACATATTTACTCTTTTCTTTTTAAGACTAATTTTGAAATGTTAGTATCCTATTAACAATCCCCATCAAAGCAGTTAAATAAAGCCATACATTGAAATTAGAAGTACTGATGTGGACACCCTCCAGAAAATACCACACTGTACAAGCCCTAGTTGATCATAACCTCAACAATTTATTATGTAGATAAAGGCTTAACCTACTGTGAAAGTAGAACTTTCAAAGAAGTTCTGCGAATACTGGGTTTTTCTGTAATTACATACAGAGATAACAATGACTCCAGGGCTACTTTTTCCCATGAGGTCTGATTAAGGCATGGTACTCCCCTTGGTCAGAGCCACACTGAGTTCTGGGCCAACTTTATGTAGCCATGCTCAGCACCACTGGGATACCTTGACGATTCACCCCAAAAAAGTTGAGGTGTCTCAACTTTCCCAAGAAGGAATCCAGTTAATAATAACGAATCACTCACATTTGTTTAACATGGGCCAACTTTTCAAAGCATCTGTGATCTTATTTAATCCTTCCTATATTACTGGAAATCAGTAGGGCCGGTTTTAACATCCCTAAATTACAGATGAAATTTAAAGCCCAAGAGTGTGATGCACACAGGAAATTGGTGGCTATGGGTCGCGGAGGACCTCAGAAAGACCCGAGGGCGCAGACCTCAAAAAGTGCCATTCATTGGGGCTTCCCTGGTGGCGCAGTGGTTGAGAGTCCGCCTGCCGATGCAGGGGACGCGGGTTCGCGCCCCGGTCCGGGAAGATCCCACATGCCGCGGAGCGGCTGGGCACGTGAGCCATGGCCGCTAAGCCTGCGCGTCCGGAGCCTGTGCTCCGCAACGGGAGAGGCCACAGCAGTGAGAGGCCCGCGTATCGCAAAAACAAAAACAAACAAACAAACAAAAACCTGCCGCTCATGCAGTGTTCATGCTCCAGCGGGTCTCTTACTTAGGCTGCCAGACACAGACTTCTGGAATCCTGGAGGCAGGAGACACATACTCTCAAGAGCCATTCAGTCACTATCTTGAATAATCCAGATTGGCTAGAAAGAGGGTGTTTGATCTGATGATGGGCCATCTGCGGAATTACAAAGTCTGAAGGGAGAGGAAGACCAGATAATCCAGCCTTCCCAGGATATTGTCAGGTAAACTGGACCTGGAAGGTTACCCAAGTTCACACTGCAGAGCCAGGCCCCAAACCCCCATCTCTTGCCTTTTACTCCAGGCCTTCCCATCATGCCTCACGGATGCATTAAGAGGTTTGGGCGGTGGGGGGTGGGGGTGGGGCGGGGGGAGCAGCACGTCAGCTGCTGGTTAGCAACGTGCTCAGCAAGCCCAGAGGACCGGGGAGATGCAGCAATGCCTTGGGCAGGAGATGTGTAACAAATGGGTGCATCTTCCAGACGAGAAAACCATAAAGAGAGAGGCAAGTCCACTCCGAAAGAATCTTCCCACTTCTCATTCAACCTCAACCTCACAATCTTGCTCATACACAGGCTCTTTCTGTGGCTGGGTTAAGTGGCGTGTGCATTCAACGCTTGGAGACAGAACAGCATGGTAGCGAAAGCAAAGGCTCCGCAATTATACAAACAAGGTTCGAGTTCCAGTGCTGTCATGTATTATCTAGGTGATGCTGGACAAGTGCCCAGCTTCTTTATGTCTCAATGTCCTCATTGGGACTTCCCTCGTGGCGCAGTGGTTAAGAATCCACCTGCCAATGCAGGGGACACGGGTTCGAGCCCTGGTCCGGGGAGATCTCACATGCCGCGGAGCATCTCATCCCGTGCGCCACAACTACTGAGCCTGCGCTCTAGAGCCCGCGAGCCACAACTACTGAAGCCCGTGCATCTAGAACCCGTGCTCCGCGACAAGAGAAGCCACCGCAATGAGAAGCCCGCGCACCGCAACGAAGAGTAGCCCCCGCTCGCCGCAACTAGAGAAAAGCCCGTGTGCGGCAACAAAGACCCAACGCAGCCAAAAATAAATAAATTAATTAATTAAAAAAAAAAACAAATAAAACCCCTACTTTTCAATGTCCTCATCTATAAAATAGGGAATCGTAATAATGAGTCATCGTGTGGCTGGGACCATCACACGGAGGGCACATGCAAAGAACTGAACACAGGGCTTGGATATTACAGGGGCTCCATAAGTGGTGGCTTTTGTTATCCACGAACTTCTGCTGAGAACCAGGAAGATGCTCTCTACTGAGCAAGTCGTGGTGGGGGATACAGAGATGAATAAGATACAGTCTTACTGTGCAGGAACTCACGATCTGGTAGGGGACGGATGGCTGATACAGAAGCCACTCTACCTAGCTTGACAGAAGTCCCCTCCAACGTACAGAAAAACAGGATTCCGACACAGCCATGTTATCTACCGCCCTGCAAGCATCCTTAAGGATTAAAGAGATCAAAGTAACAGACAGTAACATTGACAACATGAGATCTGCAGAGTGCAAACAGAGCCCTTTGAAATCTCAATCTCTTGAAGGTCACTTGGGGTCAGGCAAGCTGTCCATGTCACATCCATGAGACTATATTGGCCACTTATGACACTTCTATTTGGGACCATTCTTGGGTTTGAATGTAGTGGGGAGGTGGGGAGATCCCATCAGTCATTCATAAGGTTAGAACCATCTTTTCCTCATTGAAAGAAAAGATACTCAAATCGTCCCAAGAGTAAGAGATCTACCCTCTTTTACAAAGCTCGTTCCTCTTATTCTACTTTCAGTTTCAAGATTCTACCTACTCATGATGAGACTACCCTTGGCCTATTTTGCCTTTACTGATACATTTAATTTTAGACTTGGGGATATGGTGACCGGACCTGAGGGCACTTTTGTGGTCTCCAGGAGACGCTCCCTGGTTCTTAAAGCGGAAACCAAAGCTAAGCCTTCCTGTGTCGCCCTCTCCCCACCAGCTCTCACAATGTCACATGTGCCCCATTAGCATACAGCTCGGTCTGCCTGCTTCCCACTTTCTCTGAAAAGCAAGTTCTGGCAGGAACTTTTCCCATTTGGGGCTCCCCTAAAGGGAAGGCTGAGTTATCTTGTTTATATATCCCTGATAAGCTTCCCCACTTACCTGACTTGCTAAGGGTTATCATTACAGCAACCATATTTTCTAAATCCATGATCAAAACTTGAGAGCTGACACCTGGGAAAAGGGAATAGACCCTGTGAAATATAGTCATACCAGGGAAAATGGGGACATGTCGGGGCGAATGCAAGGATAAGACATTGAGCTTTGGGAAAACAGGGAAAGGAGCAATTCTTTCTGAGAAAAGCCAATAATAATCAAAGAAGAATATGTAATCCAAAACAGGCTCTCAATACATAAAGACAAATGGGGCAGTCAGTGTGGAGGTTGGGTCCTGGGGCAGCTCTGGGGCTCCTGAGGAATTGCCAAATGTGAGCATTGATTTTCTAGTAAATTAACCAGACTTTGCTCTCCTGACTACAATGACAGTTACCATTTACTGAGAATTTAGAATGTGTCATGCATTGTGCTAAGTGTTTCATCTTTCCGATATCACTGAAGTGTACATACTAAGGTGTCAAAATGTTTCATCTATTATCAGTCCATCCACTCATCCATCCATCCATCCATCCTCCTACCCATCTGTCCATCCATCCATCCATCCACCCATCAGTCTAACCATCCATCCATCCATCCATCCATCCATCCAACTACCCACCCATCCATCCACCCATCAGTCTAACCATCCATCCATCCATCCATCCATCCATCCATCCATCCATCCATCCTCCTACCCATCAGTCCATCCATCCATTCATCCACCCAACCACCCATCAATCCATCCATCCATCCATCCACCATCCACCCATCAGTCTAACCATCCATCCATCCATCCAACTACCCACCCATCCATCAGTCTAACCATCCATCCATCCATCCAGGAAATTTTGCTGAGCAAGTACGAGGTCTCTGAGAAGCCAGTGATCAGATGTCCGCCTTCCTGCCCTCTCAGCATTGGCGGAGGCCCTTCACATAAACAAATAGCCTGGCACAATGTGGTAATATAATGTGAGCTGATTTTTCCAAGAAACTTCCAAAGGGCCTTTGGTTCTGGTTTCAGCCCCAACTCCCACCTTATGAGTTAGACATTAAAATGCATTCATTAATCCCATCTTAAAGTCCCAAACAGCCCTTTGCTTCAAGTGGTAATAAATATTTCATGCCCAATTGTGCTGCGTTCTTCACTGTGTTTATTAAATGGTGTTTCTCATAATTCCAGTTATTCATTTTAATAGGTCAGGCCTTGGCTGTGATTTAAACAGACCGCTGAGGAAACAGCCATGGTTAAACATTGTAACCATACGGATTATTAATTTAATTGGCTGGCTATTACTTGTTTGGACTCAGAGCTAACATATTTAGTTCAGTCTCTGGTGGCCCATAAACCGCAAAGGTCGTGACTCTAACATCCAGAAGAATGGGAAAGAGGAATGAGGTTGAGATTAGGAGGAAAACTTACAAAACAGCGCAGGGCAGTGTGGGGAAGAGGTGGGCTTGCTGGAGGGACGGCAGAGGAGATCCATCTGTCGGCTTCTCATTAGAGCCTCTTCAGCAACCACTGCCTGGGTTGGCAACGGCCAGGAGCATCTCGCTCAGACTCTGAAAGGGCCAAGTGCTTAGCAATGGTGAAGGGAGCACCACAAACCAAATAGGGCTCCACATCTTTTTTGGATGCTTGAGCCACAGGGAAGGGTGGTGCACCATGAAAAGAGCAATTGAGAAGGCAGGGGCACAAGTCTGGCCTGTCCCTCAGCTTCCTCCAGCTTCCCAAATATCAGAGCTACAAGCTGCTGACCCCCTTCTGTATAATAACAGGTCCCGTGAGCATTCTTGATGCCACCCCATGTCTGCAGGGGCCCTTGGACACCGAGATTTAGATGAGATCACCTTGGACCTGTACTCTAGGACCGATGGGGGTCCAAAGCCCTCCCTGAGGGTCTGCACATTTTCCAGGTGAGCCTTACCTCTCAGGCCCAGGTTCCCACTTTAGCTGAATCTGTTTCACTGATTGATGGATTTACAATCCCCCTGGATTGACCCAAATATGAAATTCAGCCCCTTCATTGATTTCTATTACAAATCACTTGAAACGCGTGTGAGAATGGGGGAGACTTGTCTGAGGATTTTCTAGGCAGCGGGGGGGGTCAGCATCATTGCAGCTCAGACATTAGGACAAGGACATTCTTTTTCATTAAAGGCCACAGGTATTATAGTACCCATGACTGTCACCTGAGAAATCCAGGTATTTTTATATTGCGTTACAGTTATTGCAGATCTTGAAATACCATTTATGCTATCCTTTGACATGATGCCAGTTATTTGCTCCCAGATTGCAGAATATCACAGTGTTCCTCTCCGCAGACACTTAAGCAATGTAACTTGTTAACTCTTGAGTAACCCTGATCCTTGCAGTACAGCCACCAAATGGTGAAGTTGTGTGTTTCCACGACTGGAGTTTAACTCCGTAAATTTTAGAGGCTTTGTGTGTTCCTTGTAAAGCAAGCTGTGGACTTTTCAAATATACTTGCCACGCTTTATCTTTTTTTTTTTTTTTTTGCGGTACGCAGGCCTCTCACTGCTGTGGCCTCTCCCGTTGCGGAGCACAGGCTCCGGACGCGCAGGCTCAGCGGCCATGGCTCACGGGCCCAGCCGCTCCGCGGCATGTGGGATCCTCCCGGACCGGGGCGCGAACCCGCGTCCCCTGCATCGGCAGGCGGACTCTCAACCACTGCGCCACCAGGGAAGCCCCAACACTTTATCTTTGTACATCAGGATTTTCAACACTTAGAACCATCAAACTGAAAAACAAAATCAACTGAGTGTGCAACAGGACACGTGCACTCTCCTTTCCAAGACAAACATGTGACACTGGCCAGGATGAAGCCGTGAAACGACAGCCTTCATGTGTGTGTGTCTTTACAAAATAAGATTCAATTGAAGTTGCCTGTGTTCTCAATGTACTGCCTTGTTATTTAAATGTATTTCTAAAGCAGCCCACAAATTACTCTAATACATTAAAAAAATATTTTGATAACCATATTTTAATATATTTGGCTTCTTTTTCATCCTATATATTTCATTTTATGCGTTACAAATATTAACCTAAGAAGCGGTATCTAGCTTTCCCTAAGTGGCCAGTGGGCTCCCCAGAACCAATGGTACAGCAATTGCAAAATTTTCTCTTATTTTCACGCAGAGCAATTCCACTTCCCTCAGCCCACCTTGACGTCATCAAAGTCTGAACCTTCCTCGGAGTAGCAGCCGGTCTGTGGTCATGCTGGCAACCTCCACCTCACACCCACAAAACTTCACATGCCCATTTGCTCCCTGCGTCCTCGCCATTGTCAGTCCCCACATGCTGCTGAAGAAAGCAGAGAAATTGGGTAACTTTGCCCCTCATATTCAGAAGCGTCAGGTCAGTCGTGTAGTAAAAGCAAGAAGTCATCATGTTCACCAGAATGTGACCAAGCTATAGAAGAACAGACCTCACATTTGGAAACAGTGGTTTGTGGACAAGGAGAATTGTGTCAGCTTCCTAGTTCCCCTCCTGCCTCAAGAGTTGATGGCTTTTATAGTTCCTACATTCATTGTGGGGAGTAAACCTCTGAAATGTATTGTCCCAAGAGAAGGTTTCAGGCTGAAACGTCAGCAGGGGAGGGAGGCTTTATTTAGCGTCTGTCAGATGTACATCCAGTGCCTGCTACATAGACACACCCAACACATAGCTTGTTGAATTAATGACCAAACAAATGAACGAAGGAAGGATTTATATAAATTACTAAGGGAAGGGAGGGAGAAGTCTCTAAGCAGCATTATTCCTAAGAATTCGGGGGGCCAGTCCCATCCCGCAATATGCGTATGTGTGTGTGTATAAAATCAGGTTATAATAAACACAAATATCCTGGAGAGTAAACATCGTCAGAGATGTGATGTGCATCATTTCTCTTAATCACAACTGGAACCCTGCAAAGTTCCGTGATGCACTGGCATTTACACCCATCTATCTGTCTGCCCAACAGGGGGCTGCTGGGGCCCTTCACCCCGGCCCCGCTTCGTACTGTCCACACACCCAGCTCAGCTGAAGGCGAGGAAGGGGGCGTTTGGCTTCAGGACAGAGACCGCCCACCAATGTACTGACTCTCCCGGGTGGAGGTGGGGAGTGCAGCAGAGAGAGGCCTCTGGTCCAAGCAGGGATTGAAGCTGGGAGAGGGGAACAGCAGGTAGAATGAAAAAGGGACTTCTGGGCATCTTACGTGGACAAACAAGGTGCAGGGTGGCTTGTCCATGGGCACAGACTCCAAAGCACATCCTGTAAAGATGTGTGAAATGGTCTCTTTTTCAGGGGACTGAAAAAGATGAGGGCTTGTCTTCTTCTCCCTGGGATCCCCACCCCACCTGGATTAAGTCTCCAGGAGACTGGCAGTCTCTTGGCAGCTGTTTTTCTGAGACTGAAAGGGAGCACATTTACCCCCAAGAATCCTTTCAGAGTAGAGCTGGAGACAGTGGTTATAGAAGGCCAACCATTCCCAAATTCATAGAGACGGTTCTCCACATTGTTGCTCCAAATTTGTACAAGGGTGTGCACATACTTGCACTCACAGCAGTCACGGTGGTGACGTGCACAAGCTGAGCCAAGGGTTGCTGACTTCCTCTTATGTGCCAGGCAGAGAGGGGGGACCCCAACATGCACGAGCAATGCCTTTGCCCTGCACAGGGAGATCTCAGAACCAAGGACCCAGGCGATCTTAGCCCAAGCTCTGTCTACAGGTCTTCAAATCAATGTGCCGCCATCTTGTGCGGCCTCGTCAACTAACGTCTCTAGGAGAGAGATCCCCATTTCCCGTGGCCTAGACTATCGGCCTAGCCATGCCAGTCCCCCAGTTGCAGGCTTCAGAAAGACTGGGTCTGGACATCTCCAGGTGTTTATTTGGTTTTTCCTATTTCTTGGCTTTTAATTGGTTTCAGATGTGAGTACCCAATAGAGGCCCTGAATAAATAAAACAGATCATAAAATATGGCCAAGCAAAATGGGCGTGAGTAATCCCAGAGTGCATGGAAATGCACTTCCAGAAAGGCTCATAAATAATGAGGTGGAAACAGTAGTCTATTTTCCCTTTAATGGAAAGCCAATTAGGAACCCTCTCTGGACTGGAGGGAAAGAACCAGCTTCTTTTGTTCTGTAATGAGGAGATGAAGGTGGGGTGGGTGAGGGGAAGTCACTCGGCTTGACAGAACAGGGCAGAGAAAATCCTGTGGTCACTGGGTCTGTGGGCAGCGACAGAGGAGGAAGGTCAAGGCCGGGGGTTCCTATCCTTTCTCAAGCTTCTCCAACTCCTTCCCAGCAGATGCAAGATCTTGAAGCCCAAGTGGACTTACAGAACCGGCAGAACTATTTGGAGGCCCACAGCACAAAGACGCCCTGTGAATTCACAGAATCCTGTTGCTTCTGACCCATTATTGGCTCCTGCCCCTCCCTCAGGGATGTCTGGAGGAATCAGCCCGCCTGGTGCCGCTGCTGGGCGCGCCAGCATTGAGGGGCAGGGGCTGCAGGGCAGTGCTGTCTCAGGATCCTGGCAGACCTCCAGAGAACCATTTCCTTCCCATCGCTTCCTTATCGTTCTCCCTTTCTGCAGGTGTCTCCTCACTCCATACACCTGTCTTCTCCGAGCTGCTCAGACCCCTCACGATGCTCCTGTACAGAATACCGTCCATGACGTCATTCCACTGAGGCAGGGGTGGTACGCTGTCCCCCACCCTACAAAGGAGGGCGTTGAGAATCTGAGAGGAGCCGTGACTTTCCCAAGCCCCTTAGCAGCAGCAGGAATCAGGTATATTGACTCTCTGTGGTCTCCAGGTAGCTGCTGCTCACCTGGTGACTGTGAATGGGGGTCCCAGTGGGCCTCCCCCCAGAAACACGAGAGACGCAGTAGAGCACCGTGGTGAAGAGCACGGGCTTTGCGGTCAGGTAGACCTGGGTGAGATTCTTGAGAATCCCTCCATTCCTCAACAGCCCTGTCACCTTGGTCAATTTTTTCAACTGCTTAAGCCTGATTCTGCATTTGTAAAATAAAGGGAATGAACTTAGTCTCTGCTGATGTGAAAACGTGCACAGCAGTGATACTGTTAGTAATTATTATTTTTTTTAATTTTAATTTTTTTTTTGCGGTACGCGGGCCTCTCACTGCTGCGGCCTCTCCCGTTGCGGAGCACAGGCTCCGGACGCGCAGGCTCAGCGGCCGTGGCTCACGGGCCCAGCCGCTCCGCGGCATGTGGGATCTTCCCGGACCGGGGCACGAACCCGCGTCCCCCACGTCGGCAGGCGGACCCCCAACCACCAGTAGTTATTATTTTAAGAAGACTTTGTGGCCGGCCTGTTGGAATAGCCAGTGGGTTCCCCATGGAGTCCACTGTGGGCTTAGGAACATCACTGTTTAGCTCCCACTCTCAGTGAGAACAGTGCTCTCTAGAGACGGGCTCAGTGGACAACAGGGACCCAGGGAGGCAGCCGAGCATGTCCAGCCCCATCCAGCTCCGGGTTCACGTGGCCCAGGGCGGAGGATGCTTGCAGAGTCTTCTTGGAGGATCGGAGGGTCTTCAGTGCTCAGGAAGCAGGAGGCCTGTCAAAGCCGAGTCTGCTTGTGCCTATGTTTCTAAAACAGACTTGGTTGCAGTTTTATGGAGAGAGGAATCCACCGAGCACAGCAGCTCCGCCATGTAGGAGCCTGGACCCGGGCACCTGGTGAGGGGCCACAGCCGGAGAATCTGATGCCTTCATTCCTCAGGATGGGGCTTCTAGAAATTCTGCTCCTCCCCCATTGAAATGAGTGAACCACAGCTCACCCTTCGGTGAGATCCCAAGGAGTTCCTTGAGAAGCTGAGAGGTCCTGAAGGAGAACATGAATTCTCAGGAGCCTTGACCATTGACGTGTGCCACTGGCCAGCTGTGGAATGGGGGCAGGTTCCATGCCCTTTGGCAGGTCACCTGTTGGGCAGAGCAGGGAAGCAGGGATGAAATAGGTGTGAAACACCATGATGGGCTAAGCGCAGCACCCCTGACCCCAGGGCGTGTGTGCCAGTGTCTCCTGGGACTCCAAGAGGCTGGGTGACTCGCCCAGGATCAGGCTCTGCATCACTTGTGGATGTTGGTTGCAGTAACAGAAACTCACTTTTCAAAATCCAAGGCAACTCGGAGCCTGAAGCCCTTGTAAGGACAAGCATGCCATCTGCTTTGGGTTTGGAGGCAGTGGGAGTCAAGGGATGAGCTTACCAGGGTTTGTGGGCAAGATGAACGAGTTCCAGCTTGTCGCCCCGCTCCAAATGGACCCTCTTGGAGGACAGAGTATCATGGCTTTGTCTGGGTCACTTGACTACACCTTGGGCAGGGAGAATGTGACATTTTGAAAATCGGTGCCAACGATATACAAAATAGATAACTAATAAGGACCTACTGTATAGCACAGGGAACTCTACTCAGTGCTCTTTAATGGTCTATATGGGAAAAGCATCTCAAAAAGAGTGGATACATGTCTATGTATAACTGAACTGCTTTGCTGTACACCTGAAACTAACACAACATTGTAAATCAACTACGCTCCAATAAAAATTAAAGAAAGAAAAGAAAAGAAATCAGTCCCATCCAGGCTGGATGCAGTGGGAGAGATGTAATCCCTAGAGAGAAGCTGGAGTGACATTACCAAAAGCATGGGGAGGGACACTGTGCTGGGAAATGGTGGGCACGACCGACGTCCATTGGTCACAGCAGGTGAGTGGCAGAGCCGGATTGAAACCAGGTCAGTGACCCAAAACCCCTGAGAACTGCCATTCCAGAGCACCAGCCCTCCACCTCCGTCAGCCCTCACTTCTCTGTCCAGACTTTCAGCTTCCTCTTTAGCGGGCCCCGTGATGCTGGCACTGCTTGGGAAGGGTTCATGCCCTGCTGGAGAGGAAATCTCTGAAGAGGGCAGTGGAAGGGGAAGTGAAAGAGGTTCAGTGATAATTTAGGAGTAAGAGAGTGCCATGGAGAAGTGGAAAGGGCCTGTGGCTTTCTTAACGTGGGAAAATGACAAATCACTAGGAAGTTCTGTGGGGGAAGGGGAACAGACAGGGAGCAAACGTGAGGAAGAGTTCAATTAATAGGAACTATTAGAATCATCTTAAATGAAAAAGAAGCCAAGGTATACTTTATCTGCTACTTAAAGTATTTGAGGTGTCTTTTTTTTTTTTTTTGAGGTGTCTTATAAAAACATTAATCAATGAGAGGGTTAAACTAGAAATTGTGGATTTAAAGAAATGTAGAAGGGGATAGTATATAATTAAAAACTTGTATCTGGGAAATTTGAATTTAGTTCAGAGCTTCCTGGCAGCTAAGGCAAAAAGGGAAACTTGATGGGTTATATAATTTTCATTGTCTTATAAAAGGAAGTGAATCTGCAAGTCAGAAAACACAACATTTCTCCGAAATTATAAAAAATACTAACCTGGTGGGACATTACATATCCAAGGGAAAGACTTTTCTCTGTTGTTTCACTGAGTAGGGAAACTTTATTTCTAAGGCCATAATCACGTGAATTGTTATGGAAAGAAAGAATATTCCTATCAAGTGCCCATCTCAGGGCTGGAAAGTTTCCCAAACATGATCGAGTTCAACTGCCTCTCCCTGCCTGCACTGGAGCATCACTCCAATACTCCTGCATGCAGTCCTGGCCTTGTTGGCCCCCAGATCCTACCCACACCCTGCTCCATCCCAGAGGGGTCTGGCTCTGCGGCTGCATGTCTCAGGCTTCCTGCTGCGTTAGGCCATTGGGAGGAATTGGAGGGAGAGGGGATGACGGAAGGAAGGACCACAGAGGATTTCTCCCCATCCCATTCTGCTGTGGACAGAGGCTCTAGCATCTTGTTTCCTCCATGGCTCCACCTCTTCTGGACCGACTCTTCTGGAAGCAGCTTTGCCCTGGCTCACTGTGGTACCACCCACCGCCACCCCCTGTCTCCCATCCCTCTGGCCGAGGGTAGTGGTGGCTTCCTACACTGTTCATCACTAGGTTGACTCAACGTCCCCTGTTTGGCTTCTCAGCTCTTCCATCTCTGACAAAAGCAATTCCTGCATTCAAGCCCCTCTGTTTCACTACTTAGGTGGTTTCTATTTCCTGGGTAGACTCTACCTGGTACACTCACTAATCAGTTTTCTAGCCTCGACCCAAGTATCTCAGGAAGCGGCTCTCCTTACTCTCCAGTCAGGGCGGCCTACTTCATCTCGAGGGCAAGGCCACCAGCAGATGCTGGGATTTAGCCTGTGAATAGGACCTGGATTAAAGAAGGGAAAAGAAGAGCTTTCTGGGCAGGGGAAAAAATGTACAAAGGTTTGTCATTGGTAATGAGTTTGGCAAAGTCAGAGAACCACAACTTTGTTTGGCTGGAACGCAGGCTGTGTTTCAATAGACACGTTGTCACTCATACCCCAGCCAGATATCATGGGGAACCTAGAAAAGGAGTATATGAGGCCCAAGCCCTCAAGGAGCACCTGGAAATGATTCTGCCCAGTCCTCTGGGGGTTTGGGGATTGATCCACAGCTTCCCCCGAGTGCCGCTCCAGTCCCAGTCCTTGAACACACAGTGGATTCTTTGTTCTGCTGTAGTTTCTGTTTGAAAATGCAGTCATTCACCTTAAGGCCATTCTTCTATATGAAAGTGAGGGCGTGAGGGGAGCGGCGCTGTGTCGAGCGTCTCTCAAGGGCCTGTGAGGTTGGCCAGCCTGACTCACTAGAATGGAAGAAGCTTCTCAGGAAAGGTGGAGATTCATTTGGACCTATTGGCATTTCTTTGGAAAGCTGGAGAAAGGGACAGATCCAGGTTCTATAGGGTGTGCAACCAGGACCGTCTTATGGGTATGCCAGCTGTGCGGTCACACAGGGCCCCAGGCTTAGGAGGGCCCTAGGCTTGGTTTCATGCTACGCCACTGCCATCTTGAAATTCTTAATTGTTTTGAAAAAAGGGTCCAAGTTTTTATTTTGTACTTGGCCATGCAAATTATGTAGCTGGTTCTACATGAAACATATCTTTGCGGGGGGTCCCTTGTGATGAAAACAACACAAAAATGATAGAAATGAAATTAGGTACCAAGACTTGGAAGGTATACTGAAGAAACTTAAGTTCTACTAGCTTCACAGAAAATCTACCTCTGCTTGGGGGGTGGGGACACAAGTGACCTCCAGAAAAGTCTTCCAAATGTGGGCGGGGATGTCAAGTGGACCCATCGTTGCTCCCCTTCGCATTGTAGCTTTGCTTTAACCACAATAGATCCACTTTGCTCTGAATTAAGAATGGAGCTTCAAGCTGTTTCTTTTTTTTTTTTTAAGGGTCCCATGACTCACACAGTTTGAAAACCAGTAGCTAGACAAACCACATCACACCAGGCTTTTTGTTGCAGGGAATTGTCTTATTTCACAGTGCCCCAGGTGACCCGCTGACTTGGGGTGTCTCCAGAGCCAGGTAATAATAGGCTGGGCTCTAATCTAAGGAGACTCTGCTGTATTTGCAGAGAGCTTTGAAATGTTCTGGGAAAAAAGCTGATCAGATGCGCAAGGTATTATATTCACGGAGAGAAAACCCCTCCCAACTCTTTATAAAATGGATTAAGCCAGTTTCTAAGGGCTGCATGTCTGTGTGATCTTAATCTGGCTCCTAACTCCTGATGCTCCACCTTCCTCCTTTGTTTCCAGGATGTACACCTTCCTGACTGGGGGCCGGGACACCTTCGGGCAGCTCTCCTCCCTCCCCAGCTCTCCCCCAGGGAAGAGCTGAGGGATGCCCTTGCCCTTGCACCCACCCCACTGGGGTTTCCTTTTTCTGTGGGCACATTTCACATTCACGGGCTCTGATCCAATGGAAGGAAATCTGAACAAAATATGGTAATTATGCCATTGTGCATTCAGCTACTCAGACAGCAGCAGCAGATGGGAAAATTTGTGGATCACAACCCCGTGCGATATTTGACAGAATATCTCTCAAATACAGTTCACCCAGCATCGTGTTTCTGTCAGTCCTTCTCAGCTAAAGTTAATTTAAAGTGACAAGAATGACATCTGTTCTTTTCAAAGGGGTAATACCTACTTCAGGGCTGCCCCCTCCAGTGGATACCCAGACAGAGCCCTCCAGAGTCAAAGGTGGGTTTTCTAAGGCGGGACCAGCTACAGACCAGGAGACCCGAGTCACCATTCAAGACTGGTGTTGCTCAATGTGCTGGAGGGCCGATCTGTTTCACTCTGTTGAGTGAGGAAAGGGGTTACCAGGGGTACCAGATTTCTGGGGAGACCATCTCCACAAATGAGGTCTCAGAGCTGAGAGCCCTGACTCAGGGCTCAGGCAGAAAGAGCCACAGGGCAGGATGAATGCCCATGTGTGAAGACACTGTAGAAACTTCTCCTGTTGGGGGAGGGGTCCAGAGCCAGCACTGTCACCACTTGGAGTCTTATCAGTTGCTGATGAGCAGTTTTGTTCTTCCTTGGTTTCTTCTACGTACAGAGGAAACTACAACCTTTGTGACTGGTTGATTCCACTAGCACTTGTGACTTATAAGGTTGTTTCATGCCAGAGCCCCAGTGGGTGTTATCTCCAAAGGGGATGGTGAGTCCAGTAGCTTCCCTCCACCCAGCATGAAATCTACATGTCTGTCTGTTGGAAATGGAATATGGAAACTGGCTTTGTTTCTCTATCTTTAAGCTAGGTAGACCTGCCCACAAACCATGGGCTGCCAACCATTAAAGATGAACCCCACCCTTTGCGGTGACTAGTGAACGCTTGTTTACTCTTCAAAACCCATCTCATTGGTCACCTCCTCCTGGGAGCCCTCCTGAATATCCTTAGAAATCATCATTCTCTGGGCTCTGTATATACTTCTCTTTCTGCACTAATCATGTGAAATCATAATCACTTTTTTGCATCTCTGATTTCCCGTCCTAGCTGTGATCACCAAGCCTTAATAAATGTTTACTAAATTGAATAACTGAATGTTTATCAAATAAGATAATAGCCTGGGTGACCTTATCCACAGTAAATGTACGATTTCCTGTAACGGCCATGATTTACTTCTCCAGCTTGTGGTACTAAACATGGTCACATCTCTTTTGTTTCTCAGTTAGTTCTCATGACACTCCCCACATGCTGAAAGTCTCCCTTGAGGTCTCCTCCTTTTCTAGGGTCTGATCACGGTCATTTCCCCAAACTCCCTCTTCCTTCACTTGGACCTTTCCAGAGTCTGGGTGTCTTTTCCTCTCCTTCCTGCCCATGAGATGAACCTACTGGCAGCTGACAGGTGAAGGATCAGGAGAGCTGGGCCAAGAAGTCAGAAGTAGCCACAGCCACAGGAGAAAGGCAAGTCCTCCATCTTATGTGTGGGCTGGGTTTGGAAATGTTTCAATGATCTATTGTTATGTAAGAAAACCACTCTAAAACTTAGATGCCTAAAGCAACAACAGTTCATTTTTTTCTTACGATTCGGCAGTTTGGACTGGGCTCAGCTGGGTGGTTCTTCTGCTCTACCTGGCATCTGCTGTAACAGCCAAGATGGTTTCTTTACTCCTGGCTTCCTGTGCCTCAGCTGGGAGATATGTCTCTTCAGCAACTGGGCATAGCATTTGGCACCCAGGAAATTCTAGGGAAATATTCAATGGTAGAATTAATCAATGGGTACACAGAAAAGCCTGGGGTTTGTAAGAGAAAACATCTAAGTTATCCCATTTGGAGTTGTGGGTCCCTGGCCTGGTGAGTGGTGGGGATTGTACTTGGTGAGCAAGATTCACAGGAGAATTAAGAAAGAATGTTTTCTGAGGACATTGAGAGAGGGCCTGGGACCTGGACCTCTCTCCTGGAAGCAAGTAGGAGCTTCCTGCAGAATGCAGCCTCTGGGGTTTGCTCAGACTATAAGGACAGAAATAGATGGAGTGACCCTGTGGCTCTTGGCATCCCAGGGACCAGAGGGAGAACTTCCTTGCCCCTGCTCCCTGATTGAAAACAGGAATTTGATTCCCATTCTTGCTTGAGTTTATGGCTTTGCTTATTGGATTTTTGAAAGGGTGGAGGGAAGAGACCATCAAGAAGAGAATGAGAAAGTTAGGGGTTAAAGGGGTTTTAAGACAAAACCTGGGAAATCTGGTCTGCTTGAGCAGCCCTAGGCGTCTTGGGAGAAAGGCAAAGGGGATTCAAGGGTGATGGTCAGCTCTCTAGAGCTCCAAGGGAGATAGAGGCTGCTCCAGCTACTGAAGGGGGATCCAGATAACAGTCAATGACCTACCCTGAGGGTGGAGAGACCCCTCAGCTGCAGGAAACAGTAAAACAG